>NC_142483.1:50207500-50510530 GCF_049115385.1 Moschus berezovskii | reverse complement strand
ACCTCGTAGTCATGGTTAAGGTGTTTTACAGCTGGTTTGATTTTTCTCTCTTGATTACTTTCTATTTATTTTAGGGGTGGATTTTATGGCCCCTTTCCCCCTCACTCTACATAAACTTTCAAAGTGTTTTTCTCCTCTTGAAATTATTTGTTAAATATACTTTGCTTCTAGTTTCCGGCAGCCAGGTTTTGATTACTTAGAGAGGCCCATGTGTAGACAGGTACTATCAGGTTGGGAGTCTGGTGCCCAGTGCCTCAGGAACGTCCAGCCACTGACGCTCTAGGCAAAGACAGACAGCATATAGGAGGTGGAAGGACCCCCAGGACCCAACCACACGGTCAGTAAGATGAATGTGGTTCTGGAGTCACACAGACCTGGTGTGTGTCCTGGTTTGACATCTGTGTGTCTCAGTTTCTGCATCTCTTACCTTGAAAGGTAGTCACAGAATTAAGATTAAGTATTATATGATGAAATACTCTTAGAGGGCCTTGCACACTGTCTGCCACACAGCAGGCACTCAGCATTATTATTATTTGGTTGGATCATATGTAATTGCCAATTTCTAACATTCTTGACTTACAAAAATGGCAGTTACATGTAGTTCAACGTGTTATTATTAGCCAGTGGCTTTCTGGATGATACCAAAAATAGTCTATGGATTGGAGATGAAGTGTCCCTCTATTATTGTGTTGTTCGTGCCAGAACAGGAGAATAACAGCTGCTTCTACATGCTTCTGGCTTGTAGATAGAGAATGCCCCACACATCCATGGCACTTTGGCCCAGAGCCTGAGTCCATGCCCCTGAGATGCTTTTCGGTGGGGCTGGGCTCTGTCTCCTGCCAGGACTCGTGCTGGGGCCTGCCCAGACTAGCTGCCCTTGGGCCATATGGGTGAAGGCCTTTTATAAAGCAGTTCATGCTCTTGTTAAGCCAAGGGGCCACCCACTTCTCTGGGTCTTAGACGATGCTGGCTCGTGATCACACTTGGGGGTATGAGGCTGTCATGCCAGACACTGCTAGGCCTTCAAGGGCTTGCACGTGGTGTCTTCACACTCCTTGGAGGTGGGGTGTCTTCTCTTGGGCTCCTTATTTTTAATATTTTAAAAATTTATTTGTTTATGACTGTTCTGGGTCTTCATTGCTGCACAGTCTTTTCTCTAGTTGCGACGAGCTGGGGTTGCTGTCTAGTTGCTGTGTATGAGCTTATCATTGTGGTGGCTTCTCTTGTTGTGGAGCATGGACTGTAAGGCACGAGGGCTTCAGTAGCTGTGGCTCCCAGGCTCTAGAGCACAGGTTCCATAGTTGTGGCACAGGGCTTAGTTGCTCTGTGGCGTGTGGGATCTTCTTGGATCAGGGACCAAACCTGTATCTTTTGCATTGGCAGGTGGATTCTTTACCACTGAATCGCCAGGGATGTCCCCATGGGCTTCTTTACTCTGGTCTCTTCTACAGATACTTTCCTTCAGGAATCTTGTGACTTTTGGCTTTGACTGAGAGGTTAGCCTTTCCTGTGTAGCTACCGGGGTCTTGGCTGCAAGACAGGGCCTCTCAAAGCCTGCAGGGCTTTTGCATACAGTGCTCAGAAAATAGCAATAAAGAGGTGCAGGCCAGAGGCAGGACCGTTTCTGTGGTGGCTTCTGAGGATTAAATAGGGAAGAATAGAGTTGCCCAAGGCTGTTTATCCTTGTGTCTGCTGATATCTAGGGTTGCCAGACTGGGGAAATAAATATATAAGATTTCCAGTTAAACTGAATTTTCAGATAAAAAACAAATCTAATTTTTAGTATAAAAGTACATCCCAAACAGTGCATGGGATATACTTATCCATAAAATTAAAAAATTTTTATTTGATAGGTTATCTGAAATTCAGATTTAACTGGGCATCAAGTCGGAAGAGTCAACCTGACAGATACCCTACCATCCCACTAGTGGTACTTAACTCAATCAAAACATGACTAACAAGGAGAGAGATTGAGATGGTGCTCAGAAGAGTTTGGAGGGCAGGGCTCAGAAATGCAGAGCAGGCATGTGCCTCTATAGGATTCAGTTCAGTTCAGTTCAGTTCAGTTGCTCAGTCGTGTCCAACTCTTTGCGACCCCATGAATCACAGCACGCCAGGCCTCCCTGTCCATCATCAACTCCCGGAGTTCACTCAAACTCATGTCCATCGAGTTGGTGATGCGATCCAGCCGTCTATTCTCTGCCGTCCCCTTCTTCTCCTGCCCACAATCCTTTCTAGCATCAGAGTTTTTTCCAGTGAGTTAACTTGTCGCATGAGGTGGCCAAAGTAGTGGAGTTTCAGCTTTAGCATCAGTCCTTCCAATGAACACCCAGGATTGATCTCCTTTAGAATGGACTGGTTGGATCTCCTTGCAGTCCAAGGGACTCTCAAGAGTCTTCTCCAGCACCACAGTTCAAAAGCATCAATTCTTCGGCAATCAGCTTTCTTCACAGTCCAACTCTCACATCCATACATGACCACGGGAAAAACCAAAGCCTTGACTAGACGGACTTTTGTTGGCAAAATAATGTCTCTGCTTTTTAATATACTATCTAGGTTGGTCATAACTTTCCTACCAAGGAGTAAACGTCTTTTAATTTCATGGCTGCAATCTGCCTCTGCAGTGATTTTGGAGCCAAAAAAAATAAAGTCTGACACTGTTTCCACTGTTTTCCCATCTATTTCCCATGAAGTGATGGGACCAGATGCCGTGATCTTTGTTTTCTGAATGTTGAGCTTCAAGCCAAACTTTTCACTCTCCTCTTTCACTTTCATCAAGAGGCTTTTGAGTTCCTCTTCACTTTCTGCTATAAGGGTAGTGTCATCTGCATATCTAAGGTTATTGATATTTCTCCCGGCAATCTTGATTCCAGCTTGTGCTTCTTCTAGCCCAGCGTTCCTCATGATGTACTCTGCATATAAATTAAATAGGCAGGGTGACTATATACAACCTTGACGTACTCTTTTTCCTATTTGGAACCAGTCTGTTGTTCCATGTACAGTTCTGACTATTGCTTCCTGACCTACATACAGGTTCCTCAAGAGGCCAGTCAGGTGGTCTGGTATTCCCATCTCTTTCAGAATGTTCCACAGTTTATTGTGATCCACACAGTCAAAGGCTTTGGCATAGTCAATGAAGCAGAAATAGATGTTTTTCTAGAACTCTCTTGCTTTCTCCATGATCCAGTGGATGTTGGCAGTTTGATCTCTGGTTCCTCTGCTTTTTCTAAAACCTGCTTGCCCATCTGGAAGTTCACGGTTCACATATTGCTGAAGCCTGGCTTGGAGAATTTTGAGCATGACTTTACTAGCGTGTGAGATGAGTGCAATTGTGCGGTAGTTTGAGCATTCTTTGGCATTGCCTTTCTTTGGGATTGGAATGAAGACTGACCTTTTCTAGTCCTGTGGCCACTGCTAAGTTTTACAAATTTGCTGGCACATTGAGTGCAGCACTTTCACAGCATCATCTTTCAAGATTTGAAATAGCTCAACTGGAATTCCATCACCTCCACTAGCTTTGTTCATAGTGATACTTTCTAAGGCCCACTTGACTTCACATTCCAAGATGTCTGGCTCTAGGTCAGTGATCACGTTATCGTGACTATCTTGGTCGTGAAGATCTTTTTTGTACAGTTCTTCTGTGTATTCCTGCCACCTCTTCTTAATATCTTCTGCTTCTGTTAGGTCCATACCATTTCTGTCCTTTATCGAGCCCATCTTTGCATGAAATGTTCCCTTGCAATCTCTAATTTTCTTGAAGAGATCTCTTGTTTTTCCTATTCTGTTGTTTTCCTCTATTTCTTTGCATCGATCGCTGAGGAAGGCTTTCTTATCTCTCCTTGCTATTCTTTGGAACTCTGCATTCATATCTTTCCTTTTCTTCTTTGCTTTTCACTTCTCTTCTTTTCACAGCTATTTGCAAGGCCTCCTCAGACAGCCATTTTGCTTTTTTGCATTTCTTTTCCATGGGGATGGTCTTGGTCCCTGTCTCCTGTACAATGTCATGAACCTCCGTCCAGAGTTCATCAGGCATTCTATCAGATCTAGTCCCTTAAATCTATTTCTCACTTCCACTGTATAATCATAAGGGATTTGATTTAGGTCATATCTGAATGGTCTAGTGGTTTTCCCTACTTTCTTCAATTTAAGTCTGAATTTGGCAATAAGGAGCTCATGATCTGAGTCACAATCAGCTCCTCGTCTTGTTTATGCTAACTGTATACAGCTTCTCCATCTTTGGCTGCAAAGAATATAATCAATCTGATTTCGGTGTTGACCATCTGTGATGTCCATGTGTAGAGTCTTATCTTGTGTTGTTGGAAGAGGGTGTTTGTATGACCAGTGCGTTCTCTTGGCAAAACTCTATTAGCCTTTGCCCTGCTTCATTCCATGCTCCAAGGCCAAATCTGCCTGTTACTCCAGGTATTTGTTGACTTCCTACTTTTGCATTCCAGTCCCCTATAATGAAAAGGACATCGTTTTTGGGTATTAGTTCTAAAAGTTCTTGTAGGTCTTCATAGAACCGTTCAACTTCGGCTTCTTCAGCGTTACTGGTTGGGGCATAGGCCTGGATTACTGTAATATTGAATGGTTTGCCTTGGAAATGAACAGAAATCATTCTGTCATTTTTAAGATTGCATCCAAGTACTGCATTTCGGACTTTTTTATTATTTGGGTCATTTTAGGGAAGAACAAGAGAGCAGGGCTTCAGTGAACTAGGCATCTAGAAAATTTAGAATATAGCTGTTGCCTGGTCATTTTGTCATGCAAGGAGACCAGTGTGGCAGGAGCAATCAGGAAGGCACAAGCTTCTGATGCCTTTGTGGCTCAGGAGATGCTTGAGGTGGCATGATAATTTATAGACATGTGGGAAGTTTCCTCCTACCAGGCATTGTCTGGGCCATAGCAGAGGACCCTGGGGACTGGCAGAGGGACCAGCGAAGGTGACAGCTACTGAACTGGCTGGGTGTTTGTTCTGTGGCTCGGCTGGCCTGGCCTGTGGTTTCTCCAGTTGTGGGAAAGCAGCTGTGAAGGCAGTGGCCCTTGTGGGGCCCAGGCAGGCTGTGGTGCTGGGGGCAGGGAATGGCAGCCTGGCCATCTCCTGGAGCGGGACTGGGGGCTGGGAGCTGCTCCTTAGGGCAGCAGGGCCTGAGAGCACTGTGCAGCCTTCTCCGTGGGGCTGGTGCTGGGCTTTATAGAAAGTGAAGGAAGAGAGATAAAAGCATTCTCGCTTATCACACGCCATATGGCACACAGACAGGGAGGCAGGCGCGAGGGGCTGGGTGTGTTTTGTTTAGGCTATCTTTAGGGTTTTTTTTTTCTTTAAGCCTATTCCAATCTCTTTTTCCCCCGTTCGTTCTTTTCGCCCTGAAGTTTTCATTCCATATATGGTGATAAGTATCTGGATCACAGAAAGCTGCTTTGGCTGACACCTGCCTCCCAGGCTCGCTGTGTTGTCCCATGTTTTGTTCCATTCACAGCCCTCGTGGGGCCTCCGTGTGCGTGTGCTCAGTCACTTGAGGCATGTCCAACTCTTTGAGACCCATGGGATTCTCTAGGCAACAATATTGCTGTAGGTTGCCATGCTCTCCTCCAGGGGAACTTCCCAACCCAGGGATTAAACTCACGTCTCTTACGTCTCCTGCAGTGGCAGGCAAGTTCTTTACCACTGAGCCGCCAGGGAAGGAAGTACCTAATTCTATGATAACCTGCATCCTTCTGGGGGTGTGGGTCCATTTTCAGGGCCTCACTCGGTCAGCAGAGCCAAGACAGTTCTAGCTGCTTCCTTGGCATCTCTCCCTGAGTCCACAAGCCCCAGTGTGTCTCCACTTCTCCCTGAAACTAGCCCAATTTACCTGTCCAGCTGCATTTCCACATCACTTCACATGTGCCCTGGGCTCTTGTCAAGGTGAACTGACCCCCTTTCTTCTGGAACATGCCCCTCACACTTACCAGCCTTAGTGATTGTGTTCACCCAGCATCTCGGGCACTCGAGTTACCGCAGGCCTTGGTTTTATCTCCATGTGTAACCATGTACCTACCACCCGCATGGTTTTTGCATTTTTTGGTCTTGAACATGTACCTCCTGTGGTATTGTATTTCCTATTTTTCTCCCATTGACTTTTTGACTCAGATAAAACAATTTGTACACTCCTATAAGTAGAACACCAATTCAGTTCAGTTCAGTTCAGTCGCTCAGTCGTGTCTGACTTTCCACGACCCCATGAATCACAGCACACCAGGCCTCCCTGTCCATCACCAACTCCCGGAGTTCACTCAAACTCAAGTCCATCAAGTTGGTGATGCCATCCAGCCATCTCATTCTCTGTCGTCCCCGTCTCCTCCCGTCCCCAATCCCTCCCAGCATCAGAGTCTTTTCCAGTGAGTCAACTCGTCGCATGAGGTGGCCAAAGTATTGGAGTTTCAGCTTTAGCATCAGTCCTTCCAATGAACACCCAGGATTGATCTCCTTTAGAATGGACTGGTTGAATCTCTTTGCAGTCCAAGGGACTCTCAAGAGTCTTCTCCAACACCACAGTTCAAAAGCATCAATTCTTTGGCAGTCAGCTTTCTTCACAGTCCAACTCTCACATCCATACATGACCACAGGAAAAACCATAGCCTTGACTAGACGGACCTTGGTTGGCAAAGTAATGTTTCTGCTTTTTTTTTTTTTTTTTTGTAATTAATTTATTTTTTATTGGAGGCAAATTACTTTACAATATTATATTGGTTGGTTTTGCCATACATTGATATGAATTCGCCCCGGGTTTACATAAGTTCCCCCTCCTGAACCCCCCTCCACCTCCTTCCTCCCTTTATCCTCCCTCTGGGTCATCCCCGCATGCCAGCCCCGAGCATCCTATAACATGCATTGACCCTGAACTAGTGATTCGTTTCACATATGACAACATACGTGTTTCAATGCCATTCTCCCAAATCATCCCACCCTCACCCTCTCACACAGAGTCCCAAAGACTGTTCTATACATCTGTGTCTCTTTTGCTGTTTCGTATACAGGGTTATCATTTGCATCTTTCTAAATTCCATATATATGTGTTAGTATACTGTATTGGTGTTTTTCTTTCTGGCTTATTTCACTCTGTATAATAGGCTCCAGTTTCATCCACCTCATTAGAACTGATTCAAATGTATTCTTTTTAATGGCTGAATAATACTCCATTGTGTATATGTACCAGCGCTTTCTTATCCATTCGTCTGCAGATGGACATCTAGGTTGCTTCCATGTCCTGGCTATTATAAACAGTGCTGCAATGAACATTGGAGTACACGTGTCTCTTTCAATTCTGGTTTCCTCGGTGTGTATGCCCAGGAATGCGATTGCTGGATCATATGGCAGTTCTGTTTCCAATTTTTTGAGGAATCTCCACACTGTTCTCCATAGTGGCTGTACTAGTTTGCATTCCCACCAACAGTGTAAGAGGGTTCCTTTCTCTCCACATCCTCTCCAGCATTTATTGCATGTAGACTTTTGGATAGCAGCCATTCTGACTGGTGTGAAATGGTATCTCATTGTGGTTTTGATTTGCATTTCTCTGATTATGAGGGATGTTGAACATTTTTTCATGTGTTTGTTAGCCATCTGTATGTCTTCTTTGGAGAAATGTCTGTTTAGTTCTTTGGTCCATTTTTTGATTGGGTCATTTATTTTTCTGGAATTGAGCTGCAGGAGCTGCTTGTATAATTTGGAGATTAATCCTTTATCAGTTGCTTCATTTGCTATTATTTTCTCCCATTCTGAAGGCTGTCTTTTCACCTTACTTATAGTTTCCTTTGCTGTGCAGAAGCTTTTGATTTTAATTAGGTCCCATTTGTTTATTTTTGCTTTTATTTCCAATATTCTGGGAGGTGGGTCATGGAGGATCCTGCTGTGATTTATGTCGGAGAGTGTTTTGCCTACGTTCTCCTCTAGGAGTTTTATAGTTTCTGGTCTTACATTTAGCTCTCTAATCCATTTTGAGTTTATTTTGGTGTATGGTGTTAGGAAGTGTTCTAGTTTCATTCTTTTACAAGTGGCTGACCAGTTTTCCCAGCACCACTTGTGAAAGAGACTGTCTTTTCTCCATTTTATATTCTTGCCTCCTTTGTCAAAGATGAGGTGTCCATAGGTACGTGGATTTATCTCTGGGCTTTCTATTTTGTTCCATTGATCTATATTTCTGTCTTTATGCCAGTACCATACTGTCTTGATGACTGTGGCTTTGTAGTAGAGCCTGAAGTCCGGCAGGTTAATTCCCCCAGTTCCATTTTTCTTCCTCAAGATTGCTTTGGCTATTCGAGGTTTTTTGTATTTCCATACAAATTGTGAGATTATTTGTTCTAGTTCTGTGAAAAATATCGTTGGTAGCTTGATAGGGATTGCATTGAAAGTATAAATTACTTAGGGTAGTATACTCATTTTTACAATATTTATTCTTCCAATCCATGAACATGGTATATTTCTCCATCTATTAGTGTCCTCTTTGATTGCTTTCAGTAGTGTTTTATAGTTTTCTACATACAAGTCTTTTGTTTCCTTAGGTAGATATATTCCTAAGTATTTAATTCTTCTCGTTGCAACAGTGAATGGAATAGTTTCCTTAATTTCTCTATTTTCTCATTATTAGTGTATAGGAATGCAAGGGATTTCTGTGTGTTGATTTTATATCCTGCAACGTTACTGTAATCATTGATTAGCTCTAGTAGTTTTCTGGTAGAGTCTCTAGGGTTTTCTGTGTAGAGGATCATGTCATCAGCAAACAGTGAAAGTTTTACTTCTTCTTTTCCAATTTGTATTCCTTTTATGTCTTTTTCTGCTCTGATTGCTGTGGCCAAAACTTCCAGAACTATGTTGAATAGTAGCGGTGAGAGTGGGCACCCTTGTCTTGTTCCTGACTTTAGGGGAAATGCTTTCAGTTTTTCACCATTGAGGATAATGTTTGCTGTGGGTTTGTCATATATAGCTTTTATTATGTTGAGATATGTCCCTTCTATTCCCACTTTCTGGAGGGTTTTTATCATAAATGGATGTTGAATTTTGTCGAAGGCTTTCTCTGCATCTATTGAGATAATCATATGATTTTTATTTTCCAGTTTGTTAATGTGGTGTATTACGTTGATTGATTTGTGGATATTGAAGAATGCTTGCATTCCTGGGATAAAACCCACTTGGTCATGATGTATGATCTTCTTAACATGTTGTTGGATTCTGATTGCTAGAATTTTGTTAAGGATTTTTTCATCTATGTTCATCAGTGATATTGGCCTGTAGTTTTCTTTTTTTGTGGGGTCTTTACCAGGTTTTGGGATTAGGGTGATGGTGGCCTCATAGAATGAGTTTGGAAGTTTCCCTTCCTCAGCAATTTTCTGGAAGAGTTTGAGTAGAATAGGTGTTAGCTCTTCTCTAAATTTTTGGTAGAATTCAGCTGTGAAGCCGTCTGGACCTGGGCTTTTGTTTGCTGGAAGATTCCTGATTACAGCCTCTAGTTCCGTGCTTGTGATGGGTCTGTTCAGATTTTCTATTTCTTCCTGGTTCAGTTTTGGAAAGTTGTACTTTTCTAGGAATTTGTCCATTTCTTCCAGGTTATTCATTTTATTGCCATATAATTGCTGATAGTATTCTCTAATAATCCTTTGTATTTCTGTATTGTCAGTTGTGATCTCTCCATTTTCATTTCTAATTTTATTGATTTGGTTCTTCTCCCTTTGTTTCTTGATAAGTCTGGCTAGTGGTTTGTCAATTTTATTTACCTTCTCAAAGAACCAGCTTTTGGCTTTGTTGATTTTTGCTATGGTCTCTTTTGTTTCTTTTGCATTTATCTCTGCCCTAATTTTTACGATTTCTTTCCTTCTACTGACCCTAGGGTTCTTCATTTCTTCCTTTTCTAGTTGCTTTAGATGTAGAGTTAGGTTATTTAGTTGACTTTTTTCTTGTTTCTTGAGGTGTGCCTGTATTGCTATGAACTTCCCCCTTAGCACTGCTTTTACAGTGTCCCAGAGGTTTTGGGTTGTTGTGTTTTCATTTTCATTCATTTCTATGCATATTTTGATTTCTCTTTTGATTTCTTCTATGATTTGTTCATTATTCAGCAGCGTGTTGTTCAGCCTCCATATGTTGGCATGTTTAATAGTTTTTCTCCCATAATTGAGATCTAATCTTACTGCATTGTGGTCAGAAAAGATGCTTGGAATGATTTCAACTTTTTTGAATTTACCAAGGCTAGATTTATGGCCCAGGATGTGATCTATCCTGGAAAAGGTTCCATGTGCACTTGAGAAAAAGGTGAAATTCATTGTTTTGGGGTGAAATGTCCTATAGATATCTATTAGGTCTCACTGGTCTGTTGTATCATTTAAAGATTGTGTTTCCTTGTTAATTTTCTGTTTAGTTGATCTATCCATAGATGTAAGTGGGGTATTAAAATCTCCCACTATTATTGCATTATTGTTAATTTCCCCTTTCATACTTGTTAGTAATTGTCTTACATATTGCGGTGCTCCTATGTTGGGTGCATAAATATTAATAATTGTTATGTCTTCATCTTGGATTGATCCTTTGATCATTATGTAGTTTCCTTCTTTGTCTCTTTTCACAGCCTTTGTTTTAAAGTCTATTTTATCTGATATGAATATTGCTACTCCTGCTTTCTTTTGGTCTCTATTTGCATGGAATATCTTTTTCCAGCCCTTCACTTTCAGTCTGTATGTGTCCCTCGTTTTGAGGTGGGTCTCTTGCGGACAACATATATGGGGGTCTTGTTTTTGTATCCATTCAGCCAGCCTTTGTCTTTTGGTTGGGGCATTCAACCCATTTACGTTTAAGGTAATTATTGATAAGTATGATCCCGTAGCCATTTTCTTTATTGCTTTGGGTTCGAGTTTATACACCATTTCTGTGTTTCCTGTCTAGAAAAGATCCTTTAGCATTTGTTGGAGAGCTGGTTTGGTAATGCTGAATTCTCTCAGCTTTTGCTTGTCTGTAAAGCTTTTGATTTCTCCTTCATATTTGAATGAGATCCTTGCTGGGTACAGTAATCTGGGCTGTAGGTTATTTTCTTTCATCACTTTAAGTATGTCTTGCCATTCCCTCCTGGCCTGAAGAGTTTCTGTTGAAACATCAGCTGTTATCCTTATGGGAATCCCCTTGTGTGTTATTTGCTGTTTTTCCCTTGCTGCTTTTAATATTTGTTCTTTGTGTTTGATCTTTGTTAATTTGATTAATATGTGTCTAGGAGTATTTCGCCTTGGGTTTATCCTGTTGGGGACTCTCTGGGTTTCTTGGACTTGGGTGATTATTTCTTTCCCTATTTTAGGGAAGTTTTCAACTATTATCTCCTCAAGTATTCTTTCATGGTCTTTCTTTTTGTCTTCTTCTTCTGGGATTCCTATGATTCGAATGTTGGAACTTTTAACATTGTCCCAGAGGTCTCTAATATTGTTCTCATTTCTTTTAATTTGTTTTTCTTTTTTCTTCTTTGTTTCATTTATTTCTACAATTCTATCTTCTAGCTCGCTTATCCTGTCTTCTGCCTCTGTTATTCTACTGTTTGTTCCCTCCAGAGTGTTTCTGATCTCATCTATTGTATTATTCATTGTATATTGACTCTTTTTATTTCCTCTAAGTCCTTATTAAACCTTTCTTCCATCTTCTCAATCCTTTTCTCCAGGTTATTTATCTGTAACTCCATTTTGCTTTCAAGATTTTGAATCATTTTCACCACCAAAATTCGAAATTCTTTTTCATGTAGATTCCCTATATCTTCCTCTTTTGTTTGTGTTGGTGGGCATTTATCTTGTTCCTTTACTTGCTGTGTATTTCTCTGCCTCTTCATCTTGCTTATAATGCTTTGCTTGGGGTGGCCTTTCCCTCTTCTGGCCGTTTGTGGAGTTCTCTTTATTATGTAGTTTCCTTGCTGTGTGTGGGGTTGGACAGGTGACTTGTCAAGGTTCCCTAGTTATGGAAGCTTGTGTCGGTGTTCTGGTGGGTGGAGCTGGATTTGTTCTCTCTGGAGTGCAATGAAGTGTCCAGTAATGAGTTATGAGATGTCAGTGGGTTTGGAGTGACTTTGGGCAGCCTGTATATTGAAGCTCAGGGCTAGTTTCCTGTGTTACTGGAGAATTTGCGTGGTATGTCTTGCTCTGGAACTTGTTGACCCTTGGGTTTAGTGTAGGTATGGAGACGTTTGATGAGCTCCTATCGATTAATGTTCCCTGGAGTCAGGAGTTCTCTGGTGTTCTCAGGATTCTGGCTTAAGCCTCTTGCCTCTGGTTTTTGGTCTTATTCTTGGAGTAGTCTCTAGATGTCTCTGTCTGTCATTTCCAAGGTGGTTCCCTCTGTTTTAGCTTCTGTTTGCTGGTCTCTTCAGTGTCTAATTTCCGCCCTGATACTAGGGGGTGGGTGGACACTTTTTAAGGCTCAGTTGTTCAGTCCTGTTCTGGGAAGGGAGGAACGCTGCAGACGAATATCACTGGCATCTGTGGGGAGTACTCGCAGTGTCTCGGCCACACTGGGTTTGCCCCCGCTCACAGCACGTATGCTGTCCCAGTCTACACTGCACAGGCTCTAGGTTGCTCTGCCAGGAACTGTCCGAGGCCGGCGCCAGGTTGTATGCACTTCCCAGGTCTGAGCGGCTCAAGTTCAGGTTCTCGGGTACTCCACAAAGGCGCAGACTTGGTTGGGCCTGCGTTTTGTGCCTTCCCCGGTCCGAGCAGCTCAGGGGACCAGGTGTTTGGCGAGCGCGGTCTCTGCAACTTATCGCCTCCCCAGTCCCCGCCACTCAGTTTTCTGGGTGTACAACCGGTGCACCTTCTCAGGGGGATATCGACCAGCCTGAGGCCAAGAAGTCCTGATTAGCAACAAGCCTGTCTGCAGTTTGTATCAGATGCCTTTCTGGGGCCGTGGTTGCCCGCTCTGGCTCTGGCTGCGCTCCCTGCCTGTCTCGGCGGGGGATGGGGGATGGGCCAGCCGCAGCCGGCTCACTCTGCTCAGTCCTTTATTCTTTGAGCGGGGCTGGCTGAGTCATAGGTTAGAGCTTTCCACCTTTTCGTGGGGAAGCTATCCCACAGTCTGCTTTGCATTCCCCAGTTCTCTTAAATTGTTCTCGCGGCATTCAAGCCCAGTCCTCTCTCTAAGCAGTTCAGCCGGCTCCTCCCTGCCCAGCCCCCGGTTGCGAATGGCGTACGCAGGCGTCTGTGCTGCTTCTCTGCTGGGAGTTACCGTTTGGCGGGTAATCTGTGGGTTTTAAAAAAATCTTTAAAAAAAAAACGAGGGTTATGTGGCCCTCTGAGCTTCCAAGGCTCGCCACAGATTCGCCAGTGAGAGTGTTTCCTGGTGTTTGGAAACTTCTCTCTTTTTAAAGCCTCCCTTCCCGGGATGGAGCTCCGTCCTTACTTCTTTTGTCTCGCTTTTTATCTTTTATGTTTTTTCCTACCTCCTTTCGAAGACAATGGGCTGCTTTTCTGGGTGCCTGACGTCCTCTGCCAGCATTCAGAAGTTGTTTTGTGGACTTTACTCCGCGTTCAAATGTTCTTTTGATGAATTTGTGGGGGAGAGAGTGGTCTCGCCGTCCTATTCCTCCGCCATCTTATTCCTTCCTGTTTCTGCTTTTTAATATACTATCTAGGTTGGTCATAACTTTCCTTCCAAGGAGTAAGTGTCTTTTAATTTCATGGCTGCAATCAGCATGTGCAGTGATTTTGGAGCCAAAAAAAATAAAGTCTGACACTGTTTCCACTGTTTTCCCATCTATTTCCCATGAAGTGATGGGACCAGATGCCGTGATCTTTGTTTTCTGAATGTTGAGCTTCAAGCCAACCTTTTCACTCTCCTCTTTCACTTTCATCAAGAGGCTTTTTAGTTCCTCTTCACTTTCTGCCATAAGGGTAGTGTCATCTGCATATCTGAGGTTATTGATATTTCTCCCGGCAATCTTGATTCCAGCTTGTGCTTCTTCCAGCCCAGCGTTCCTCATGATGTACTCTGCATATAAGTTAAATAAGCAAGGTGACAATATACAGCCTTGACGTACTCCTTTTCCTATTTGGAACCAGTCTGTTGTTCCATGTACAGTTTTGACTGTTGCTTCTTGACCTGCATACAGATTTCTCAAGAGAGAGGTCAGGTGGTCTGGGATTCCCATCTCTTTCAGAATGTTCCACAGTTTATTGTGATCCACACAGTCAAAGGCTTTGGCATAGTCAATGAAGCAGAAATAGATGTTTTTCTGGAACTCTCTTGCTTTCTCCATGATCCAGCGGATGTTGGCAGTTTGATCTCTGGTGCCTCTGCCTTTTCTAAAACCTGCTTGCCCATCTGGAAGTTCACGGTTCACATATTGCTGAAGCCTGGCTTGGAGAATTTTGAGCATGACTTTACTAGCGTGTGAGATGAGTGCAATTGTGCGGTAGTTTGAGCATTCTTTGGCATTGCCTTTCTTTGGGATTGGAATGAAGACTGACCTTTTCTAGTCCTGTGGCCACTGCTGAGTTTTACAAATTTGCTGGCACATTGAGTGCAGCACTTTCACAGCATCATCTTTCAAGATTTGAAATAGCTCAACTGGAATTCCATCACCTTCACTAGCTTTGTTCATAGTGATGCTTTCTAAGGCCCACTTGACTTCACATTCCAAGATGTCTGGCTCTAGGTCAGTGATCACGTTATCGTGACTATCTTTGTCATGAAGATCTTTTTTGTACAGTTCTTCTGTGTATTCCTGCCACCTCTTCTTAATATCTTCTGCTTCTGTTAGGTCCATACCATTTCTGTCCTTTATCGAGCCTATCTTTGCATGAAATGTTCCCTTGCAATCTCTAATTTTCTTGAAGAGATCTCGTTTTTCCTATTCTGTTGTTTTCCTCTATTTCTTTGCATCGATCGCTGAGGAAGGCTTTCTTATCTCTCCTTGCTATTCTTTGGAACTCTGCATTCAGATGCTTATATCTTTCCTTTTCTCCTTTGCTTTTCACTTCTCTTCTTTTCACAGCTATTTGCAAGGCCTCCTCAGACAGCCATTTTGCCTTTTTGCATTTCTTTTCCATGGGGATGGTCTTGGTCCCTGTCTCCTGTACAATGTCATGAACCTCTGACCAGAGTTCATCAGGCACTCTATCTATCAGATCTAGTCCCTTAAATCTATTTCTCACTTCCACTGTATAATCATAAGGGATTTGATTTAGGTCATATCTGAATGGTCTAGTGGTTTTCCCTACTTTCTTCAATTTAAGTCTGAATTTGGCAATAAGGAGTTCATGATCTGAGCCACAGTCAGCTCCTCGTCTTGTTTATGCTAACTGTATACAGCTTCTCCATCTTTGGTTGCAAAGAATATAATCAATCTGATTTCGGTTTTGACCATCTGGTGATGTCCATGTGTAGAGTCTTCTCTTGTGTTGTCGGAAGAGGGTGTTTGCTATGACCAGTGCGTTCTCTTGGCAAAACTCTATTAGCCTTTGCCCTGCTTCATTCTGTGCTCCAAGGCCAAATTTGCCTGTTACTCCAGGTGTTTCTTGACTTCCTACTTTTGCATTCCAGTCACCTATAATGAAAAGAACACCAATTATCGCCTGCCAAAAGAGAGAGTAGCTGTAAACAGAAATACTTTGAGGACACAACAATGTCATTGAATTCTGACTGGGCTCCGTTATTTGCTGATGTCTCTGAGGAAGTGACCCGCTCTTCCTATGTGTTCAAAGGGGAAGTTTTGGAGTGCTGGGGAAGTATTGAAGACATGCTGGCATCACCATGCTGAACTTTCTCTCTGATGCAATCAGAAGGACTAAAGGAATATTGACTGTGAAGTAAATTTCCAAATATGTGGGTCCTTTTTTAGGGCCTGGCCAATGTGCCATGGGAAACCGTGCGATAAGCCCCATCTTGGAAGCCCTAAACCGTGGTTATGCCCTGCTCTGATTAGCAGTGACTCCCTGCTCTTGCCTGCCTAAGGGTTGTCTGTGTTTGAAGGCTTAGTAAGTCATGATGTCTTAAACATCCTCAGCCAAACGGTGTCCTTGGCTCCAGGGAGATTGCCATCAGCTTCCTGTCCACTCAGAGCTTGTTCCGTGTTGTCTGACTCCTGCTTTGGGAATGAGCAGCATGAAATAGATGCTTGTCAGACCAAGCTGTGCTGAAGTGGCCAGTTGGGTCGGCTGGAGTCTGTGGTCACAAGAACTTCTCTGCAGGGTGGGGCTTCTCACCTCTCTTGCACCTCGGGCTGGAAGATGATGGCGTGAGATGATGAAGTGGACAGTTTTGGAAGCATGGCCATATTCCTGCATCACTCCATGGTTTTCTGGTCTCTTTATTTACCTGGATGGTAACTCTGCTGCTTTATCTTCAAGTCCTGCACGAACCCTTGAGAGAGCCAGCCCTTTATGGGGTCGGGTAGTCATGTCTGACCATGAGACCAGAGCCTTTTCAGTAGTGGGGCAACTGGGGTGATAGTTTTGAGTCTACACAAGGGCAATGCAGAAGCCCAGGCAAGGCTGAACAAGGGGTCAGCTGCCTCATTCCCAACTGTGGGGATCCAAGACCCCCTCCAAAGGCCTCCAGAAGACCTTTGGTGAGCAAAATCACGTGTCAGACTCTATCAAGGGAGCCAACAACAGGATTAATGTTAAAAAAAAAAACAAAACACTCCACACTGGACAAGGGAATATAAAAGCACACTGGCTTCTCTGAGTAGCTGCAGATGTTCAGGAGGCTGTTCTCCTGTGTTGCTGGAGGATTCTGCAAGGGAGTCGGGACATTAAACTACCGGGTCCTGGCCTGGCAAAGGGTGGGCAGCTCACCAGCCAGCAGACAGTCTCGGAGACACTCCTTGGGATCTGCCCAGATGTTGTAGTTGTTTTCCATTTTCACATCGAAAATAATGCCTTAGGGCCAGCTTCAGACACATGACAAGACTGTGAGTTTGCAGAGTGTTTGGATCCATCGAATGTCAATCTTCAGTGCTGTTGGAGGATTTTATTTTCTTGTTTAAGAAACAGTTAAGGAAGATATACTGGAGAAGGGCATGGCAACCTCATGCCTGGAGAGTTCCCATGGACAGAGGAGCCTTGCAGGGTATACAGTCTGTAGGGTCGCAGAGTGACCTGAAGCGACTTAGCTAGCACAAGGAAGGATTAAGTTGGAGTCAAGAAAACCTCTGTGTGAGGAAGAGGAGAAAGGAAAACCACAAGATTTTCTTCTTTAGCTGGAAAAAATGCTTAAATCTCTTGATAAAATCTATTAATCAGCCTGATAAGTCAAAGAAATAGTCCCCCAAAAGTTGTACATTTTGGGAAAAGGATACAGACCTTAGATGGAGGAGGTCATCTTAAAACTTTTTTTAAAATCAGTAATATATGCACATAGTTACTCAATTTTTAAAGCTGTATGTAAAGTTATAGAAAGAGAGGATGTCTCTCAGCAGCCCCATTTCTCTCCCAAAGTTCCAATTTCTTGTATATGTCTTCCAAGAACTTGTCAGTGAATGCGCAAAGCTGTGTTTTATACAAACGGAAGCATACTGTGGCACACTGCTGTGCAGCTTGCTTTTTTCCTTATAAAATGCCCAACAGCAGAATAGGTAAGCAGCTGTTACCGTTTGAAAGGCTGTACAATGGAATACTACTCAGCAGTAACAAAGAATGAAGTGCTTGATATGATATATGTATTTTTATGATATGAATGATATGCACAAATCCCTAAAGCATTATGCTAAGTGAAGGAAACCAGACTCAAAAGGCTACTACTGTGATTCTGGGGAAAAGACCAGCTCAAAAGGCAGAAAGCAGATCAGAGTTTTCCAGAAGCCGGAGATGGGGTGGGAGGTGGCATCCATGCTTGGCTGCAGAATCAGGAGGGCAGTTTGGAAGTGATAAAAATATTCTAATGGGATTGTGCTTGTGGTTATATGACTTAATACATTTATTAAAGCTCAGCAAGAAAGGTTGCAGGTGGACCAGGCTTTAAGGGGAGTATCTGGAGTTCAGTTTTAGACACACTGAATTTGAGGGACCTATTAGATGGTGACGTGGAGATATGTGTCTAAGAGCCTGCAGTTTAAGTAATGGTCTGGGTTATAAGTGTAAATTTGAGAGTCATCATGTTTACAGCCATGAAATTTGATGAGATGACCTAGGTAGAGAGAGAGAGAGAGAGAAAAGGACAGGAGAGGGAAGTGTGGGTGCTCAGTACAGGTGCACCTTTCCTCTTGGTCCTAAGATGGCTGCTGAATTCCAGCTGCTGTGTTGTCTTTCCATGCAGAAAGAAGGGGGAAGGGCAAAGTGCTCTTGCCATCTGATTCTGAGGCCCTTTGAAAGGGCTCCTAATGACTTCTAGGCTTCCCCGGTGGTACAGTGGTAAAGAATCCACCTGCCAGTGCCGGAGACGCAGGAGATGCAGGTTTGATCCCTAAGTCGGGAAGATCCCCTGGAGGAGGAAATGGTAACTCTGTCCAGTATTCTTTCCTGGAAAGTCCTATGGACAGAGGAGCCAGGAGGGGGCTGCAGTTCATGACATCACAAAAAATTGAACACAGAGCACAATGATTTCTACTAACAACTCGTTTAGTGTCCATATCTTAAGGGAGGTTGGGAAATGTCAGTTTCAACTGTGCAGAGTCTCACTCTCTTGTAGCACTTTCTGTGATTTTGGACATGTACCACATATGGCTGTTGAGAACTTGAAATGTAGTGAGTGCCACTGAGAGATTTCTACTTCTAATTGTAAAGTTTAAATGTAAACAACCACTGTGGCTAGTAGCTACTCTATCAGACAGTGCGGATTTCTGTTACAATAGAATATAGAGTCTTCCCAGGATACCAGTCATTTACAAATCAAATATCATGAGCCAAGCAGAAACATAAATAACTGGGCTGAAGTCAAAATGACTGTTTCACTTTGCAGTTACATTGATTAAAACCTGAGTTTTAAGAGTGCCATAGAACCTGGTCTTTCTCTCCAGAGTTCCATAGGCCATAATCGTGGGAGGAAGGAAGCAGAATTAGAAATGAGAAAATTGGGTGGCTCATCCTGAGTTGATCATTTCAGGAGCGTAACAGTCTTGTGTCTGATATTTTCTGTTTTCTTCTCTGTGGCATCAGTTTAGTTCAGTTCAGTTGCTCAGTCATGTCCGACTCTTTGCGACCCCATGAATCACAGCACGCCAGGCCTCCCTGTCCATCACCAACTCCCGGAGTTCAGCCAAACTCATGTGCATCAAGTCGGTGATGCCATCCAGCCATCGCATCCTCTGTCGTCCCCTTCTCCTCCTGCCCCTAATCCTTCCCAGCATCAGGGTCTCTTCCGGTGAGTCAACTCTTTGCATGAGGTAGCCAAAGTATTGGAGTTTCAGCCTCAGCATCAGTCCTTTCAATGAACACCCAGGACTGGTCTCCTTTAGAATGGACTGGTTGGATCTCCTTGCAGTCCAAGGGACTCACATAAAACTATATAAAAAGTGGCAATGTCGAGGATGGAGGTATATACAATTGGTGGGTTGCGAGGGAAGGCATTTTAAGGTTTGAGACATATCAGAGAATTGCCTTCTAGGATGTAAAAGCCACCTGGATCCTGAGGCTCTTGCCGTACTGGGTGGAGAGATTCCTTTTCAACTTCTTTTGTGAAGCACATGATGTATACTCTTCCCGCTTGGAAGGAGGGTGCCAGGCTGGGCTGATCTGATCTGTGCTCAGCCATGGGGTCTCAGGTGAGTGCCTCAGCTGGATCTCTGTACTTCCTCAGATGACAGTGGGAAGAAAACAGACTTCCTAGTAGGGATCTGGTGAGCACTGGGCCCCCTTTCCCTTCTCCTTAACCCGGAAATCAATTACTCTTCCTGGCTGCCTCTGTGTTTGAAATGGATCAAGACTCTTTTCATAGGTGTTTGGGGGATTTTTTAAAAAAATGATTAGAAACAGATGGTGAAGAGAAAATAAAAAGTATGGAGCAAACAAGAAATAAATGTGGGAAGAGAACAACTCTCCTAGCTGACATCCTTCTCCACCTGGAACAGAGCGTGTCAGCGCTGCTGAATTGGTTTACAAAGGTTCCTTCAACTGCAGTTTGCACACCAGTCACTAACATGCGTGCGTGCGTGCTAAGTCACTTCAGTCATGTCCAACTCTTTGCAACCCCATGGACTGTAGCCCGCCAGGCTCCTCTGTCAAGTGGGTTGCCATGCCCTCCTTCAGGAGATCTTCCAAACCCAGGGATTGAACCCACATCTTTTATGTCTCCTGCATTGGCAAACGGGTACCACCAGCGCTGCTTGTGGACCTCTTTCAGTCCTGATGTGGTAGGTCTGGGGTGAATTTCTAACCAGCTCCCCAGTGATGCCAATGCTGCCGTTCCATGGACCACACTCTGAGAACCAAGGAGCTAGAAAACGTAGGTTCTGGTGGTTATGCTCTGGCTTCCTTTTGATCTTGTGCGATCCTGGGGCTCATGCTGCTGCTTTAGTGACAGAGAGCACATCTCTCATGGGAGGGCTGGTGCAGGCTGTGATTTCTTCCATGTTCCCTCACTGCCTGTTTGCAGGACAGTGTTGTCTGCGGTCAGTTTACTGAGCACAAGTCTTTCAGCGTTTCTGTTTAACTTCACTGGAGTTAAACTTCACTGGAGTTTTGGGCATGACGGTGTGTGAAATCTTTCTCTTTCACAAAGACTAGGAACTTCTTGAAATACACGCTTTTATTGAGCAGAGTGTGCTGTGCTGTGCTTAGTCACTTCAGTTCAGTTCAGTCGCTCAGTCGTGTCCGACTGTCCGCGACCCATGAACCACAGCACGCCAGGCCTCCCTGTCCATCACCAACTCCCGGAGTTCACTCATACTCATGTCCATCAAGTCGGTGATGCCATCCAGCCATCTCATTCTCGGTCGTCCCTTTCTCCTCCTGCCCCCAATCCCTCCCAGCGTCAGAGTCTTTTCCAGTGAGTCAACTCATCACATGAGGTGGCCAAAGTATTGGAGTTTCAGCTTTAGCATCAGTCCCTCCAATGAACACCCAGGATTGATCTCCTTTAGAATGGACTGGGTGGATCTCCTTGCAGTCCAAGAAACTCTCAAGAGTCTTCTTCAACACCACAGTTCAAAAGCATCAATTCTTCGGCGATCAGCTTTCTTCACAGTCCAACTCTCACATCCATACATGACCACTGGAAAAAGCATAGCCTTGACTAGATGGACCTTTGTTGGCAAAGTAATGTCTCTGGTTTTTAATATACTATCTAGGTTGATCATAACTTTCCTTCCAAGGAGCAAGCGTCTTTTAATTTCATGGCTGCAATCAGCATCCGCAGTGTTTTTGGAGCCTAAAAAAATAAAGTCTGACACTGTTTCCACTGTTTTTCCATCTATTTCCCATGAAGTGACGGGACCAGATGCCATGATCTTCATTTTCTGAATGCTGAGCATCAAGCCAACCTTTTCACTCTCCTCTTTCACTTTCCTCAAGAGGCTTTTGAGTTCCTCTTCACTTTCTGCCATAAGGGTGGTGTCATCTTCATATCTGAGGTTATTGATATGTCTTCCGGTAATCTTGATTACAGCTTGTGCTTCTTCCAGCCCAGCATTCCTCATGATGTACTCTGCATATAAGTTAAATAAGCAGGGTGACAATATACAACCTTGACGTACTCCTTTTCCTATTTGGAACCAGTCTGTTGTTCCATGTCCAGTTCTAACTGTTGCTCCCTACCTGCATACAGGTTTCTCAAGAGGCTGGTCAGGTGCTCTGGTATTCCCGTCTTTTTCAGAATGTTTCACAGTTTATTGTGATCCACACAGTCAAAGGCTTTGGCATAGTCAATGAAGCAGAAATAGATGTTTTTCTAGAACTCTCTTGCTTTCTCTATGATCCAGCAGATGTTGGCAATTTGAACTCTGGTTCCTCTGCCTTTTCTAAACTCTGCTTGAACATCTGGAATTTCACAGTTGACATATTGCTGAAGCCTGGCTTGGAGAATTTTGAGCATGACTTGACTAGTGTGTGAGATGAGTGCAATTGTGCGGTAGTTTGAGCATTCTTTGGCATTGCCTTTCTTTGGGATTGGAATGAAGACTGACCTTTTCCAGTCCTGTGGCCACTGCTGAGTTTTCCAAATTTGCTGGCATATTGAGTGCAGTTCTTTCACAGCATCATCTTTCAGGATTCGAAATAGCTCAACTGGAATTCCATCACCTCCACTAGCTTTGTTCATAGTGATGCTCTCTAAGGCCTACTTGACTTCACATTCCAAGATGTCTGGCTCCAGGTGAGTGAACACGCCATCGTGATTATCTTGGTCTTGAACATCTTATTTGTACAGTTCTTCTGTGTGTTCTTGCCACCTCTTTTTAATATCTTCTGCTTCTGTTAGGTCCATACCATTTCTGTCCTTTATCGAGCCCATCTTTGCATGAAATGTTCCCTTGCAATCTCTAATTTTCTTGAAAAGATCTCTTGTTTTCCTATTCTGTTGTTTTCCTCTATTTCTTTGCATTGATCGCTGAGGAAGGCTTTCTTATCTCTCCTTGCTATTCTTTGGAACTCTGCATTCAGATGCTTATACCTTTCCTTTTCTTCTTTGCTTTTCGCTTCTCTTCTTTTCATAGCTATTTGTAAGGTCTCCTCAGACAGCCATTTTGCTTTTTTGCATTTCTTTTCCATGGGGATGGTCTTGGTCCCTGTCTCCTGTACAATGTCACGAACCTCCGTCCATAGTTCATCAGGCACTCTATCTATCAGATCTAGTCCCTAGTCACTTAGTTGTGTCCAAATCTTGGCAACCCCATGGATTGTAGCCAACCAGGCTTCTCTGTCCATTGGTATTCTCCAGACATGAATATGGAGTGGGTTGCCATGCCCTCCTCTAGGGGATGTTCTGAACTCAGTAATCGAACCCAGGTCTCCCGAGGATTCTTTACCATCTGAGCCACTAGGGAAGCCCATGAATACTGGAGTGGGTAGCCTATCCCTTTTCCAGAGGGTCTTCCCGACCCAGGAATCGAACCAGGGTCTCCTGCATTGCAGACGGATTCTTTACCAGCTGAGCCACAAGGGAAGTCCGTTAAGCAGAATAATTATGATTTTTTTTTTTGGCACCATCGCTTGGGGGTAAACAGAATGAGAAATCAGCTTAGAGATCATCTGAGTTCTTCCCGTGAGCACATCGATGGTCACATGCATTTTCTCCTGGGCAGGTTACAACAGGCACCGTCTCAGTCCTCAGCTTTACCCTTCATCCCCTGTGGCTCTGTTTTCAGTTCACCTCTGCACGTGTCGCTGCTGTGCTGACCTCTGCCAGGTGTGCGCCTGTTGTCTCAGCATGGTCGTTGTTGGTTACACTTTCCCTCTGAAAACCTTCCAGTTTGGATGAGAAGTTATGTGTGCCACTGCGTTTACGGAGCACCCACTTTGTGCCAGGCAATGAAGAGACGGAGAGCCCTGGGGAGATGGAGAAGGTGGGACTCGGCACTGCCTTCACGTAACTCTTCTGCCGGGGCATCTATTCTGGACGTTGTGACTTGGCCAGTCAGGCAGCCCCGGTCCTTCCAGGCTTTTTGCTTTTCCTCTTGTTGCCTCCCCCACCTTCACCGGTGCAGACCTTACCTCCCTCTCTCAGTCCAGCTTTTGTGAGGCTCCCTCTGCAAATGGCTGCCCGCTACCACCTGATACCCCCAACCGCCCTTCTCTCTTCCCGTCCCCGGGCTCGGACGTGGGCCTTTTCCCCACTGGTGTTACTTGGTGTCTTAGTCTGCTCAGGCCATCATAAGAAAGACCACAGGCGAGGTGGCTTAAGCAACAGAGTTTACTGGTCATGCTCCTGGAGGCTGGAAGTATGAGGTCAAGGGGTCAGCAGGGTTGGTTTCTCCCGAGGCCTCTCTCCTTGGCCTGTAGATGGCTGCATTCTCCTGGTGTCCTCCTGCTGATTTCTCTCTGTACTTGTCTGTGTCCTAATCTCCTCCTCGTATAAGAATATCAGTCCTATTGGATTCGGGCCCACCCTTAAGACCCCATTTTAACTTAATTACCTTCTCTCCAAATCTTTTGTCATTCTGAGGTACAAGAGGTTATAGATTCAACATATGAATTTGAGGGAACACAATTCAGCCCATGACACTTTCATACTAGTTTTTAGCCTTCTCTGTTAGATTACTGGCTCTTTTGGGTCAGGGAGCTTATGATATTTGGCATTGTCAACCTGGGCCATACCTATTTAATATGACTAGGCTCCCCAAGTGCTCATCAAGTGACTGATTAGGTTCTTCTTTTTTGTCAACTTGAATACTTTTTAACAAATTGAGGTATAGGTAATTTATAATGTTGGGTGATTAGGTTCTTAATGTCATTTCTTCCTTATTGTCCATTTCAAGGGTTGAGTGAAATTAATGGATCAAACTTCAAAGGAGAGATTATTTTTTTGTGTGATGTAATGAATCAAACTTTTCTGATCCTGGAAAGAATTTGGTGGATGAGAATTTATGAACATACACACACACACACATACAGAGCATAACCATTTTGGCATCACTTATTCCGTCTAGTCAAGGCAATGGTTTTTCCCGTGGTCATGTATGGATGTGAGAGTTGGACTGTGAGGAAAGATGATCGCCGAAGAATCGATGCTTTTGAACTGTGGTGTTGGAGAAGACTCTTGAGAGTCCCTTATACTGCAAGGAGATCCAACCAGTCCATTCTAAAGGAGATCAATCCTGGATGTTCATTGGAGGGACTGATGCTAAAGCTGAAGCTGCAATACTTTGGCCACCTCATGCGACGAGTTGACTCACTGGAAAAGACTCTGATGCTGGGAAAGGTTGGGGGCGGGAGGAGAAGGGGACGACGGAGAATGAGATGGCTGGATGGCATCACTGACTCTGTGGACATGAGTTTGAGTGTACTCCGGGAGTTGGTGATGGACAGGGAGGCCTGGCGTGCTGTGATTCATGGGGTCGCGGAGAGTCGGACACGACTGAGCGACTGAACTGAACTGATTTAAAAACAAACAAGGAATTGCTTTCTGGACAAGCTCTGTCCTTGGGTGTAAGTCTAACCCAGGGCCCAGATGTTTACTCCGCAGTGATGGTGTGAGGCCAAAACAAGACCTTGCTTATAAAGTGCTAAGCTCCGTACAGTGGAAAATATGCAAACACAGACGTAAGAGTCTTCATTCAATGCACTGAGCAGGAATTTCCGGACAGGTGTCCTCCCTGTCTCTTTTTAGTCCTTTGTGATTTAGCTTTTTGTGTACCACAAAGACCCAGCAGATGGTGACTGTGGAGCTACATGTATGCGCTGTGCCATATGCCTTCCCAGACCACTGGACCTGCCTTGGAAGGAGTGAGGGAGGGACCCAGGCAATTTCAGGAAATCAGTCAAGGCTGTGTCATCTATGACAAAACGACACAGAGCAGTCGCACTGTGTCGGAAGTTAGCCTTGCAGCTCTCTGGGCTGCCTCCTGGCCTGGGTGCTAGAACTTGGTTAGGTGGAGGGGTGCCCAGGCCCCACGGCAGAGGTGCCTCCTTTACTTCTGTCCCAAAGGAGGAATTTTCCCAGAGAGGAAACTCTAGAGGAATCTCTGTTCAATAGAAAGGGACTGCGGGCCACATTTGCAATGGTACATTTTTCTAGTTGCTATGTTAAAGAAGTTAAAGCAAGTAAGATTAATTTTAATAGCACTGAACCCAGTATATCAAAATATTATCAGCTTCTAATCAATGCAGGTATTATCAGTGAGTTATTTATGTTCTTTTTGGTGCTGGGTGTTTGAAACCCGCTGTGTGTGTTAGCCGCACTTTATGTCCTTATGAGAGAAGTGGGCACAGTGGTTAGAGCCAAACCTGATTCCCCTGGGGACATTGGGGTGGCTGCAGGGGCCTGAGTGTAAATTCAAATATGTGAACACATGTCCTTCATCAACTAATAGGAAAAGTACAGCTGCTGTCACCTGTGGTTCTGAGAAGCATGTTAATATCAGGATGCTCTCATATTTGGACTGGGAAGCCTGCTTATGAATGTCTTAAACTGGGGTTCCTGAAGCCCACGTGCCCATAGTGTGGTGATGAAGGTCTGCGGAATCTTTCCAGCATTTCAGAGCCTGTGGGAGACACAGTGATCACCATCCCACTGCTGACAATGTCTGCATCGTGGCTCTCAGCTGAGGTGTCAGTGCTGGTGAGCCCGTGCAGATCAGACTCTCTGTTAGGGATTCCAGGGTCATGATGGTGGTGGGGAGTTAATTGATGGGTGAGGGAGTCCTAGGGGTGGCAGAGGCCCACGTTTCTTGTGTCTGTGCTGCTTGCCCATGGGCAGGAGTGCAGACTTCCAGGGACTCATTTGTCAGGCCTGTTAACACTCAGAGGGCTTGGAGGGGACAAAAGGTGTGTGAAGTCAGCAAGCGCTATTACTGGTTCAGTGCTTCCTGGGTTGAAGTCAGGATGTAAGCATTTCCTGTGAGCCACGAATCCTCCTCCCCACCTGTGTGGAGCGCCTGGGAAAGGTGGCTTTGGCCTGCCTTCAGCTCCTCTGCCTCCAGCTGCTCCGCTGGTGGGGTTCTCCCTATTCTCAGAGCGGGGAGCCGTGAAGAGTGCATGGGGCTGCTCCATGTGTCCTGTGGCTTTGGCCACCCTGCTTGTAGGAGGAGGATCCCGTGCTTGGCAGCCCACCCAGCACTGGGAGGTGCAGATCACTCAAAAGCCCGTCCATGTGCTGAACCAGAGCCCACTTCATGTGATGGCACCCCCTCCTCCTTGTCCTGCCCTGGGCAGCCATAGGCATCTGTCTGTCCCGGCAGCCCCTGCTCCTTCCTGTTTCCTCCAGGGCTCAGCATCCTCAGTTCCTTTGGGTCTCCAGTTTTTTATTCCATCAGTGAAATATCCATCCTTTGTTTTTATTCCTTTTTTCCTCTGTGTCTGACCTTTTAGCCACCCCGCTAACAGAGGTCAGAGAGAGGAAAGGAGAAGAAATTCAAGGCAGCCAGTTTTGCTCCTTCCCATCAACAGTGCAGGGAAGATGCCTGTAACAAGGAGGTCAAATGGATGGCCGTCCTTGAAACTGGCTGGTCTCACCCTCTCACCTGGTACCACCGCTGCCGTGACTCTTCCACCGTGAGGCAGTACTTGTTGGTCTGGTTTGCACACTGACATTTATCCATGCAACTCTCTTGACTCTGACATCTGCTCCTCTTTCATCCTATACTTTCCTGGGCTTGATGTTTCACTTCCCATCCGCTTGGTAAGAGACATGTTAACTTACAGTACACGGTGCCCTTTGTTGTTGTTTGGTCGCCAATTCTTGTCTGACTTTTCCTGACCCCATGGACCGTGGCATGACAGGCCTCCCTGTCTTTCACCATCTCCCAGAGTCTGCCCAAGTTCCTATCGATTGAATTGGTGATGTCATCCAACTATCTCATCCTCTGTCACCCTCTTCTCCTTCTGCTTTCAGTCTTTCCCAGCATCAGGGTCTTTTACCTCCCTATCAATTAATGAACCGAAAAGATTCCTAAACTTAGGTTACAGCCAAGGCCGTATGAGTGAGAAAGAGAAATGGATTCAAAGAGGTTTGGGATAATTTGATTAATGACAGATCCCTGAAGAGCTCCTGAAAGCTTGTAGGATTTGACATCAAGGACTGTCTCATTTCTTGTTGTATTGCCATCATCAGGCAGGGAAATTGACATTGACTGATTGCTCAGTAAAATGTTCCTTGACTGTTAGAAGAAGCTGGACTGGGTCCAGGGTGAACATATGCCCAAGATACTTGACTGCTAAGTTTACCATGAAGCTGGTGATTCATTTTGAGTTGACTTCTGTGTGTGTTGTCCAAGATACTGAGGAACAGATGTGAATTAAAATATTTTGTGGGATTGTAATTAAAAGTAGGTGAATACCTGTCAGACCACGTGGCCTGGTTGCTTGTAAAGCCATCACGTGAGAGCTTCTCCATTTGCCTGCAGAGAGTAGCCAGCAACTCCCTGCTGAAGTTTGGGGTAGCCAGATCTGGGCTTGAATCAGTGCATTTTCAACCAGCCCTTCCTGGGGCCTGTGGTACGGGTGGTGCTCGGCCCGCACTGCTTGCCTCGGACCTGAGGGGTCTATGGTAGAGAATCGCACTTCCCCATTCTGGATGTGCCCACACTTTTTCTGCTTACCCCTGCCATTGAATCTTTCAGTTCTTCCTCCTTTCCCCTGTTGCTGTCATGTTGCAGTGAGCGTCTTTCAGCACCTGGCTGTCAGGTTCAGGGGGATGAATTCCTTTCTGGGGCTTTACTGGGTCAATGTTAGAGCTGCTTGTGTTCTTTCTGATGTTGGCTTTGGTCACAGGTCCCTCACGCTCATCTGAAAGTCCTGCTTGCGCCCAAGACACCGGGCTTGATTTGGTTTCTCCCATCTTTCCTGACAGTTGCCAGTGTAGTTGGTCATCCTGCGTGGCAGCAGCAAGGCACAAACTGATCATTTTTATGCAACAGTCTTTGATGACACCCTGGGGCCTATTTTATTTACTTTATATTTTTTATAGTTGCTTTGCAATTTTTTAAACTTTTTATTCTGTTTTGGAGTATAGCCAATTAACAATGTTGTGATAGTTCCAGTTGGACAGCAAAGAGGTTCATTTTACATATACATGTATCCATTCTCCCCCAAACTCCTCACTCATCCAGGCTGCCAAGGGCCTATTCAATTACATCGACTACATAAAGTATATTCTTCCTTTATGGGAGCATTCTCAAAGCATTACCCACCCACCCCCACAGGATGGTAACAGGTTTTACATTCAAGAAGAAGACAAAGGCCTGTACTCAAATAGATTTTGGAAAATACTGTGTTTAACATTGGATATGTTTCTTTATTGGAGGACCTCCCAGAATTTTTCGAAGTCGGTGTTCACAGGAGGGATACCTTTTCCCTTTTTTGCATGTTCAGTGTTTCCCAGATGTACTTAACCACACAACTTTTGTCCTGAAGTTTAGGAAATATTGCTACCATGTTGATGAGTTTTCTCCCAGTAATTTGGACTCACCCTTTCCTATTTCTTTTTTCCCTACTCACACAGATACTCTTCTTCAGCTTTACGTTTTCATAATGGAAGAGCTTAGTGATGACCTCTAGAGATTTTTCTCATCGATAAGACCTGTTTAAAGGTACAGCAGGCCCAAGTGCCAATCTCTAGGGTCCCCACCATTTATAGACCTCTCCCCATCCTGTGGTGACTTCATTGTTTTGTTATATTTTTAGTGGCCGCCCACACTGTAGAGGACTTTCTGAGAGCCCATATCTCATGCTAAATTTAGCTGGACCGTTAGCAGGCTTGATTGATTTCTGGTCTTAATGGAAGAAAATGTGACCCACACTCCTCTTCCCCATCATTAAATTATTACTGATTTATGACAAGAGGAAACAGCCACTGGATAAGTGGGTGTCTTTTTAAAAATTGTGATGCTTCACCAAGTTGGATATACTTGCCCATTTTCTTCACCAGGCATCTCTTATATGCCAACCACGCAAACACTGTGCTGATGGGGGGCCCCGGTGCTTTCACTGAAGGACCTTGGAGCTCCAAACAAAATTCCAGGGCCTGGCTCTCCAGCTACACCCATCCCCACCTAGATTTAACAAGGAGGCAGGGACTAAAAGAAGCCCCTGGACTTAACAGATGTTCAAAAACACCATCTCTAGAGATGGGTAGAAACAAGTGTTGGCCTTTAAGGCATCTGTAAAGTTAACAGGTTTGTACAAAACAGAATGGATATTGAGCTTCTGAAAACCTGTCCAGCATCCTTGCTGACCCTCGGTCAGGGGTTCTCCTGCCGTGACCCAGTGCCGAGTGTGCATCCAGCTGGGATCTGGCTTTCACCTCTGCACTCGCCAACCTGATGACCTGAGGCACATTTCCTCCCTCCTGCATGCCTCAGTTTTTCTCTCCTGTGGAATGGGCTCGGTACAGGATTGCGGTGGGAATTAAAGGAGAAAGCTGGTGCAGAACAGCCCAGGGAGGGCTCAGCTCACGGTGCACCCACCGTGCTCCTTGTGGCTTTACTTACTTCCCACTTCACGGTCTCCTAGCGATCCTGGAGTGTTACCTTGGCTGCTGGTTAAAGGCTGAGTTGATTGGTATGTGGGAACCTGCCTCATACTGTGTCTGGGGTGTGTGGATGTGGGTTGGGGTTAGGGGGACTGGCAGATGAACTGGTCGGATTTTGCTGGTCTCAGGATGTATAAAAGAATGGGTGAGAGGGCACGACCATGGAGGTAATGGCATTAGTCACAGCTTTTAGTGGTTCTTATAGATGGTAAAGGCCACAGAGAAATCTCGTTGTGTCCATGTCTGAGGCAGTCCTGTATGGGCACGGAGCCCAAGGCAGTGACCCCGGCTCCCATCTCTGTCTGTCTCTTTCTCTGTGTCTGCCTGCCTGTCTGTCTGTCTCTATATACACACACATATAATTATTAAAAATACATTCTATATGTGCATAAATACATGGGTATATGTATATGCACTTGTGTACATGTATGATCTATTTAAAATAACCATTTAGTTTGAAATAGTTTGACTCATAAGAAGTTGTTGGAATGGTATGGAAACTGCTCATGCAGCCTTCACCCAGTGATCACGCCATACCAGTCTATAATATACAATCAAAATTAGGAAATTGACGCTGGTGTAATGTCATACGTTCTTTTAAAGAGTGCTCAGCTGGTGACCCACTCCAGTACTCTTGCTTGGAAACTCCCATAGACAGAGGAGCCTGGTAGGCTGCAGTCCATGGGGTCGCTAAGAGTCGGACAGAACTGAGCGACTTCACTTTCACTTTTCACTTTCATGCATTGGAGAAGGAAATGGCAACCCACTCCAGTGTTCTTGCCTGGAGAATCCCAGGGACGGGGGAGCCTGGTGGGCTTCCGTCTATGGGGTCACGCAGAGTCGGACACGACTGACATGATTTAGCAGCAGCTCAAAACTAATGATCTATTTTCAGCACAATTACTTGAGTAACCTACTTTAGCTCCACTTTGGTGAGATAAGTGCTGGGGATTTTAAGGTGGATTAGCCATGGTCCTCACCAGAGCTAAGGGCTTCCTTGGTGGCTCAGACGGTAAAGAATCTGCCTGCAATGTGGGAGACCCAGGTTCAATCCCTGTGTTGGGAAGATCCCCTGGAGAAGGTCATGGCAACCCACTGTAGTATTTTTGCCTGGAGAATCCCATGGACAGAGGAGCCTGGTGGGCTAGAGTCCATTGAGTTGCAAAGAGTTGGACACAACTGAGCGACTAACACGTTCACTTTGAGCAGAGCGTGGTCACAGAGGAGAGAGATCTGAATGGAATGGGTTTCATGTGTCCATCATTTGTGGTTTATGGTGTTCTTTGGAATTGATGATCTCATGAGGTAGTGAGTTTCTCATCACTAGAGGTGTTTAAGCATGGACCTTAGGATCCCCAGCCCAGCACCAAGAGGGAGCTTAGCCCAAATGTTCCCTCAGTGTCTTATTCTTTGAAAATCCTCTCAGTGATTCTCTCAGGTGCTTTGGCAGAGTTAGCAGGTAACATTGGGTATACTGTGAATCAGGTGATACTCTATGCTGATGCAGTTGCCCAAATGATCACCATCCTGGGCTCTGGTCTGACTAGTTCATATGAGTTAAATCCTGGTACTCTGTACTGGAGGCATTGTTCTGTGCCTTGGAGTACAGAGATGAATAATAAGACATCATGAACACAAGCCAGCAGCTGGTGGGGAAGATGATACAAACCCACACCTAGAATGTAAATAAATGGCATAATACACACAAGGTTTGGAGTGCTGAGAGACCCAGGGGGAAGTGGTTAGTTTTGTTAATAGCTACAAGGCCAGGATTAAAAAGCAGAGACATCAGTTTGCCGGTGAAGGTCCATATAGTCAAAGCTATGGTGTTTCCAGTAGTCATGTATGATTGTGATAAAGAAGTTGGACCATAAGTAAGGCTGAGTGCTGAAGAACTGATGCTTTTAAACTGTGGTGCTGGAGAAAACTCTTGAGAGTCCCTTGGACTGCATGCAAGGAGATCAAACCAGTTAATCCTAAAGGAAATCAACCCTGAATATTCATTGGAAGGACTGATGCTGAAGCTGAAGCTCCAATACTTTTGCCACCTGATGCAAAGAGCTGACTCACTGGAAAAGACCCTGATGCTGGGAAAGACGGGGGGCAGGAGGAGAAGGGGTGGCAAAGGATGGGATGGTTGGATGGCATCATCAACTCAAAGGACGTGAATTTGAGCAAACTCTGGGAGATAGTGAAGGACAGGGAAGTCTGGCATGCTGCAGTCCGTGGGTTCACAAAGAGTCAGACACCACTGAGCGACTAAACAACAATAAGGCCAGGAAGCCAGAAGGATGCAAGTTTGAGAGAGGAACTGAGTCACTGGAAATGGGTTGGTGTTTGCTAGGGTGTTCATTGGAAGGACTGATGCTAAAGCTGAAACTGCAATACTTTGGCCACCTCATGTGATGAGTTGACTCACTGGAAAAGACTCTGATGCTGGGAGGGATTGGGGGCGGGAGGAGAAGGGGACGACCGAGAATGAGATGGCTGGATGGCATCACTGACTTGATGGACATGAGTTTGGGTGAACTCCAGGAGTTGGTGATGGACAGGGAGGCCTGGCGTGCTGTGATTCATGGGGTCGCAAAGAGTCGGACACGACTGAGTGACTGAACTGAACTGAACTGAGTGGGAGGGGAGCACAGCATGAGCAAAGGCCCTGTGGCATGGTGTTTGTATGCGTGGGAGAAACCTTGGTGTGACAGATCGTGGGCTCCCTGGAACCAGGTACTTGCTGAGCATGAAGCCAGGTTGGATTTGGCCTCTAACTTATGCTATTGACAAAATGTTTGTGCTACTGAGGGTTTCTTGGAGAATATGTATCTGTGAGTCATGCCAGTGAGAGGTTTTCAACTCCCTGAGGATCATGCAGTTATGAGCAGCTAGCTCCCTGGAAGTGGGGTTGGCTAGCGACTTTGCTATGTCCCGAAGCCACTGCCTTGACCCCGCCCCGCCCCCCCCCACCTCCCCCTGCCACCAGAGTCTCAGCATTTCTTCCCTGGGCTTGGCCACTCTTGGCCTTGGTTGACTACCTCTGCAAGGTCCAGCAAAGACCAAACAGGAAGCATCTCTCAAGTGCTTGGCAGCTTTTGCTGAACAGCTTTGGAGTCCTGTGTGCTATTCTGGCTGTTGCTATTCTTACACGTTGAGTGTCCACAAGATTCACACACTGGAACTCTTGCTGGGAGGGACCCTTTGGGACAGGAGTGGCAGTATGATATTGCTGTGAATTGCAGTGCGCAGTTTGGGGACCCGATTATTTTGCAGGTTGCTTTGGAACCACACAGAGCCTGTGTTTCTGGAAGTGGCTAGATCTGGGTTGCTGGTGTCTAGCAGGTAGCTCCTTTCCCTTTTCTGTCACCCTTTGGTATTATCGGTCAGACTGGCTTTGGGATATTTCATTATAAGTCCAATCAGGGGACATGGTAGATTCCCCGGGGATAAAGATCTACCTCTGTTACTGACCTCAGTGAGGACCACTGGGGACATCTGACCTTTTCACCAAAGCAAACTTTGACCTTTGAGGGCTTCCTTCAGTTTCTGAAAATACAGACCATTACTTTGGTCCTTTCTCTTTTTAATTGCACAAGGGAATCGGGAATGAAATGGAATATGTGTGGAGAGTAGAGAGATGAGATGACGTTAGGAAAGGATATCCCCAAGGTAGTGCTGGGTGAGAATCAAGTTATGAGACTCCCGTGGTGAGAGGTGGACGGAACCAGAAAGCCGAGTCAATGATCCACATTCGGGCTCAGCGGTTTGCGCCGGATGCTAGGACGGTATGCAGCAGCAGTGGGCCTCTAGCCTAGTAGGTTCATCGTGCTCTCCAATTTCCTAAGAAATGGGTTGTGGACAGAAACATGGCCCACTTTTTCTGAGAGAAAAATATCAATTTGAGAGTGATAATTTTTTAAGTTTTTATTTTATATTATCTATAAAGTATAAGTGTTTTCCTTAACTTGAAAATCAGACTACTGTAGACAGTGATCACTTCATCAGATTTGATTTATAAAATAATCGGTCAGTTTGGTGGTAAGAATTGATCGAACCTTTGTCAAACAAATCAACTATTCATATAGAAGTGATATTTAAAGCAGAAGAACAGGCCCAGTGGGTCGACCCTGGGAGGACTGGCTGATAGAAAACATCTCATCAAGGCACTTGCCAAGGGCAGAAGCGGGTACATAGCAGCACGGAGTGTCCAAAGCAGCTGCTATCTGGCCAGGGGTCATCCCTGGGCAGGGTGGTCAACTGGATGCAGTGTGTCACAACATGAGTTGTCTACAAGCTTGAGAGAGCATGCAAGATCTGAGCTGTGCGTGGGGGTCTCACAAGACCATACCTGTGTTGCCTGGAGCTTGGGTTTGATGAGTGAAACGATTGATCAAGACGATTGGACAAGAAGGCCGAGTCCATCCCACGAAACCACCTGGAAACCTCAGAAGGGTCCTGAGTGTGATCTGATTCAAGGGGCTGGGAGTACTGTGTAAGCATTAGCCAGAGAGGGGACCAGGATGCAGACAGAGTGAACCAGAGCCCTTATGTGGCCGTGAGATTCACATCTGTGGCTCTCGCTTGAGGTGAATGGCTCTTATATTTTAGTGGGTAGCAGAACCACCTGCAGGACTTGTTAAACACAGTTTCTGGTTCAGTGGGTTTGGGGTGGGAGCTGGAAGGTGCATTTCCGACTGCTTCCTGGGATGGTGATGCCACTCACTGGTCCTTTGATCTAGACTGCAAAGGAGGTCCGGATCATGAGGAGGGGATCTGCTTACTACTTCCAAAGACATGAGGCAGCCAAGCAGATCCCACAGCTGGAAGATGATAGGGGAGCGTCCCGTCCCATTCACAGCTCACCATCCAGTGACCCATCATTCTTTATTTCAGTCATTTCTTCTGCTTGTCCTTCAGTCTCAAAAATTCAAAAGGGCATCTAATGACACAGCGTTTTTTGTTAGAGAAGAGAACCAAATGCCTGCCACATGGCTTCTGAGCTGGAGAGACTCCTGGGGTTTTATAAGTTATTTAGGTAACCTGTTGAGTGCTGCCTCAGAATATCGCTCGGATCTGAGCTGTCCAAGGTGGCCCATGAATAACCACTGGGAAGCTGCTGGGTCCTGATGTGTAAATATGTCCAGGGACTCTGAACACGTGAACAGGTACTTCAGACATGGAGTCCAGGTGGAAGAGAAAACATGTCTTTGCTGTGTTCTTGTTGAAAGTCCTTTTTATAATTTCCTTGTATTTCTTTAAAGCGGTTTGAGTGGTAGAATGTTATTAAGAGGACTTTGTATTATAACTTCCCAGTGATTAGATAGGAAATGAACTGAATGGGAGTTCACGTTTTACCCTCAAGAAGACTGCCTTGAGGAAGCCTTGTGGTGCAGTGGTCAGTGTGGGACCCTGCTTCACAGTGCCTGGTGTTTGAATTCTGGTTTTGCTGCCTTGTCACTGTGTGATGTGATCTCCCTGTACCTTAGTTTCCTCACCTATAAAATTGGGCTAATATTAGAACCTATTTAATAATATTGCTAGGAGGACTAAATAAGGTAATATATGTCATGCAATTAGAATTGCACTTATAGAAAAAAACCAACACCTTTTATTGTCACTGTAAACCTGGAGCCATGGAAACACCAGTAAAGCATGCTGTTTGTGTATGCACACTTTTAGGAATAGTGCACACTTTTAGGAATAGAATTTGTAGTTTTCCTACCTACCCACTTTAGAGGCTGCCAGTCTACTGGAGAATAATCAGCTGAAAGGAGGAAAAATGGTACAGTTCAGAAATGTTGAACTGTGGTGCTGGAGAAGACTCTTGAGAGTCCCTTGGACTGCAAGGAGATCCAACCAGTCCATTCTAAAGGAGATCAATCCTGGGTGTTCATTGGAAGGACTGATGCTAAAGCTGAAACTGCAATACTTTGGCCACCTCATGCGACGAGTTGACTCACTGGAAAAGAGTCTGATGCTAGGAGGGATTGGGGGTGGGAAGAGACGGGGACGACAGAGAATGAGATGGCTGGATGGCATCACCGACTTGATGGACATGAGTTTGGGTGAACTCCGGGAGTTGGTGATGGACAGGGAGGCCTGGCGTGCTGTGATTCATGGGGTCGCAAAGAGTCGGACATGACTGAGCGACTGAACTGAACTGAACTAGGAAATTTGTTAAGTCTCGTCTGAGCTTTTACCTGCTGCTGCTTTCATCACCACATCTCATTCTATGATTTCAACAGACCTTTACAGGTTTTGTGGAGTCATGGGATTCATTTGTCTAAAAGGAAGATATATGAGATATTAAAAGGACCTCACATGTGATGTTAATAATGCCTTACGCATCAAAGAGCCTTTGTGTGCTGGGTCTCATGTGATCCCTACGATGGTCTTATTAGGTTCTGTTAGTTCCATTTGATAGTTCATACACTGAAGACTTCAGAGGAGTGACTGGCCCAGGCTCCTGGGAGGTTAAACGACTGCTGGGATTGTAAACTCCTCTCCTCTGGTACTAGCCTTTTCCCATGTGTGTGGCACCTGGCTTGATTGTGACTTGGGCTTCACTTTCAAATTTGTGCTTCTCTTCATGAAGATGTGGTAGCCCGGTTACTCTTGCTGCATAACAAACTGCTCCAAACCCTCAGGGTCTGAAACAACTATTTTATTTTGCTCGTGGATTCTGTGGGTTGTCCAGATTGAGCAGAGGGGGAGGGCTTGTTAGAGCCTCAGTGGGGAGATGCCCATGTCCAGGACCTTCCTTCACATGTCTGGCAGGCACATGGCAGGGGCAGGACCCTCAGGTGGACTACCAGCCAGGATACCTGCCTGTGGCCTCTCAAGGTGTTGGGCTTCCTCCCAGCATGGCAGCCTTGTTCCTAGAGTCTCAACAGAGCTGAGTGGACGCACGTGCATGTTTATTATCTCGTCTTATGGTCACAGGGCATCACTTCTGCTGTTCAGGGCAGTCACAGCTGCTCAAATTCAAGGGGAAGGAACACAGAGCTGACCACTCAGTGGGAGGAGTATCAGGGCTGCACTATAAAAACGTTGATGACTTCAAGGAAGGGAATCTGTGTTTACAGTGACATCAGAGAATATGGTGTGTTCTCAGAATAGGGGGTCATAGGTGAGGCTCCTGAGTGGAGGTCAGGTCAGTTTGAACATGGTGGAAGTCAGGGAAGAAAGTGGTGCTGGGGGAAGAAAGGGATTCTGGGTCACCACGCGTGCTAAATCACTTAAGTTGTGTCTGACTCTGTCCGACCCTGTCTATAGACTGTAGCCCGCCAGGCTTCTCTGTCCACGGGATTCTCGAGGCAAGAATACTGGAGTTGGTAGCCATGCCCTCCTCCAGGGGATCTTCTCAACCCAGGAACTGAACCTAGGTCTCCTGCATTGCAGGTGGATTCTTTACCATCTGAGCCACCAGGGAAGCCCAGCCACCCCACAAATATTTGTTCAGATGGCCTTGGAGTGAGGCAGAGTGAGCAGGCCTTCTGCACACTTTGCTTGAGAAGTCTCGGACTCTGCATTTAGTCAGTCTCATCCTGTTGAGAATTTGACCTTATTGAAGACCGTTTTAAGATTTATTTATATTTAGCACAGGACCTACAACATTCCATTTACTATCTAAAAGTGAAAAGTTCACCTCAGTCAACATCCTGCCTGGCTTGTATTTAAGTCAGATGGGAAGAAAAAAAATATCGGCACCCGGAGAAGATTGCTCGTAAAAGTTTATTTTACATTTATGTGAAGTTTATTTTTGGTGCTGGGATTCTTCATAGGGTAGGTATTTCTTTTAAGACTGTTAACAGTGTATTTCCTTTTCGTTTGCCACTCCCCTCCAAAGTAAGTACTCTCTGATTTTTGAATCCTCTTCATATCCTCAGAATGACCTAACTTCGAATAATACTTGGAGAAGCTCCAAACTAAGTAAAGAGTAAAATCCTATTGCTTTTTGACCTTTGGGTTAGGATCAAGCATGGTGCCATAAAATATCAGTCCCAAGAGTCACCTTTGTGATTTTTTCCCTATTATTCTTTCCTGTTTTTCCATATTCATCCAGTTCTTGCAGCCAGGGATTGCTCCATTAAGATCCAATCTGAAATTAAAACTCAGGATTTCAACCAATAAGCTATAAAGCTGTTGAACTCCCCCTGGGATGTAGTTACCTTTTCTTAAACTTCCTAAGTTGTTTCTTCTTAGCCCCAGAGTGGATTCCTTATACAGCCTTTGGAAGGATCTCTGATGTTTTACGGCCGTTGCTCATCAGAGTGGGGACAGTTGACTGTGCAGACCTCTTAATGTCACAGGCTTCGCAGCTGCATCCCTTCAGTGCACAGGGAAGGTTTCCCAGGGGTGGAGATCCACTCCCCTCTCCTGGAAGCGCAGGTCTGAGGTCACAGTGGAAAGTGGGTCTGCGTAGGCATCGGGACCCCAGCCGAATGAAAGCCACTATTCCAGACTTACAGTAACGTGCTGCAGCACATTCTCAGAACCTTCCAGAGGACCTCGCCCTGGACTTGCCTTCAAGGGTCTTTTTGCACAGGGACTGTGTCCTTGGATTCAGCTCCTCTAAAGGGACATTGAGTCAAGGCTAGGGAGTCAGACTGCTGGACACAGTTGCTTTTGGACATTGGGTAAAGGATTTCCATTGGTGAGGCTCTTTCTGGAGAGGAAGTTGATGCCACTGGAAGCTGCTGTCACTCCAGCCCTAGACCCTCACCACATGTCTCTAGTGTAGCTCACGCTCCTACACTCCTATTTGTCAGTAGCAGACATATCCTTTCTAGCATATCCTGTTCCTGGGCGTAGAGGTGGCTCAGGGCACCATGAGGAGTTGGGGTCCACAGGTGACCCATGCCTTCAGCAGGTGTGTAACGACGTGGTCCACAGACCCACATCTGCTGGTGTGTTGCTCAGGCTCCTGTTTCCTTTGACTTTCTCTGCTGTCTGCTGTTTATGGGTAACTCAAGGTGTTGTGCAGAGAAGGCAATGGCAAGCCACTCCAGTACTCTTGCCTAGAAAATCCCATGGATGGAGGAGCCTGGTAGGCTGAGTCCATGGGGTCACTCAGTTGGACACGACTGAGAGACCTCACTTTCACTTTCACGCATTGGAGAAGGAAATGGCAACCCACTCCAGTGTTCTTGCCTGGAGAATCCCAGGGACGTGGGAGCCTGGTGGGCTGCCATCTATGGGGTCGCACAGAGTCGGACAAGACTGAAGTGACTTAGCAGCAGCAGCAGCAAGGTGTTGTGCGTGCATGCGTGCTCAGTTGCTCAGTTGTGTATGGCTCTTTGCGACCCCATGAACTGCAGCCACTAGGCTCCTCTGTCCATGGAATTTCCCAGGCAAGAATACTGGGTGGGTAGCCATTTCCTTCTCCAGGGAATCTTCCCAACCAAGGGATCAAACCTGTGTCTCTTGTGTTGGCAGGTGGGTTCTTTACTGAGTCACCTGAGAAGCCCACTGAAAATAATGAGAGTCACAGAAATAACATTGATGATGATATCTAATAGTTGCTGAATGCTTGCCCCATCCAGGCACTGCTAGAAGCTCTTTACCCAGCTCTCTGCTAGTCTTCACTGCAGCCCTGTAAAGGACTGGCTGTCATCACCCGCTTTATTCACGGGGAAACTGGGGCCCAGAGAAACAAATGACTTTGCCTAAGCTCTTATGAGTAGAAAGCAGCGAAGCAGGCCCCAAACCCAGTTTGACCCCAGAGCCTGGCTGCCTACCCCTGGGAGCTGCACTGTTTTGTTGAATTTCTAGGGCTATCCAGGCCTGGGTGACAAAACACAGCTGCAGAAAAGCCCTGTGTGGACCATCCCAACCAGTGAGCATCTGCTCCTCAAAGTGGGTGGGGAATGTCTGGAAAGTGCTTTGAGCACCATGGAAGCAAGTTGTTAAACTCAAGTTATTTTTTATTCTGATAAAAGATCAAGGTCGTCATAATTACGTATAGGGTGAGGGGGATGGGTGCAATTTTTCTTTCTTTCTTTGGCCTTGCAGTTTAGCACGTGGGATCTTAGTTCCCTGAGAAAGGATGGAACCTGTGCCCCTTACAGTGAAAGCAAAGGGTCTTAACCACTGGACCTCCAGGAAAGTTCTCTAGTTTTTTTTTTTTTACTATCTGAAAATAATATGTCCCCACCTCCAAAAACTTAGAGTCAAAAGAAGACAGAGGAGCATTAACCATGCCCAGGGAAGGCTCACTGCCTGGAAGTCCAAAGCCAGTGAGCCCTCAGGGGCCTTTAATTCTGCTTCTGTTTGTGCAGTACCTACTGGTCTCCAGGGCAGGGTCAGAGAAGCAAACAGGCCACATCTTTGTCTCAAGGACCTCTCCTGCAGGAAGGACAAAAGGTGACAAAGTCCTTCTCCATCAGGACACAATGTTGAGGAAGCAGGGGGCAGAAAAGTTTGAATTTGACCTTGATCGAGGGCAACCTCTTAATGTCTTTTAGTAGGAATACGCATAGCCTTCCTGTTATGCACTTCCTGTACATGGGGACTCCTGGTTGTTTTTTCCTTTCCTGAGGGAAAGTGGGTACGTGTTGAAAGTTTTGCCTACATGTTGAGCTCTCCATTTGGTTATGAGGGATCTCAGTTCAACGTAAGGGAGGAAAGGAGAAGTCCCACTCATGGTCACTGTCGATCAGGAGTCCTGTTGGAGAAGTTGAGGTAGGGACTGAAGAAGGGGCAAGGCTTCATGGGGCAGGAGTGCCCATGAGAGCCAGGCCCGTGGCCCCAGCCACAGTTCTGGCTTGAAGAGAAGTTTGAAGCGTATGAGCGATGTCACGTGATGGTCATCTTGCTCAGTCTGACTCGTCTCACTCGGTATGATAATCTCTGGGTCCATCCACGTTGCTGCAGATGGCATTGTTTCATTCTTTTTTATGGGTGAGCATTATTCCCTTGTCTCTGTGTACCACATCTTCTTTATCCATTCCACTGTTGATGGACATTTCGTTTCCATGTGTTCACTGTTGTAAGTAGTGCTGCAGTGAATTTTGGAAAGCATGGATCTTTTCCAGTTATGTTTTTTTCCCCCAGATATATGCCCAGGGGTGAGATTGCTGGATCATGCAGTAGTTCTGTATTTAGTCTTTTTTAAATATTTGTTTTAGGCTGCATCAGGTCTTAGCTGAGGCATGCAGGGTCTTTCACTGCGATGTGTGGACTCTTCACTGTGGCGCATAGTCTCAGTAGTTGTGGTATGCTGGGCTTAGTTGCCCCGCAGCGTGTGGGATCTTAGTTCCTTGACCAGGGATCAAACCCATATCCCTTGCATTGGCAAGGCAGATTCTTAACCACTGGGCCACCAGGGAAGTCCCTGTATTTAGTTTTTTAAGTCACCTTCATGCTGTTCTCCGGAGAAGGCAATGGCACCCCACTCCAGTACTCTTGGGTGGAAAATCCCATGGGTGGAGGAGCCTGGTAGGCTGCAGTCCATGGGGCTGCGAAGAGTCAGACACGACTGAGTGACTTCACTTTCACTTTTCACTTTCATGCATTGGAGAAGGAAATGGCAACCCACTCCAGTGTTATTGCCTGGAGAATCCCAGGGACAGGGGAGCCTGGTGAGCTGCCGTCTGTGGGGTTGCACAGAGTCGGACATGACTGAAGTGACTTAGCAACAGCATGCTGTTCTCTATAGTGGGTGTACCAATTTATGTTCCCACCAACAATGTAGGCAGATTCCCTTTTCTCCACACCCTGTCCAGCATTTGTTGTTTATAGATTTTTTGATGATGACCATTCTGACCAGTGTGAGGTAGGGATAAATTGGAAGGTTGGGATTGACATAAACACACTACTGTATGTAAAGCAGTTAACTAATTAATTACCTACTGTATAGCACAGGGAATTCTACTCAATACTCTGTAATGACCTATATGGGAAAAGAATCTTAAAAAGAGTAGATATATGTATATGCATAACTGATTGACTTTGCTGTACACCTGAAACTTACACAACATTGTAAGTCAAGTATTCTCCAATAAAACTGGTGAAAGAAAAAAATAGCATGAGAGAGAAATTACAGAATGAATTTGGCTCAGGAGCTCAGGAACACAGGTATGGCTGGGATGCCCTCATGTCTGGATGACAGAGTTTGGTCCCTGACCCTCAGGACCTCATCCTGGGGGCAGTCTGGGCCCTGGGTGATGTTCCTCTGACTAAGTGCAGTTGGGCAGTCGGGGTGGGAAGAGTGGAGAGGTGAGGACCGTGTCCAGTGAAGTCACTGGCTTCCCGAGGTTCCCCCCAATCCCACTGTCCCAGTGGATGAGGTAGGCAGTCCCTTGCCCAGTAAGTTGCATGTGGCTGACCTTCTCAGCCTCACTGCCCTGGTTTCCCTTTTCTTCTTTGGGTAGAGATGCCGCCAGCTTCAGTTCGTTGTTTTCATTTTCTTGAGTGTTAAAGGAATCCTGGCTGGACATTGAGTGACTATACTCATAAAAACCAAGTGATGATTTTGGCTTCATCTGAGCCAGAGGGTGTTCATGCTCTCCTAGCTGATGGTTTTGAGAGCTGCAGGTCTCTTTGTGTCCTTTGGAGGCAAAGGGGGTGGCCTTGGACTCCCCAGAGACCCACAGAACATGACTATACAAAGCCCCAGGACTAATGGTAGAACCAGTGATGTCTGCCTTGAGCATATCATCCAGTCAGACTTTTGCAGTCCTTTCTACCATTTCGTTTCTAATGTATCCTTAAAAGGCATGAATAAATGGCATGCGTGATGGCTGGAAAGGTTACTTTTTTTCCCAGTGACCTCTTTAATCTTGGAATAACCAGCCTTTTTCCTGAAGCTTCTTCTGAATTGTCTTTTTCGGTTCTGTTTTTAATTAGGTTGTAATTCAAGAGGATCAATTAATAAAACCTGCCATTTCCACATCTACCATGAAGCTTTGTAACTTCTTCCTGTGAGGTGATGGCTAAGTGAACAGAAGATGAGAAATCTAATGAGATTTGTGGGAACACAAACGCGTTTTCGTTTAGTCATGAGTGTCACTTAGAGTATAAATAGGGTTCCAGATGACTATCGTATTGGTCTTTCCTCCTGCAGGCCTTCAGTATTATCTTGTGCTGTCATCTTTATGTTGTATTGGAAAAACCTGGAATTCTCTATCCCTTGGTCATTATTTACTTTTTAAAAATAATGTCATTTGAAAGAATTCTTGCTATTTAATCTTAGGCCCAACATGTTTAATAAAGTTGGGTATTTTTAGTTCAAGAAAAAAATTGAGGGTGGGGGAGTGGGGAAGATGGGCCACATCTCCATGTGGAAGAAATGTTTAGTGGGAGGACACTCTGACTCCTGTTCCTTTTGCTCTTTAAAAACTTGTATTTCCTGTTCGGGGGCAGGGGGTTGGAAATGTTTGATTTTGGAACTTTTATGTGTCCTGCTTGGTGGTCCTAAATTTTAATTCATCACTGGGAAATTCTGGATGAGCTCATTCTGTAAGGATTTATGTGTCTTAAGAGCTGGCAGGGTGGGGAAGCTTACCTCCTTCAGAAGGGTCTGTCTCCTTGGATGTTGCTACTTTTGGGGGGAAAGAGTAGAGGCTGGTCTACTTTGGATGACTTCTCAAAGAGGGTGGCAGCTGCCCCCTCTTCAGTCTTGGTTTGGCGTGCCCTTAGGAGAGCTTCCTTATCACACATCCTTCCCCAGAGTGGTCCCTTGTCCTTGTTTGCTTGCATCTGCTAGTTCAGACAAGAGAGACTGGTCTCCCAGGCTTGAGCCCATCACTCCAATTTGGATTAAAATGTGATCGGGAATTTTGTTTGGCATCCTTTTGTCTTAAAAAAAAAAAAAAAGAGTTGGTAATCCATAATCTCAAGCCCATTTCCTTCTGGTATGTCCCTGTTCATTTCTGTGCCCAGGTCCCTGAGGGCTGCAGGAAAAAGCGTCATCACAGTGGGAGGGGGAAAGGAAGGAAAGAAGGAAGATCCTAGGATATTGTTCTTGGGGTTCAGTTGTATGTAGCCAAGTATCCATCACCTGGGGCTGAGGAGGAGGAGGAAGCAGAGTTGGGGGAGGAAGAGGGAGGCCATGTGGTGGTGGCTTGTAACTGATGAGTGGAAGTCAGATCCTGTAAGAGCAGAGGAGTCATGCCTGCCCATTATCCCTCATTGTTTAGTATCCCATCCCTACCCCAAGGGAAGTTCCGAGAACTTGTGCTCTGATATCTGGGCAGTGACCTCCCCAGCGGCCCCATCACACTAGGGAAGCACCCCCATCAGCCTGCCTTTCTCCTAATTCCTCTTGTACAAAGGAAGTTCAGGGCTGGTGGCTTCATGGTCATCCAGGATCCAGGAGCCTTCTCTCTTTCTGGCTCATAATCCTCAGACCATATCATTCAGTCTCAAAGCCACCTTATGACCCAACGTGCCTGTTGGAGCTCCAGCCATCACATCCGAATTCCAGATGGAAGACAGGTGGAAGAAAAAAAAGTACAAGGGAATGCGTGTCTCAGCTAAGTGGTCTCCCTGTGAGGAGCTTTCCCAGAAGACTCTCATGATGATTTCTGCTTGCATCCCATGACCACCTCTTCCTCCAAGGGAGGTTGGAAATGATGCCTGTCACTCGGCACATGGCCGTCTCTGCTGTGGTCCAGCATATGTGAAAGTACTTTGTACTATTTATAGGTACCATTCCAGGGGCATGCATGGTGGGCTCCCAGCCTGTCTTTGCTGAGTTGAATTAAATTTAGTCCCTCCCCCTCCCAACCTCCCATCTCCCTATGGATCTGCAGTTATAAATGATTTCTTGTCAAGCATTTTTCAAAAATTAACCTCTTCACAGAGGGCTTTTACATAATTATCAGTTTAATATGTGATAATGATAGAGGTGCTGATAATTATTAATAAAATTGGAAAAATCTAGGTCATGAAAATTGGCGCTGTTAGTAAACATGTGTTTATACTCTCTGATTCCAGATGTTACAGCGACAGGAGATAAACTTTTCACCACTAGTCAGCGTTCGTAGAAAGTCAGGGAGAAATCTTTACGGAAAATACCCCTTTTGACTCTTTTGCTTGAGTTTGAACTCACAAGTGTAGGAAGATCAGAGTTGGTAGAGAAACCGTGTGTCAGTACTTCATATCTGTAAAAGGGCAGGGAATCCTGAAAATCTAGTTACGTCAATTTATGTTCCACCACGTTAAAAAAAGAATTAAGTGGATGGGAAAAATCAGAAAGGTTGAAAGGAAGGGCTTTCCCTTTTGCTCTCAGAGGGAAGGAAACTTTGACTGAACCGGACATCTCAGCTGGACAGTGTCTTTGGTGAGCCCTCACCGTGTGACCGGCTGATTCACTTTGTCTGCTCGGTCTCTGGAGAGGTGATGTCAGCAGGGCCTGGAGCTTCTAGGGAGAGGAGGAAAATCAGTACTGGCCCCACCCTCTGGCCTTGGAAACTTACCAGCGCTCAGGCCAAAAGCAGATGGAGGTTTGCAGCTATGTTTTGTGTTTCTGTTTCAGATGTTGGTCATATCATCTGCTGTTTCATCTTCCTTGTTTTCCCTTCCCTTCCTTCTCTCTCTCTCTCTCCCCTTTGTTTTCTTCATTTTTTCCAGTCGTGCTCCTATGTGCAGCCATTCTCTTCTCCCCAAATCAACTCAGGTCTGATCTTTGGAAATATGTGAGCAAGGAACCATGGGCTGCTGCCATGGTTCCAGTTTTGAACCTGGTGAATCTGCACTTCAGGGTCCAATAGAAAGAGCCTGGGCTTCGGTGTCTACAAGACATGTGTTAATTCCAGTTCCACCATCACTGGCTGTAGACTTGGGGCAAGTGACTTCACCTCCCCGAATCTCCCAAATCTCATCTGTAAACTGACGTTCATTGCTACTTCAGAGGGTCATTGGGAGGATTGAATGAACTATGAAGAAAAACCCAGAGAGGCAGATGAAGACCAGATTGTGTTGAGCTATGTAAGCCATGATGAGAGGTCGGATTTGATGTCAGTGCTCTGGAAGGCAGGGCAGTGACATAATAAATGTTCCCATAAGATCACTCTGGCCTCTGGAGAGAGTGGATTGTGGTGAGGGCAGGTGAGAGTGGAAGCAGATGGGCCAGCTAGGAGGAGAGCGCTGGAGAAGGGGGATGGACCTTTGCGAAGTGACGATGGTAGGAATAGCTGAGGTCTTGGATGTGGAAGAGGGAAGGAAAGGGTGTGATTAAGCAGGAGTCCTAGGATGAGGGATACAGGTGCCCATCCCAGAGCCTGGCAGGGGACTGCACACATGGACGGAAGCTGCAGAGTGCTAACTGGCCATCCTCTGAGTGCCTGGAGGAAAGAAGGGGAGCATGTGTGTTGGATGAGATAATACCCCGGGGCTGGCCAAGGTCCTCCTCAGCTCTTTCTTTGAAGCTGGTGTGCTCTGACCGTCTGCCTGTTTAGACAGCAGCTCCTGGAAGCAAGTGGAGCAGAATCAAGCAAGGCCTGGAATGTGGTAGTCTCCTCACTGGATGGTCACCATGATACTATCTTAGATGATACTGGTTCCCTCACTGGTGCTGTCTGCTTGAACAGAGTCAGAACAAAATGAAAGCTACCCCAGAGCTGGATTTTGGGTGGCCTTGGGAATCTGAGGGGCTTCCCTGATACCTCAGATGGTAAAGAATCCACCTGCAATGCAGGAGATCCAGGTTCAATCTCTGGGTCGGGAAGATCCCCTGGAGAAGGAAATGGCAACCCTTTCCAGTATTCTTGCCTGGAGAATTCCATGGACAGAGTAGCTTGGTGGGCTCTGAAAATCTGAGCAGCATTCCTCAAATCTGGGCACACTGGTGGCAAGACTGTTATAGGGTAGTCAGGACCCCACCCCGGAGCATCTACCTGGGAGATCTCAGGGAGTGAGGGCACCTGGAAACCTGAGTTTTGAATCATTTCAAGAGACACTGTCCTGGGTTGGGGGGAGGTTTCCACGTGACTCCTGCCCTGGTTCTTTCCTTCTCACTTCTCATTTTTTCATTGAAGGAAATCAATTTGGTGGTAGTATTTCCTCTTCCTGTTCATTATCTGGACTCTGGGGGCAGTTAGGGTCAGGCAGCCTTCCCTCCGAGGAAGAGGAAACCTTGTACATGTTTTATGAGTGTGAGTATATTCCTAAAATACTGACAATAACCGCAAACAAACGTGTAACGAGGACTTCGTACTTGTGAAATGATCGTTACGCTTTGCAGCCCATTAGAAGTCTTTGGCAAATCTGTAAAGAATATTTCAGAGAGAAAAAGAACAGAATTTATAGGGTCTAAAAATAGCAGCTGAAGTGCCGCTGTGTTTAACTTGTCAGGAAACCTGTTGCGTCGAGACAGGCAGGGGATTTTGTTTCTTTGGCCTTGAGGTCACTTGTCTTGTTTAAGACAAGGCAGCAAACATTTCCAAATAGGGGTAGGTTTTTAAAGGGAGGAAGATGGCTGAATACATACGGTATTTCTTGATTTCTCCTCTCCCTCTTACTGCCCCCTGCATCACTCCAGTCTTCCCCCTAAGTAAAGGAAGGAGGGTCTAGTTTTCTCAGTAGCGTGAGTGTGGGCTGCCTGGGTGGCAGAGTTTTGAATACATTGACCATGAAGCTGGCCGATGCCACTTTTGGTGATAACTGGTCTGAGGAAGGGTGGTGACAGTCTGATCATTTCATCTTTAGGTTACACACAACCCCACCATGTATAGAAATCAACCCATACTTGAAGAAATAATGGTGTGATGGCCATTATCTTGAAGGCTGAAAGACTGCTTTCTGGACCTTCTTTGTCCCATTTCTGGGCAAGGGTGGTGTCTTCATCCTTCTCAACAACCCACAGAAGAGATATCTGCCCCACCCCTGGCCTCGGTAGCTCTCAAGCTTCTGTACCTGACAATATACGGAGTGTCAGCATCCCCAAAATCTGTCCATCAGTAAGACTTCACACTCCTTGACTTTCAACATCTACCACAACTTTGGTTGGAATTAATTATCTCTATGGTGGATGTCCTAAAGCTTAGACTGTCCATCCATTTCAAGGCCAGACAGTGAAAACTGGTGGCCTGGAGGCCAGAATTTGCTCAGTTTCTTGCCCTGCACAGTGTAGACTTTGACAGTTGCCAGTATTTAAAAGTGGGCTATTTTGTTTACAAATCTCATTTCTCATTACAAATCCCATGCAGTGTTCTAAGCTACATCCTTGGTTTAGACTTCCACCGCTGATACTGGAGTCCCTATACTGCTGGGCAAAGATCCCTGTTTCTCTAAAAGTAGCTCTCCTGTGGGTCATGATGAGAAACAGCCACTCAGAGGGTAGTAAGCAAAGGGGTAAATCAGTTGTATGTGGAGCATCTAGAAAACATCTGCTCATGCACGACAAGCGCTCTGAGCACTAGCTGTTGTTGCCGTTTTTGTCACTGTCATCATGGCATTCTGTGTTTTCTCTGAGGGTTCTGATGAAGACGTTGTTCACTACATAAAGAAAGTTTAGTCACTCAGTCGTGTCCGACTCTTTGCGACCCCATGGACTGTAGCCCACTAGGCTCCTCCATCCCTGGGATTTTCCAGGCAAGAGTACTGGAGTGGGTTGCTATTTCCTTTTCCAGAGGATCTTCCCGAACCAGGGATTGAACCCAGGTCTTCCACATTGTAGGCAGATGCTTTACCATCTGAGCCACTGGGGAAGTCGTTCACTATATAACCCAGGGTCTTATCCCCCCGCCCTGCCCCAGGAAGATATGTATATTAGATCTCAGTTCCAGAAAATAATTGTCCTCTGTCTGAGTTCCTGGCTTATCTGTACTTTATTCATGCTACAAATCGTGTTTCTAATTTTTCCTTCACTACTGGGAAGCTCAGAGGCAACTTTGCCGCTCATTTCTAGCAGAAGGATGCCTTTATGGCGGGTATTTGCTTTCACAGGCCATCATTTCTCACTTGTCTATTTTATGGTGGGCACTTTTGTAAGCATCCTTAAATACTCTTTGGAGCAAGGCTAGGTGTAAATTTAAAAAGCAACAAAATGTGTGTTCCTCTGCGAGAAGCTTTATAGTATGGCTGCAGATAGGCTCCAATGTCAGGATAGCGCCACATCTAAGCTTTGGAATGTCACATGGTCTTCATTCCTACTGGACACTGCTGACCTTCAAACCCATGTTGAACCTGGCTGTATCAGCTGGGCTCAACCTTCCCCCTCTACCCTGGTATCTTCTGTTCCTGAACTGAAATGGCTCATTCACCTAGGTGTACAGGTTTATCGGTCAGCTATCACTGTGTAACAAATGACCTCACAATTCAGGCCACACAAGAAGAAGGAGTTATTGATCTCATCGGTCTGAGGGATGTCTGGACAGTTCTGCTTCAAGCTGAAAGTCTGAAGGCTAGCTGGGGAAGCTGTCCTCCAAGCCGCTCATTTTTCCAGAAGCAGAGGGCTCCCAGGGCAGGCTTTTCTCAAGGTGAAGGCAGAAGTGCAGGAGGGTTGGGCCGAAATACATGAGAGGTAATCTCAGAATGGGTGTTATCACTTCTTATCTGTTCCACTGGCCAAACTGAACATCAGGGCAGCAGGGAAACAGTTCGCATCTAGTGAGAGGAATTTCAGAGTCAATAGCAAAAGTATGTGAGCATCAGGCGGGGATGGGGGACGCCATCTACTATAGGCAGTATGGCTGTGGAAGACCATCAGGGTCGGCTTACTACAGTGTCTGGCCCTTCATGGGTGTGTTGGATAGTCTCCATTTCTTCCCTCCACATTCATGTGCCATCATTCTTCCTGCTTAGTGCCTTTGGAGGCTGACCTTCCCACTGCCTTTTAGTTGGGTTCATTCTGAAGAAAGCATTGGAAGAAGAGGGTGGAATCATGCCTACCCACAGGTTGGTATGACCACAACCCTCTGTAGAAGGCCCTAGCTTCTGCCAGGTGGCTAGTTCTGATAACTGTGAGGCTCTAGTAACCTTCAGACCTGGGGGTGCAAGAGCTCCTTGCAGTTGCTAGCCCTCATGTACTTTACCATGGAGTGGAGGGTGTGTGTATGGATGGGGTGACTCCTTTTAAACCTGTCCTCTCTCTTATAAATAGGCCCTTCACTGAACTCATTCTCCCTGTTTGTAAGAGCCATCTATTCCTGGCCAGGACCCTCGTAGATACATTAGGTGCTCATTAAGTACATGGTTGAGTATCAGGGCTCCTGATTTTTCCTCTTTCCTTAACACTGGTCACTTCTACCTGAGAACCCCGTGGGATTTCAGACCAGGAAGCTCTCCCTCTCTCCCCTTTACTTGTCCAGCAAAGGTTCATTGCTTCTCACAAGAACCTGCAGTGTCCATTCGTCAGAGAGAATCCTTGTAGAGGAGGTTTTCTTTTTTTTCTCTGAGTTTTTTTGGCATGCCCTTTGGAATAATTAGGGATTCTTTCAAGAGCAACATTTTCTCCATGGGGGATTTCTTTCCCAGATATGATTTATGCCCATCACGTTCCTAGAAGGGAACGTAGGGAGTGTTTGTGGCTAAAAAAAAGTCTCAACACAAGGAAACTAAATGTAAATCCCACCAGGAATGATTGCCTTCATTAGTTTGAAAAGGGTTGATGAATACCACTATGCCTCACTCAACAAAGCAGTGCATTTGGTTTCTTTAAGCAGGAAAAAAGAAAAGGGTCCTGTATTTCAGTGTTCCAAATGAGTTGGAGAATTCCTAAACCTCCCTAATCGAGATAATGTTTTGTTAAAAATTCAGATGCCCACTGATTCAGGTTCAGTGGACCTGGAATGGGGCCTGGAAATCTGTTTTCAAGCTGCAATCCTGGGCGAGTCATTTTATTCCCACCCACTGCACTTGGCTGATGATTCCCACACATTTTGGTCTGTTGACTAAGAAGAAATCTAATGATGACAATAATGGTAAGGATAGCATACAAAAATATGTGACACATTTATTTTTTTAAAGATGTGTTTATTTATATCTGTCTGTGCTGGGTCTTCATTGCTGGGTGTGGGCTTTCTCTCGCTGGCGGCGAGCAGAGGCCTCTCTCATTGTGGGGCGTGGGCTCTAGAAGCACGGGCTCAGTAGTTGTGGCACACAGGCTTAGTTGCTCTGCAGCTTGTGGGATCTTCCTGGACTGGGGATTGAACCCATGTTTCCTGCATTGGCAGGTGGATTCTTAACCACTGGACCACTAGGGAAGCCCCTATTTTTTTCTAAAATTATTTATTCAATTGCACCACATCTTAGTTGGGGCACACCAGATCGTCGATCTTCATTTCTGCATGTGGGAACTAGTTCTATGACCAGGGATTGAACCTGTGCCCCCTGCACTGGGAGTGCAGGGCCTTAGCCACTGGCCCACCAGAGGAGTCTCAGAATATGTGACATTAGAGAGCACTGTACAGTCTGCCAAGATATTACAGATTTTGCCTCATTATCCACATTGGCCTCTTCAGGACTTTTCCTTGTCTCATATTGCCTATGCCGACATTATTTGATCAGAACTGAAGGGAAAGAATGGCACCAGCAGGTTTTTGTTAAATATCCTAATTGATACCAGAAGCAGAGATACAGCAGTTGTCATGTTGTACACATGAAGGCTGCTTGCTTGCCATGCTTTAGTCCATGCTTTGAGAACCACTGCATGACGTCAGGGTAAGATTCTTTCAACCTCACCCCATCCCTGGATTGTGCAATAAGAGTTTCTAGGAAGCTCTGTGGCGGGCTTCCTTACAGACAGACATCTCTAGGCAACTGACTGCTCTCCGGAGGGGGAGCACAGATGTTCCCTCCTAAAAAGGACATGCTGGGCTGATGCTTCCTTTCTGGTTAGGAAGTCTCCCTTTCAAAATGCTGTTTCGAGTTTCTGTGGCAGTTCTGCAGGAAGCCATGCCTGGGAAATAGAATCACTCTGATACTAGATGACTTTGCAGCTTTTGGTATCAAATACATTGTGATTGTGTGCTGAGATTTGGGGAGGGGGATTTTCAAATGTTATTAATTAACACGTTTTGGGGGGGGCATTGTGTTATTCATTTTTTATTAGAGATCCCGGACTGCCTGTTAATTTATAACTCCTTTGGCTATTGCTTCTGTGACGTGCTCAGGAACAAAATGTCTTGCAGGCTAAGCTGAATTCTCTCCATGTCCAGTCCACACCCTTACTTCTGCCTTTTGCAAAATCTCTGCCACCAGTGAATGAAAAATACAAGCCCAGGGGCTCAGAGGGCTGGGGAGCTGTGCTGCCCATGTGTTTTAGTGTTATCCCATTTTTCTCAGACACTGTGAAACCTTGGATTTAAGCTGATTTATCAGCAACCCTGATTTAGCATATATTTCATTGTCTATCAGGGAAAATAGAGTGGTATCTATTTTCTCATTCTGCGTTAAAATAGTATTGACTGTGATTTGAGCTTGAATTCATTGAAACAACAATAGTGGTATTTAAAAAGTTCTCCATGTCCAAGGGCAGAGATGAGGCCATGGTGGGTAATGAGACCCATGCGCCATGAACCCTGAAATATGCACCTTTTAGAGATGAGCTTGTGACTGTTTGCACATGATGTTTCAGCACATGCTTTGGGAGAATACATTTAAACTCAAGTCCTAAATCCAGTGATGAATTCCAAGCTTTCTGTTACTGTTTTTCTTTCTAAAGACAAATGGAGTTTTATGCCCTGGTATTTGAGGTTCAGTTTAAGGGCAATGTTGGGTGAACCATTATTCGATGGGGAGTTTTGTGTGCTGGCTAGTTTATAATATCCTTTAGAGATTCCAACCAAGAATCTACCTACCCATCCACTGACTGTCCATCTGCCCGTCCATCTACCTGTCCATGCATATGAGCATTTACTAATTCCTACAAGATGCCTGGTGTTGTGTTTACATGCTAGGGTTACAATGATGAAACATAGTACTAACCATCATTTATTGAGAGCTTATTACTTATTATCAGACAGTTTCCAGTGTTCAAAGAAAGCATCCTTGTGAGATAAGAATTGTATCCTCCATGAGAGAATGGAGGCTAATGCACCTTTCCCCTGATAACCTAGTCAGTCAGGTGAAGCAAGCCTTGGGCATCCTTGCGACATCAGGACCAGAGCAGCATTTCCTTGTTTTTAAAACATTAAACAGACTTTTCTGCCTGCCTGGACACAGACCCGTGTTGGAGTATACAGTGAGCATTCAGTGGCAGGGTCAGAGCGTGCCCTTCTTCGGTCACTTCTAGGGGTATCTTCCTTTTATCAGTGATACAGGGAGAAGAATGTTCACAGGACAGATAATCCCTGGAAACTGATACGTGCTATGAGAAAAAAATCAATAAGGAAAAGGGATTTGTTCTTGCCAAGGTGGGCTATGATTTTAAATAAGATGGACAGGGTATGCCTCATGAGAACAGCAATTTAAGAAGGCGGGGGAGGGAGAGATGTGAGAGAAGAGCGTTCCAAGCAGAGGGAACAGCCAGTGCAAAGGCCCAGTGGCAGAAGTGCCTGTTTCTCCAGGAATGGCTGGGAAGGTGAGTGTGTAGGTCATAGATGAAGTCAGAGAAGTGATGGGCTGGATGACATAGGGCCTTAGAGACAGAGAGACCACTGACAGAACTTGACTTTTACTCTGAATGAGACAGGGTAGTTGTACGGTATTGGGAGTGGGGGGTGTGACATGACCCTCGCTGCCTTATTCCTAGGGCTTGGCGCATAGTGTGGGCTCTCAGGGGGCCTCTGTGTTATCAGTTGGGGCCCCCAGACCTCCCCCACCTCCTGTTCCAGGCTCACTGCTCCCATCCAGTCACGTGACCTCCCCACTCCCAGCCACCAGGCCCTGTCCCATTCTCTCAAGTCCCCGAAGTCCTGCCTCTAGCCCATGATCAAATGTACTATATTCTGAATCCCCTTTTTTTAAAAAAAGGAATGACGTTGCTGGTGGGAATTCTGCACGCAGAAGGTTGTGGGTGCTCTTTTCTTCTGAAGCCAGCTCCCCGTGGATCTCAGGGCCCGTGCCAGGCCACTGTGGGGCCCTGGTCTCCTGGCTGGCTTTGTCCTGGTGAGGGGGCCAGGGGACAGGAAGACGGGAAGGAGGGCTGGGTGGAGGGCAGGGTGGAGGCCATGGAGTGAGGGGGTGTGTTAGAGCCAACAGGAAGCAGGGCTGGGTTTTGTTCTCTAACTAGTTCCCAGTGCTGGCTCCTGTGGGGTTTCAGGGCTTGGTCTGGAGCTACACTGTTCCTGTGGACGCCACAGTCAAGCCCAAACATTAAGCTGCGGCCACACCAGCCCTGGCTCTGCTTGTGACGCTGGACACCCTCCAGGAGATACTTGCCCTGCCCTTGGTGTCAGCTGGGCAGCCTCCCTCAGGGCCAGAGGCTCTCGGGAGTCCTGTGCTGAGGTGGGCATATGCCCCTTTGCAGCTCTGCCATGGGCCCTCTGCATGCGGGGGAAGGGGGAGAAGCAGGGCCTGCCTCACCCACTGCTCCCAGGGTTAGAAGACCTCCTCGGTGAGTCTGGGCCAGCCTCCGAAAGGCTCACCCCCTCGCCTGCTCCCACCCCGGGTCCCAGTAAACGCAGTTTCTGGAAGAGTCCACCAGTGAAAACTCACTCCCTTTGTGCAGCCCGGGGTTATCGGCATGGCTCAGACTGAGGAAGTCCTCGCCCTTCTGCCCATCCTCCCGCTCTGTTCTGTCCCACCCTGCCCTGCAGAGGGGAGGCCCTGCCTGTGTGAGAGTCTCGTGGCCCCTCCCACCCCCCACTTCAGGACCCTGGGTTCTGCTGAGGATTGATTCTGTGATCAGGGAAGGATCCATTCTTCATTTCCTCCCCACCTCCCTTTCATCATGTCTGTGTGAAAAATGAAAGTTATTGTTGATTTAAAAGGGCCATTTGCCTAATGCCCCTGGAATTTATTTGCTGGATCCTTTGCCATTTTCAGATTTCAGTTCAGACCTTGGCGGCTGCTGAGAGGTTATGTAACCTGGGATGGAGTGGATCCCATTGGCATCTGGGGGACCCCAGTGCACCCTGCCCTTAGCCACTCCTGTGAGGAGTGAGCGCCTCCTTGAGCTGCTGGGGGTGGGGAGCTGGGGAGAAGAAGGGGTTGACAGGGGAGACTTGGCAGCTGTTAGAATGGAGTCAGGCAGATGATTTCTTTGGGGACTAAATTGGTAGCTCTTCTCCAAGCGTTCCTCCCCCTCCTCAGCTGTAGCTCCTCTTCACGTACAAAGCCCTGGCCCGTCCATCAGGCTGTCCTTGGAACTTAACAAAAAGCCTGGGCATCCTTTCCTGAGCCCAGGTGGGATTTGGGACCTTCTTCTGGCATGTTCTTCACTGCTGAGCCTTTGGAATCTGTCTCTGCGCTTTGTCCCTCTCAGCAGTACTGGCCTTAAGGGCCTGCCCTCGCTGAGGGACGCACTTCCAGCCCTGAATTCCAGCCCAGGAGCCCTTGATTTCCTCTCCTAAACCTGGTCTGGGTCTACACGGAGTGACTTTGACGGGGACAGGGGAGAGGTATGGTCCTGGGTTATGAGGAGTTAAAGTTTAACCTACCTCTAGATTTTAAAAGGCAATGAAGACCTGGAGTGAGTGGGTTTTGGGACCCTGAATTTAGTCATCTTGGTCATGGAAAGGCTCCGGCAGTGAGAGGGGATGAGGAGGGGCTGCGGGTCATGACTCCCTCCTACACGCCCCATCTTGGGAGATGGTAGCAAACCCATTTTCTCCAACCCCTCTCTCTCCTCCTTCTGTAGCCTGAAATGTCTGTCTTCATGCTATTTCTCTGCTTAAATATGCTTGTTAGCCCCCCTTAAGATCAAGATCACTCTGTATAAACCTTTGTTCAGTTCAGTTCAGTCACTTAGTTGTGCCTGACTCTTTGTGACCCCATGGACCGCAGCATGCCAGGCCTCCCTGTCCATCACCAACTCCCGGAGTTTACCCAAACTCATGTCCATTGAGTCGGTGATGCCATCCAACCATCTCATCCTCTGTCATCCCCTTCTCCTCCTGCCCTCAATCTTTCCCAGCACCAGGGTCTTTTCAAATGAGTCAGTTCTTCACATCAGGTGGCTAAAGTATTGGAGTTTCAGCTTCAACATCAGTTCTTCTAATGAACACCCAGGACTGGTCTCCTTTAGGATGGACTGGTAGGATCTCCTTGCAGTCCAAGGGACTCTCAAGAGTCTTCTCCAACACCACAGTTCAAAATCATCGATTCTTCGGCACTCAGCTTATATATAGTCCAACTCTCACATCCATACATGACTACTGGAGAAACCATAGCCTTGACTAGATGGACCTTTGTTGGCAAAGTAATGTCTCTGCTTTTTAATATGCTGTCTAGATTGGTCTTGCCTTTGTTAACACAATGCTAACTGCTGTTACTAGTAAACCCTCAATTTTCAGTGACTTAATCCACTAGAAGTGTGTTCACTGAGCTTGTATCAGTCAAATAAGTTTCTTCTTCAGTGGTTGTAGCCTTGGCCACATGGTGGTCCTAAGATCCCAGTTGCTTCCATCACTGGCTCTGCCCTCCGCTAGGGCCACAGAGTCTTCTGTGTCCTGGGGGCAGGAGAAGGAAGAGCAGCGGGGGAAGGCACAGCCTCTTCCTAACACCCCAGCCCAGAGATGACCCACATCCCCTCCATCACCTTCCATGGGTGCGAGCTAGTTAGATGGCCACAGCGGTGGCCCCAGGTTGGGAGGTGCCCCTGTGATAGCTCCGTGTAACATCGGTGGGAGAAGATGGAGTGAAGGGGTGGGTGTTGTGGGGAGGCGGTGAGGAGGTGATGTCGGCGGGCCTGGGTGAGTGAGCATCCACGCAGCTGTGAATGGGAGTTGGCAGTCTGAGGTCCTCACCCCCGGGGTTTCCAGTTTGGAGAACAGGGTGGATAGTGGTGCCACCCAGAAAGATGAAGTCTGCGGGAAGAGGAGTGGATATCAAGAGGGAGGGCTCCTGTCTGCCACACGCCCAGGAGGGCGGCTGCTGTGGGGCTGTTTGCTGAATGCGGGGACGGGTAGAAACAGTAGTGAAGGAACTTGGGTCCCTTCTGCCCACACTATGGAGATGCACTTGAGAAAAACTGGTAGCGGTTTTCCTCCCACATCCTGAAACTGCAGCACCTGATAGGATAAGACTGACTAGTTTGCAAGTTCAAAGTTAATAATAATTGGGGGGAGATAAAGCAGAGACATTACTTTGCCAGCCGAGGTCTGTCTAGTCAAGGCTATGGTTTTTCCAGTGATTATGTATGGATGTGAGAGTTGGACTGTGAAGAAAGCTGATCGCCGAAGAATTGATGCGTTTGAACTGTGCTGTTGGAGAAGACTCTTGAGAGTCCCTTGGACTGCAAGGAGATACAGCCAGTCCATTCTAAGGGAGCTCATTCCTGGGTGTTCATTGGAAGGACTGATGCTAAAGCTGAAACTCCAATACTTTGGCCACCTCATGCGAAGAGTTGACTCGCTGGAAAAGACTGTGATGCTAGGAGGGATTGGGGGCAGGAGGAGAAGGGGACGACAGAGAATGAGATGGCTGGATGGCATCATCGACTCGATGGAGGTGGGTTTGAGTGAATTTGGAGAGTTGGTGATGGACAGGGAGGCCTGGCGTGCTGTTATTCATGGGGTCGCAAAGAGTCAGACACGACTGAACGACTGAACTGAACTGAAAGCATCCTCAGTAACCCAGGAGAGGATGCCTACCCAGGCATCGTACCCCGCTGAGTGTCTGGTTACTGTCCCTGTGAGCCTGGGGGAAGAGGGGAGGCAACTGCCTGGCTCAGGTGAGGAGGGGTTCCCGTCTTCTCTGGGCCAGCACAGCTTCCTCTCCTCTCCTTGGCCCTAGGCTCATTGCTGTGGGAGCGGGTGATGCCAAGAAGAGCTGGGAGCAGGCATTACTTGGGTGTCTGATCCAAGACAAGCAGGCTACCCACTTGTCCTCTCATCAGAAGGAAAAGGAGAGCCAGTTGAAGGGCAAATCCTGGGCTGCAGCCACAGGCCGCTTTGCCCCTGGGCTGGTCCAGGCTGTGCCACAGGTGGGACTAAGGCTGCTGGGAAACCTGGGCCAACTGGGCTCTGAGTCAGTAACGGGTTCCTAGAGCAGGGGCTTGGGGAAGCTCTGCAGGTGAGGGTTAGCCCCATTCCAGTCTCCAAGGTCAAACTTGGCAGCCTTCTCTTATGCCTTTATGCCAGGAGCCAGGAGAAGGGGCACCATGCAAGAGGGCACCTGGGGGAGGGGTTCACACCTTGTCTGTGGGGAAGCCTGGGCAGATGGAGACAGTCTGTGGCCTAAGTTCTTGGCTGACATCTCCCACTGCTCTCTGTAAACTCTGTAGAAGCCTCAGGGGGAGATTCAACAGCGAGGGGCACTTAGCATGCTTTAGACCAGGGAGACCACTCTTGGGGAAATTTGTTTTGTTTTTCTTTACTTCAACATAAAACATGAAATGAAGTATTTGAGCCTGCGTTGCTGAAATTAAGGGCACAGATTCGGGAGCCAGACAGCCCAGGTTGGGATCTGAATTCTACCACTCACTACCTTGGCTGAGCCACTTAACTGCTCGGGGCCTCAGTTTTCCCACATGTAAAATGGTGATCACAGTTGAAGGACTAAATGAGTGAGTATTTACAGAGTGCTTAGGATATTGCCTGGCATGTAACAAGGGCCATCAAGTGTGTGTAAATTTTTTTAAAATTAAATTTAGTTGAGGAGTAGGTGTAGACCAGAGGGTGGGGTAATGCCTAGTTTTCCTCAGTCTTCTCCCTCAAGACTCTGTCCATCCCTTCTCTAGAAAGCTCCGCTTCCTTTTAACCCCTCGGCAGCTGTGGAGGAGCGATAACCCTCTCTAGTACTGTTTCTGGATTCTGTACGAGGCAGCACAGCTGCCGGGGAAATGGACAGGAAATCAAAACAGCTTGCAGATGCCATGCTAGGCAGTTTGCATACATTGCCTTTAATCCTGAAACAGAAAAAAACAACAACAAAATACTCAATCCTGAAAGTTAGGGACGTTATTATGTCTGTTTTACAGATGAGGAAACGGAGCCCAACAGTGAGTCTGGTAAGGTGATCCAGGTTCAGGTCTCAAACCCTAGTTTGCCTGAGGCCTTGCTCTCTCCTCAATGCCAGACTTGTCCTCTCCCTGCAAAAGTGGCTGTTTCAATTGTCATTTGATCCTGTGTCATCCTTCCACTTGCATACCAATGACCCATCTGTGACTTTTATTGAACACCTGCTGAATGTGGAGTACTGTAGGAAAACAAAGGAGCAGACTAGGTGGTGATTGAGATGCAAGAGGGGTGAGCCAGTTGAGAAATGACCTGGAGCACTGTGTGACTGAGTGTGAAGTTCAGCTGGGTGTCCACACGGGAGAACACACTGGGGCCTACAGGCTTTGGAGGAGCTTCCCCAATAGAAGGTGATCTGCAGGCTGTGTCCTGAAGGTTAGCAAGGTTTCAGGAAGTGGGGGAACCTTGGGAACATGCACAGAGCAGGTGAGGAGCAGGTGGGACCAAGGTCTATATAGTCAGGGGGAGAAAGCATGCTGGAATGAGTTTGCAGGCTTAGAACTGGTTAATGTCATGCAAGGCAATAAAACAGAAACTGTTGGGTTTATCTTTCCACCAGACAGACCATTCTGGGATTGTCAGTGTTCTGCAAATTAGTATTTAACTTTGAATAGTTTGGGCCTTGTTCAAGAATAAATAGTAACAAAAGATATCTTTTCCTAGAGAGTCACATGATCCTAGGCCGTCTTTCCAGGGTTCTAGTATGACATTGAAAGGCCATCAATAATATCTTTGCTTTGTTTCAAATTTGGAAGATGTTTGCCATCAGGAAGAGCAGCAGCAGTATCATGTGTAAGAGAAAGCCAAGTTGGAAGAAGAAGGCAAGCGGTTTCCAGACATGTCTGGGAGGCTGGTAGGAGCTGGGAGCTTCTGAGGCCTGAGTTTGGGGTGAAGTTTGGGCTGATGGAGGGACAGTGGCCCCCAGAGGGCCCCAGGCTGTGTAAAAGTTTAGTCCCATCTGCCCCGGAGCAAGTCAGCAGCCCTCCTGTGCCAGTCCCACCACCAGGTCAGACGATGTACCCGGCAACCCATGTGCCAGGCTAAGGGAAACAGCACAGAAAACGTCATAGACTCAAGAAGTGCAGATGTCAGGGAATTCTGGTGGCGTGGGAGCAGATTGGAGTCCAAAAACTACATAGAAAAAACAACCAAAATTGAAAGCAAGTTTCTCAGTTGGGAAAATTTTTCTCCTTGTCCAGAATGTATACTTCAGAGAATGGCAGAACAGCATAAATACTGCAAAACAAATTCAGCTACTTAATCTCTTTATTTTAGTCATTGGAGGTGGCACTGGAAATGCTGGTAGGAGCAAACTTTGACTCAGACCCCCTTGGCCTCACTTGGCTTTTTCCTCTGTTTGAACAAACTTGTTAAGTCTGCATCTCCACTGCATGCTTTTCCTGGCCTGGTGTTTGGGTTGGCTGTGGGTGCATGGAGAAAGCTATGGGGCGGTTTCCTTGGTCCCCATGTATGGTGCTGCAAGACCGTCTGGCCCTCAGTCAGTATTCTTGCCCTGTGGGGTGCATTTAACCCAAGAGGCAGTCCACAGCTTCATCCACTTGTGCCATCATGGCAGGAAAGTTGAAGCACCATTTCCTGATTGCAGATGGTTTCTTTCTTCCATTCCTTCCTTGATTAGCTTGGTTAGTTAACAGGTATTTAATAAACACCCATCATGGGCCAGCTTTGTAGAGATGAAAAAGAGCTCAGAGGGAGGAAAGGAAATTCTAGGCTGAAGAAATAGCAGGTAGAAAGGCACAGGAGTAAAATGGTACACTGCCTCTGTGAAGTAGGAGGTGGAGTGTGGAAAGTGGGGCTGAAGTCTCCCTGTATTCTCGGGGTGTGGTGCCAGGGAATTCTGATCTTCCTTTGCTGGCAGTGGGAGCTGTGGAAGATTCTGTAGGAAGGGAGTGTTTCGTTTCATTCAACATTTTGTTTGTCACCTGCCATGTACAAGATACTCTTTTAGGTGCTGGGGATACGACAGTGATTAATTAAAGTCTAGTGGGAAAGTCGGACAAGATGGGCAGAGAATGAGTTCAGAGATGCTGGTTGGTGAGGAGGAGTACCAGCCCTGACATCTGCTGCTACTGGGTGGGGTTTTGCCCCTGACATCTGCTGCTGCTGCTGCTGCTGCTAAGTCACTTCAGTCGTGTCCGACTCTGTGTGACCCCATAGACGGAAGCCCACCAGGCTCCCCCGTCCCTGGGATTCTCCAGGCAAGAACACTGGAGTGGGTTGCCATTTCCTTCTCCAATGTGTGGTAATCCATAAGCAGTGAGCCTGATCTTAGATCCCAACAGGGTGAAGTCCCCTCTGCTTATGATACTTTATTTTTTCATGGCCAAAGTCATCTCAAAACAGGGGCTGAGGAAGAAACAGTTGAAGGGAGGGAAGCTCAAAAATCTCTGAAGTCCTTCGTACCAGGAATCCATCCACTAGAACTGTGGGTTAGGGCACCTTTTGGTGGGTGTGTTTTATGGGATCCCTGGGTTTGTGGAGAAGGCTGCACCAGTGACTTCTTAAGCCCAGTGAGTGGTGCCTTCCCTTTGTTACTTCTTATGCAGACTTCTGGGAAGAATTTGTAAACAATTATAACCAAGAAGTGAAATGAAAGCCATTATGATGGCAAAGGTAAGTTGAGACCAGTAGGGCCAGCAGAAATGGTGACTGCTGAGAACCTCGTTCTTGCAGGATGGATTCAGTTCTTTCTCTAGCAGAAGTGTGTGTGTAATGGTTAGGTTTTGCTGAGTAACAAAACTCCCCCACATTAATGGCTTACAACAACAGCCATTTATTATTGTCTGTGAATCTCTATGTCAGCTGGGCAGTTCTGCTGACTTGTGCCACACTTCGCTGATCTCAGCTAGGCTCACTGATGTGTTAGGGTTGAGCTTACAGGCTTGCTGGGGGCTGGCTCACTCCAATGTCATTTACTTGGCTGGGGTCACAAAGGTCTCTCCGAATTTACTGGACTAGCCTGGGCTTTTTACATGGTGACTGGGAAAGGTTCTCAGAGAGTGGAAGTGAGAAAGACCTTTTGAGTCCAGCACAAAGAAGTTGTACAATATCATTTTTGATGCATTCTGTTGGCCAAAGTAAATTCAAAGGATGGGAAAATAGATTTACCTCTTTATAGAAGGAGTGACCATATCATATTTTCAGGACACACAAGGGGTAGAAAATTGGGTCCTTATGCTGTGGCCAGAGCATGTGGGCTCTGGAGTCACTTGGGACTGTCCATCCAGGATTCTCCACTTACTGACAGCCCCGTCCGTGATATGGGAACACTAACAGTATCCATCTTAGAGGGTCATTTTTGAGGATTAGATAATGCATATGTGCCTAATGTATAGTAAATAACTCAGTACAGAGAGATTCTGTGAAATGAAGCTTCCAGGTGAATAGAAGAGCATTTCATTTATTCTCATTACTCTGCCTTCCTCAGCACTTCGTAACATCCTAACCTTATAAATACAGTAATTCTTTTTTAAAATATTTATTTTATTTTTGGCTGTGCTAGGTCTTTGTTGCTGTACATGGGCTTTCTTTAGTACAGACAGTGGGGGCTACTCTCTAGTTGCAGTGCAAGGGCTTCTCGTTGCGGTGGCGTCTCTTGTTGCGAAGCATGGGCTCTGGAGCAAGCGAGCTTTAGTAGTTGTGGTGTACAGGCTTAGTTGCCCTGTGGCATGTGGGATCTTAACCACTGGACCGCCAGGGAAGCCCAGTACAGTAATTCTAATCACTTACTTAGTCAGTGAAAACCAGTGCTTATCATACACTAGACAGTGCTAGGAACCAGAGACGCAAGGGAATGAGGCACTAAAGCATCCCCTCTGTATTAAAGGGTGTGAGTGTCTTATCTGCTCAGAAAATTCTGAGAACTGCAAGCTGGAGATTTAAGACCCTTCCCAATTTGGTCTCAGTTTGTGCTGCCTTCCTGTGCTTACTCAAATCAAAGTGAATTCTTCCCTGTGTTCCAGATATGCCCTGTGTCTTTGCATCCTTCCTAATAGACCCTGGACAGGAGCGGACTCCACACTGCAGCATCAGCGGTAGGGCGCAGCCAGGCTGGGCTGGGATATAGGGGTCCTGAACCAGCACAGGGCTGGGGTCTGTGGGGGTCAGAGTCCATAGATACAACACAGTTACCTCCATCTCGAGAGGCCTTTACTGAGGCTCCTCGAAACTTTAGAACTTGCTATGACCTGTCACTCCTTGGACTCTGACTTAAAGTGATCTGTGGACCAGTCTGGCCCCTGTAGCAGCTCCTTGGGCAGAAACCCTCTCTTTCTCTTCTGCCTGCAACATCCTCTCAATGACAGTGCACCCCTTCCTAGGAGTTCCACAGGTGATTACAAAAACCTTCTTTCCCAACAGCCAAATACACACTTCTTTACTTCTAGAGTATATATGACGGAATGGGAGGCTGCGTAGCCTGCCCCACCCTCTTCTCCCTTAATGTGAAATTATTGGATGAAAAGAGTAGGATATAGCACAACACAAATGCTAGTTCAGTAAATGGTACAAAGAAGTTGACATTGTCCATGGACACTAATCACATGGCTATGGAAATTGACCCTGAGTGTGACCTCCCCAGGGACCCAAGATGGGGCTCAGAGGTCCCTCTCTTCCTCATCACCAGCCCTTCTAAGACCCTTCCAGCCACCTTTTGAGATTCCAGACTCTTTTCCTGCACAGCGTCTAACCTTATTAGAGGGAAAAGGGGAATCGTGATTTCTTTCTTTCTGCTGTGCCTCCACTTTCTCTTGGAGATTTTCAGTTCCCTCCATGGCATTTTTGCTTGAGTAGAATGGCTCTTACCCAGACCTTAACTGTTCCATGGAGGTTGGGTTGGGAGGAGGATGGGAAAGGGAAGGTGCAATGTGAGCAGAAACAGAACAGCTCTCTGGAAAAGAGCTCAGCCTGTAAGAACACAGAGGTCAAGAATACAGATGATGAGCAGTAGGAGCACCTATTCAGGTGCTACTCCCAGAAAGCAAAAGGAAAAATGGAGAGATGATTTCAGCATGGGAATTCGCTCTTTAAAGTGTCATTAACATGAGTGTAGATGCTGGTATGTCCCTAGAAGCAGCATATTCCTGGGGTAGCTTCATATGATCTCCAGAAGCTACTTACATTTTTCTAAGGATTCCAGATAGAATATCAATAATTTCCAGACATCATGAATTCTGCTAACCATCAACATAAGCAATATTAAGCATTAAATCTGATAGTAACGCAACTTGAAATCCATCAGCACAGGCTTTAACAAAATTCTCATATACCAGAACTCCGGTTAATCAAATCCAAATTGATAGCTGTATTTTCCTAAAAATGGAAAATATCCCCAATGTACTGTTCTAAAACAAAACATTGAAAGACATCTTTGTTCATTTATTCCATCAATTTATTCAATTAACATTAACTGTGGATCTCATAAACCAGTGGACTTCCCTGGTGGCTCAGATGGTAAAGAATCTGCCTATTATGCAGGAGACCAGGGTTCAATCCCTGGGTCGGGAAGATCTCCTGGAGAAGGAAGTGGCAACCCCGTTCCAGTATTCTTGCCTGGAAAATCCCATGGATGGAGAAGCCTGGTAGGCTACAGTCCATGGGATTGGAAAGAGTCAGACACGACTAAGTGACTTCACTCACTTTGTAAACCTGTACTGTTTTAGGAATAGGATATACAAAACCAAATAACACAATGAGGTCCCTGTGCCTTATTATTGCAGTAAGACTGCAAGGAGATCCAACCACTCCACCCTAAAGGAGACCAGTCCTGGGTGTTCATTGGAAAGACTGATGCTAAAGCTGAAACTCCAATACTTTGGCCACCTCATGCGAAGAGTTGATTCATTGGAAAAGACTCTGATGCTGGGAGGGATTGGGGGCAGGAGGAGAAGGGAATGACAGAGGATGAGATGGCTGGATGGCATCACCGACTCAATGGACATGAGTTTGGGTGAACTCTTGAAGTTGGTGATGGACAGGGAGGCCTGGTGTGCTGTGATTCATGGGGTCTCAAAGAGTTGGACTCGGCTGAGCGACTGAACTGAACTGAACTTAAGAGGCATATATGCCATAGATCTAAAATACAGGTATCAAACTCTAGGGACTAAAGTAAATTTCCTTTATTTAATAAAGTGTGTCAACCAGAAACCTATAACAAGCATCATGTTTAATGGTGAAATATAGAAATACTTTGCATCATAGTAGGAACTGTATGCAAAAAGGCTTGCTATTGTTGCTACTGTCTGTTGAAGGTTCTTGCCAATGTAAGAAGCCAAGAAAGATAAATTAGGTATAAATAGTGAAAATTCAAAGATAATGTCATCATTTACAGATGATACTATCTAATTAGAAAAATTGAACAAAATAGTAGATGAGCTGTTAAATTAATAGATTTCATACACAAAATAGATCCGTGCACAAAAGTCAGTAGTTTTCCTGTATACCAGTACTTAGTAAGAAAAAAAAATTAAAAAAAAATCATTTTAGCATGGTTCTTCAGACAGCTACTTGTGCATCTTTGTAGATATATATATATATATGTGAATATATATGTTTGTGTATATATTGGGGTTGCCTTGTGGCTCAGATGGTAAAGAATCTGCCCACAATGCAGGGGACCAGGGTTTGATCCCTGGGTCAGGAAATTCCCCTGGAGAAGGGTATGGCGACCCACTCTTAGTATTCTGGCCTGGAGAATCCCATGCACAGAAGAGCCTGGCAGGCTACAGTCCATGGGGTCACAGAGAGGTGGATATGACTGAGCAACTAACACACACACACACACACGCCTATGTATGTGTTGTTGTTGTTGTTGAATCACGCAGTTGTGTCTGACTCTTTGCCACCGCATAGACTGCAGCATGCCAGGCTTCCCTGTCCTTACTATCTCCTGCTGCTGCTGCTAAATCGCTTCAGTCGTGTCCGACTCTGTGCGACCCCATAGACGGCAGCCCACCAGGCTCCCCCGACCCTGGGATTCTCCAGGCAAGAACACTGGAGTGGGTTGCCATTTCCTTCTCCAATGCAGAAAAGTAAGAAGTGAAAGTGAAGTCACTCAGTCGTGCCTAACTGCTGGCGACCCTGTGGACTGCAGCCCACCAGGCTCCTCCATCCATGGGACTTCCAGGCAAGAGTACTGTCTCCTGGAGTTTGCTCACATTATGTATGTATTTTATTAGTTCACTTACAGTATTGTGTTAGTGTCAGGTGTACAGCAAAGTGATTCAGTCATGTGTATGTTTTTTCAGATTCTTTTCCCTTATAGGTTATTACAAGATATTGAATATAGTGCTATACAGTAAGTTCTTGTGTGTTTCTGCTTCATATATAGTAGTGTATATCTGTTAGTCCCAAGCTCCTAATTTATCCCTCCCCCCTTTTTGGTAACCATAAGACTGTTTTCTATATCTGTGAATCTGTTTCTGTTTTTAAGTAAGTTCATTTGTGTCATTTTTTTAGATTCCACATGTAAGTAATATGATATTTGTCTTTCTCTGTCTGACACAGAAATGTATTTTTACATCTTCTGCTCTTTGTGTGTTATACAGGTGAGATTGTATTGTACCCACAATTTTGCCCATCATTCTTGTTGATTTTTGTGTACCTTAGTAAAACTGCACTGTGGTTCATTTTAAAAAATCACATTAGCAATAAATGTGTAGTAAGCACGAACCTTCTGAATGGCACATCACCTCCTGCCAGCCTTGTCCAAGGTCATATCCCCTTCCTGAAACAGCCTGCATCCATTGCTAATCCTCATGGAGGTGTAAAGGTCTGGGCCTTTTGGGCCTCTTGGCCTAACTTGGAACAACCCGAAAGGTCATTTCATCTTTACAATTCAAAAAGAATAATAATAACAATAACAATTAATAATTGTTATCAGTTATTTCTTGAGTAATTAATAGGTTCAGCTGAGGCTTTCACATTACAACTTAACTTCTCCATCTGCCTCGTCAGCTTCTGAAGTCCCTTCTCCTCCACAAGTGTTGATCCCAAGGGAACTCCCAAATAATCCTCATGCACACTAATCACCACCTAGATTGGCTTCCCCAGAACCCAGCCTGTGATGATGAAGTCACAGAACCATTGATGTAGTTGATACCATTAAGACAATTCCCACAGTGCTATATATTTCTATTTATTGTATGTAAATATATATATATATAAAATACATTTTTCAGTTCAGTTCAATTCAGTCGCTCAGTCGTGTCCGACTCTTTGTGACCCCATGAATCACAGCACGCCAGGCCTCCCTGTCCATCACCAACTCCCGGAGTTCACTCAAACTCATGTCCATCGAGTCGGTGATGCCATCCAGCCATCTCATTCTCTTTCGTCTCCTTCTCCTCCCGCCCCCAACCCCTCCCAGCATCAGTCTTTTCCAGTGAGTCAACTCTTCACATGAGGTGGCCAAAGTATTGGAGTTTCAGCTTTAGCATCAGTCCTTCCAATGAACACCCAGGATTGATCTCCTTTAGAATGGACTGGTTGGATCTCCTTGCAGTCCAAGGGACTCTCAAGAGTCTTCTTCAGCACCACAGTTCAAAAGCATCAATTCTTCGGCGATCAGCTTTCTTCACAGTCCAACTCTCACATCCATACATGATCACTGGAAAAACCATAGCCTTGACTAGACGGACCTTTGTTGGCAAAGTAATGTCTCTGCTTTTTAATATACTATCTAGGTTAGTCAAAAGTGTGGCTGCAATCAGCATCCACAGTAATTTTAAATGTATTTAAAAATGAGTAAGTTCCTGGCTCTCTTGAAATGCTATTTTCCTTTATTAAATGATGGATTTTGTATTAAGATTTAGATTCTCTCTCTTTTTGTTTTTCTGAATGTGCCATGAAGTGTGTAGGGTCTTAGTCCCTATGTTCTCTGCTGTGCTTAGTTGCTTCAGTCGTGTCCGACTCTGTGCGATCATTTGGACTGAAGCCTGCCAGGCTCCTCTGTCCATGGGATTCTCCAGGCAAGAATACTGGAATGGGTTGTCATGCCCTCCTCCAGGGGATCTTCCCGACTCAGGGATCGAACCTGTGTCTCCTGAATCTGCTGCATCTTCAGCATTGCAGGCAGAGTCTTTACCGCTGAGCCACCGGGGAAGCCCCTTAGTTCCCCTACTAGGGATCAGACCCACATCCCTTGCAGTGGAAGCTTGGAGTCTTAATCACTGGACTGCCTAGATTCTCTTTTTTTAATAATTTGAATCCTTTCACTTATTAAATCAGGCATCTTTCCTAGTTCTTGGCCTTTTCCAAGTGAGGTCAGTTACAAAGTCAATGGACTCAAACAGTTGTTACGAATAACAGTTTCTCTTTTAACCATGGCATTTTGAATTTCCTGAGGCCTTGCAACACCTTGCTTGGTGTTGCATGTTTTCTGGGCATTGTCTCATTTAATCAGAACCACCATCCTGGGTCACGGTTACTATCATTACTGTAGTTTTGCCCAGGAGGAAACAGATTTTGAGAGGATGAATAAGTTGTCCAAGGCCACACAACCATTAACTGGCAGAACTTAAGGTGCAGTAGCTCAGTCGTGTCCGATTCTTGTGACCCCATGGACTGTAGCCCGCTAGGCTTCTCTGTCCATGGGATTTCCCAGGCAAGAATACTGGAGTGGATTGCCATGCTCTTCTCCAGGGAATCTTCCCAACCCAGGGACAGAACCCTAGTCTTCTGTGGTTCCTGCATTAGCAGATGGATTCTTTACCACTGAGCCACCTGGAAAGCCCAACTTAAAGCCATCTTTAATGGTTTACTTCAAAAGCTGTGATTTTCGTCCTTATTCTCTAGTGTCCCCGTGTGAGCGTGCAACACCTGTCCTAGAATTTTCTCTGTTGGTCGTCTACTTCTTGGAATGGTGTGTTTTGCTCTGGATGTGATGACCTGGATGCAGCTGAAAACGTTCTCCAGCTTGACCCAGACTTTCAGTTCCCTTATTACTTCATGGAGCATCATATAGTCTAGCCATTCAAATATCTTTGAGGTTCTGGGTCTTGTTAAGTGGGGTTTATGTTGCTCAGCAGTTCCCCCACCTAATTCCAAGTTCCAGTCACGTGCTTATAAGAGGGAAGTGCCATGTGCACTTCTCAAGTGTTTCCTGAGAATTAAGGGCTGTTGTGAAACTTTAAATGGAGCATCTCTAAGTTTCCTTGTTGGAAAATCTTGTGATTCTCATAGTAACTGACGAGGGACCACATGACAGGGGATTTTGCTTCACCAAACTCATTATGATGGCACCCTTACCCAGTGTGCCTGACACCCTGAGATGCATGTTTGTTGTGGTATCTCTTGGTTTGCCAGATGAAGGATCTGAGCCCAGAGAGACTGAATTCTTTACCCAAGCCATCACGGATGCAAGGATTCAAACTCAGGGTTGCAGACCCCGGAACCCTCTCTTTGCCACACCATGCTGTTATGTTTTATTTTGTTGAGATGGGGAAGGACACTGAGAGAACCCAGAGCTGGATGAAAGAATTGGGTACATATCAGATTCAAAGTGTGACCGAGCTATGTTCTAACTGCTTGGGTGTCCTTCGGTCTCTGCAGGCTACCTGTTGAGCCAAGAAATGGGCAAAGGGAACAACAGATAGGGCAAACATTTCCATCAGAAAGGAAACCAATTTATTTTTAAGAAATGTTCAAGGTTCTTCTCCTGCCCCTCCTCTCCCAGATCACACTCTTTCTCAGCTCTTCAGCAGAGGCAGGTAGAAGTAAGCTGTACTTTTTTTTTTCCTGAGACATCTAGACTCACAAAAATATCTGAGATTTATTTAAATGGAGAAAGGAGTGCATTGAGAAACTGACAACTGGGTGTAGGTAAGAGTTAGTCTTAGAGAAATCTCACTGAATAGTGAGGAGGTGAATTTCCCATTAGCCAGGCAATCTTTTCCTAACCAAGTTGTGTTAAACTTGGTTAAAGAGAAAGTTCCAACCCTCAGGTGAATTCTAGAAGCAGATGCATTGTAAGTGAAGCCTTACCTTTCGGTGTTTTTAAAAACAGTTCAGAGGCTTCCCTTGAGGTCCAGTAGTTAAGAATTCGCCTTGCATTGCAGGGGACAGTGGTATAATCCCTGGTCCAGGAAGATCCCACATGCTGCTGGGCAGCTGAGCCCATGTGCTACAACTACTGAAGCCCATGCGCCCTGGAGCTGGTGCTACACAAGAGAAAGCCACCAAAATGAGGAGCCCCCGACCCCCACAGCTAGAGAAAGCCCTCACACAGCAACGGAGACCCAGTGCTGCCAAAAGTGAAAAATAATTCATTCAAGAAAAGCAGTTCATGGAAATCTGTAAACTTTCCCTATCGTGTATGCCTAGAGGAGGGCAGAAAATGGGTTCCTTGTGAAAATCAGAAGCACCAAGTGGACATTTAGGAAAGCCTTACTTTCAAAGGTAAATGTTTATCAGAGGGTCCCCACACTGAGGGCTTTGTGTGGCTTTCGGGAAGAGTGTGGAGACCACGTGCGGAGCTTATCCTGCTCAGCCTTTAACTATGCATCACCTTTCCTCAATGCCCCTTCTCTTTCCTTCGCCCACTGAGGAACAGAAACCCAAAAGATGTCGTTTTTGGCAGGTGTCCTTGGTGGAGTTCCCTGTCTCTCACCTCACCCCCTTTTAAAACCATGAAAGGCGTGTGTTTCAGAAAGTTGAGGGAAATCACGCAGAGGTTCTTGGATGTTCAGAGAGGGCCCCTCCCATCCATGAAGGTGCTAAGATGGGTTGGCAAGGCCTGAGAAGGCCTTCAGTCATCCTCCAGGTCGCCCATTTATTCAGCATGTTTACTGAGCCTTTTTACTGGCTGCGTATTGAGAAGCCGATGAAATAGATGTGGCTACTCTTTGCCAAGATGCCCTGGGCTAGGAATGCTAGGAAGTAAACACATGATGATTAAATAAATAGAAGTCGATTGTCACAGGTGCTGTGAGGGAAACAGCCAGGGTGAAATGTTTGAGACAGTTAGTCATGCTGAGTGTAGAGGGAAGAGCATTGGTGGCAGAGGACACAGCAAATGCAATGGCCTGTAGGCAGAAGCGGGTGTTCAGAGGGGTGGCTGGGAAGACAGTGTGGCTGGAGTGTGGTGGGCATGGGGGAAAGGAGAAGGAGGTGATGGAAAAGCCTGCAGAGCCTGTTCCTAAGGTGACAAATGGGCCAGGCTCGGTGAGCGGGTTTAATTAGGTGAGCAGTGAGGAGCAGCTGAAGGGTTTTCAGTGGTATGTGGTTTTACTTGGATCTCAGGAAAATTATCCTAGCTCTTGAGTGGAGAATGGACAAGACAGGAGCAGGAGACCGAGAAGGGAGTCAGAAAGGAGATACCCAGTGTAGGTCAAAGGAAAAGGTTAAATTAGGAGCATGAGATTCACAGATACACAGTACAATACTGTATATAAAATAGATAACCAGCAAGTTCCCAAGTATAGCACAGGGAACTCTACTCAGTATTTTGTAATATCTATAAGGAAACTAACACCTGAAACTAGCATAACACTGTGAATATACTACATTTCAATTAAAAAAAAAAAGAAGTTGCCATGCTTCCCAGTGGACGGGAGTGAATCTAATTCAGCCCCTGCCACTTCGTTACTGCGCAGCTTTGGGCAGGTCTCCTAATCTCTCTAGCATGCAACTGTTCACCCCTAATAAAACAGGGACAAGTATTTTCTCATGTGGTTTCTGGAAGGAATAAGTATTCACAAAGTCCTCTATAAACCTGGACCATATGCTCATCTGAGCTATAATATGATTCATATTGAAAGAAGGGGGGCTCCTGCAGTGTTGGAAAAATCACTCAGCAGCCCCTACATGAGCAGCGTTTTATTACTGCCTGAGGCTAAAAAGATGCTTTTGTTCCCTTTCTGCCATCCGTGTATCTCCAAGGGAGGATGGCTGGTTAAAACTTACATGGTATGGTCATTTATATGTGGTCATTTACTGCAGCGATAACGCAAAATGGCTGAGGTTTTTTTTTGCTTGTTTTTTAGCTTTATGTCTCTGGTCACCACCTGTGGGTGACACAGGTGAGTGTGATAAAGTGTGTAGGTGTGACATGCTGCCGTGATTGTGAGGAATGCCTGATGGAGGCCCATTCGACTTACTGCACCCACTTTCCACTGACACGAGACCACAGCTTTTAGCACCCAGTTACTGCTGCTAGGCCACCAGGGTCCCCAGTCCAGTGGAGAGTTGTGTTCTCATCCCCCAAGTCCCTCAGTGTCTTAAAAGTCACAGAACACTGATTTTGGCTTTGAACAAAGCAGGTCTATCTTTCATCGTGAGTTTGGACCATTTGGAATCCTTATGTTACAAGGAAGTATCCTGTTTCAAATGCAATTTTCTGTTATGACTCCGAGCAGATGCTAAGATTTGCTCCTCTGTCATCCAAGAGGGTCTCCAGGTTCCCAGAGAGACCAATTTAAATTGGTGAGACCAGAATGTTTGCTGGACGGGTGATGTGATGGTGAAAATGTTCTCAGTACGTCCTCTTCAGCACAGCAGCCCCTAGCTCCACATGGCTTCCGAGCACCGGAAGTGTGGTTAGGACAAGGGGAGAACTGAATTTTAAATTGTATTGCATCTTAACGAGGTTAAATTTAAATAGGCACATGCAGCTAACAGCGACTGTACAGGATGGTGCAGTTCTAGAGGAATGTTTCTTCTCGTGGGAAACTGCTCCTCTGAGCCCCAGGGGTTCTGTGAATTCATGAACTTGCAGACTACCCTGATGCCCTCCAAGATCTGCATCAGGGTTTGTGCCTCCCATGTTGGGGCAGTGCTGTAACTCATATTTATTTAGGGGCAGTTGCAGGGGGATCGCTTTGCCATCTCAGTGTTTCCCCGCTGTTCCTGTGGTGAGATTAACAAACTGATGCTGAGAATGGCTCACCGAGAAGGCTGTCCATGGAGAGGCATATGCCACCCACACTTTGTGCCACTCCGAGCTCCGGCCTCTCTGTTCTCTCCGTGGGACACAGCAGATCCCAGGGAGGGTGTCTGTCATTTCCAAGCCTTGGTGTTTAATACTGTCACCTCTGGCCTAGACGCTTGAAATTCAGTGGTTTCTTGGCGCATGCCCACTTTTTGGCCCGTGTGAGAAATTTCTGGAGGATGGTGATCCACAATGTAGGGCCTCTGACTCCACAAGGGCAGATGCGCTCTGTGTGTGCCCACTTCCTAGGTACACACGGGTAATCAGGAGGCCTTTGCTGAATGGCATGTGGTTGGGTGGCTGAGCTCACAGTGTTCTCTAAAACCAGGTGAGGATTAAAGGTCAGGAATTGGGTGGCTCATTTGCCCAAAGAGGGAGAAGTTGAAGGTTATACTCATACAGATGGGGAAACAGTATCAGCACAAAATACTTGGCAACATCATTCTTCCAGGCTGTGGGTGAGGAAAGGAAGATTGAAAATTTGCCCAAGCTTGATGGCAGAATGAGTGTTCATTGTGAATGGCATCTAATTCACTCCCATTCTGGAATTTGATGTCTGGGTGAGTCCTGCCCTTCAAATTACAGAATCAGCCGTCAGTACATTAGAGAGTAGTTTATACTCTACACAGCAAAAAACATTCAAAAGATAAGGGGTGAATGCTGAATGGAGAACTACTTATTTTTTTACATGTCCGAGGTTTTCAGTTCAGTCACTCAGTCATGTCCGACTCTTTGCAACCCCATGGACCATAGCATGCCAGGCCTCCCTGTCCATCACCAACTCCCGGAGTTTACCCAAGCTCATGTCCATTGAGTCAGTGATGCCATCCAACCGTCTCATCCTCTGTCATCCCCTTCTCCTCCTACCTTCAATCTTTCCCAGCATCAGGGTCTTTTCAAATGAGTCAGCCCTTCTTATCAGGTGGCCAAAGTATTGGAGTTTCAGCTTCAACATCAGATCTTCCAGTGAACACTCAGGATTGATTTCCTTTAGGATGGATTGGTTGGATCTCCTTGCAGTCCAAGGAACTCTCAAGAGTCTTCTTCAACACCACAGTTCAAAAGCATCGAAAGCATCGATTCTTTGGCGCTCAGCTTTCTTTATAGTCCAACTCTCACATCCATACATGACTGCTGGAAAAACCATAGCCTTGACTAGGCAGACCTTTGTTGGCAAAGTAGTGTCTCTGCTTTTTAATATGCTGTCTAAGTTGGTCATAACTTTCCTTCCAAGGAGTAACCATCTTTTAATTTTATGGCTGCAGTCACCATCTGCAGTGATTTTGGAGCCCCCTAAAATAAACTCAGCCACTGTTTCCAGTGTTTTCCCATCTATTTGCCATGCTAGGTTTAGGGTATAACTTTTCTAGAGAGAAAAGGGGTTAAAATGTCAGATGCTATCTCTCATAGTAATGAGGTGTGCAAAGTCCATGGACTCTGGTAGAAACAGCATCACTTCCGAGGAGCGGCCCAGACCTGGGAGTGATGTCAGAGAGCCCGCGGCCCCAGCAGACGTGGTGCTATGAAAGGACAGCTGATTCTTTTTTAAAAAGTAAAGTATAACAGGAACCATCTTTAATTTGGGGGTAGCCCTGTTTTCACCAGTGGTGGTCATCCCTCAAAGCTATTTTTATCCCTGCCGGGATGGCCAGGCAAAAGAAAGCCAAGCAGGGATTTTCAATTACAGGTAATTATCTGAATTGCAGCCTTGGCTTTTTCTCCTTGGCACATCTTTGTTCGCACCCTGGGTGTGAGCTAATCTGCTTATAAACACGTGGTTTGGGTGTGTGTGGGGACATCTGTGGGCTCTTTATAGCTGTAGTTCCAGAATATGCATTTAAAGATTTGGTCAAATTTACTCTGATTGAGGAGGGTAACTTATCATAAAAGCCTCAGTCATTTATGTTTCCCTTTCCAATATAAGAAGTCTTATTAACTTACCCACTGAAAAGGTTAAGATCAAAGAAATCATAAATGCTGCACAAATAGTATTTCAGGAACGTAAAATTCAGCTGTTTCTATTAACCGAAAAGAGTTGGGACAATCTCTTTGAAGGGAAACACCAAAAAGTGCTAACAATTTTTTCTTTTTCTTTCCTGTCCTTTTTTTTTCTCCTAAGTGACCATATGGAATACCAATATACAAATGCAAACAGGCAAATGCAACCAATTAAGACTTACAAAATAAGCAAAAATTTTTTCATCATCTTTGGCTCTCAGTTCAGTTCAGTTCAGTTCAGTCGCTCAGTCGTGTCCGACTCTCCGCGACCCCATGAATCACAGCACGCCAGGCCTCCCTGTCCATCACCAACTCCCGGAGTACACTCAAACCCATGTCCACAGAATCGGTGATGCCATCCAGCCATCTCATTCTCCGTCGTCCCCTTCTCCTCCCGCCCCCAACCTTTCCCAGCATCAGAGTCTTTTCCAGTGAGTCAACTCGTCTCATGAGGTGGCCAAAGTATTGGAGTTTCAGCTTTAGCATCAGTCCCTCCAATGAACATCCAGGATTGATCTCCTTTAGAATGGACTGGTTGGATCTCCTTGCAGTATAAGGGACTCTCAAGAGTCTTCTCCAACACCACAGTTCAAAAGCATCGATTCTTCGGCGATCAGCTTTCTTCACAGTCCAACTCTCACATCCATACATGACCACGGGAAAAACCATTGCCTTGACTAGACGGATCTTGGTCGGCAAAGTAATGTCTCTGCTTTTCAATATACTATCAAGGTTGGTCATAACTTTCCTTCCAAGGAGCAAGCGTCTTTTAATTTCATGGCTGCAATCAGCATCTGCAGTGATTTTGGAGCCCAAAAAAACAAAGTCTGACACTGTTTCCACTGTTTTTCCATCTATTTCCCATGAAGTGATGGGACCAGATGCCATGATCTTTGTTTTCTGAATGTTGAGCTTCAAGCCAACCTTTTCACTCTCCTCTTTCACTTTCATCAAGAGGCTTTTGAGTTCCTCTTCACTTTCTGCCATAAGGGTAGTGTCATCTGCATATCTGAGGTTATTGATATTTCTCCCAGCAATCTTGATTCCAGCTTGTGCTTCTTCCAGCCCAGCGTTCCTCATGATGTACTCTGCATATAAGTTAAATAAGCAAGGTGACAATATACAACCTTGACGTACACCTTTTCCTATTTGGAACCAGTCTGTTGTTCCATGACTGGTTCTAACTGTTGCTTCCTGACCTGCATACAGGTTTCTCAAGAGGCAGGTCAGGTGGTCTGGGATTCCCATCTCTTTCAGAATGTTCCACAGTTTATTGTGATCCACACAGTCAAAGGCTTTGGCATAGTCAATGAAGCAGAAATAGATGTTTTTCTGAAACTCTCTTGCTTTCTCCATGATCCAGCGGATGTTGGCAATTTGATCTCTGGTGCCTCTGCCTTTTCTAAAACCTGCTTGAACATCTGGGAGTTCACGGTTTACATACTGCTGAAGCCTGGCTTGGAGAATTTTGAGCATGACTTTACTAGCGTGTGAGATGAGTGCAATTGTGCGGTAGTTTGAGCATTCTTTGGCATTCCCTTTCTTTGGGATTGGAATGAAGACTGACCTCTTCCAGTCCTGTGGCCACTGTTGAGTTTTCCAAATCTGCTGGCATATTGAGTACAGCACTTTCACAGCATCATCTTTCAAGACTTGAAATAGTGGCTCAGATGGTAAAGACTCCGTCTGCAATGTGGAAGACCTGGGTTCGATCCCTGGGTCGGGAAGATCCCCTGGAGAAGGGAAAGGATACCCACTCCGGTATTCTGGCCTGGAGAATTCCATGGCCTGTATAGTCCATGGGGTTGCAAAGAGTCGGACATGACTGGGCGACCTTCACTTTCACTATGTTCTTTGGCTCTAGTTATGTGAAAAATGCTGGTTCATGGACTCCAGATAATTCATGAGAACGGCATGAATCATTTCAGACAGGTTCGTCCCTGGGGCTCCCCCAAGGCCATCGGCACTTATGAATCACTGTAGATGAGCTCGTCCTTGGTACAAATCATGCTGCATTTAAAGTTGCTGGAGACACTTCCCTCATACAATGAAAGGCCTTTACTGGACTTTTCAGTGGCCTGAAGTTGAAGACATAAATACTGTTTTATATAGTGAGTGGGACCACTCTTTTATGATGTGTTTTACATGTTTAGAGGATTTTTTGTTTCTTTGAGGTTTTCTTTGAAACTTCAGATTAGGGTAGTTCTTGAAGTAGAGATTCTAAGTCCCTATGTCATCTGTCCCTGGGGGAGGCAGGGGAGCTGGTGAGAGAGATGGACCACAGACTTCCAGGTTCCTGGGACCAGAGGCTGGCATTTTCTGTGAGAGGGGCTCTGCCCTCTATGTCATGCAGCACTAAAATATGAATTTGCAACTCCCCTAAAGTAAATTGCATCCTTACTTTTTATCCATTGAGCAAAACTGTCTCAGCTGGAATCACATGCTTGCTTCTTTTCCTGTCCTTGCTGAAGTATGGGACATACTCTGTGCTTCTCTGCCTCTGTTCCATCCAGAATGTCCACACAATCACTGTCTCTCATGCACTCCTTTCTCACTTTCTGTCTGCCCGTGCACTTTCTCCTATCTGATACTCCATCCATCCTTCAATTTGATCCTTCTTCCTACACATTTTCATAGCACTTTGTGTCTTACTAGGTTTATGTTAGAATTATATGTAAACAGGTCTTGTCTCCGTCTGAAGAAAATGTGTAGTCTCCCTGCAAGGGGAATGATACTTTATTCGTCTTTGTAAACCCCACTGCACTCTGGTGTGCTAAATAAGTGCTTGTCAAATGACTGAGAGTTGTTCAGCACCTATGTGCACATTCCTGTGCCAGGTACAGTAAAAGATTTATTGAAGAATGACATGGTCTTCACTCATGACACTTGTCAGTAACTGTGCATCACAAAATATGGGGTGTTCTCAGTTACCTGCTGCTGTGTAGCAAACTGCCCTAAAGTTAATGGTGTAAAACAAGACCATTTTATTGTGCTCAAGGCTTCTGTGGTCAAGGAATTTGGACAGGGCACATTGGGTGTAGCTCACCTCGGCTCCACAATTCTAGTACCTCAACTGGGGGAGACTTGTGTGGCTTAGGACTAGGACAGCTGAGCCTGGACGATGTGCATCCAACTTCTTCATTCACACATCTGGTACCTTGGTAAGGATGGCTGGAAGGCTGGAATCAGTTGGCCCTGGCACCTCCAGCATGGTAGCCTGGGGGCTTGTGAGGGGCATGCTTTCTGCGTGGCCATTGGTTTCGCCCAGAGCCAGTACCCTGAGAGCACTAGGTGGCAGCCACAAGGTTTATTCTGACCTGGCCTAGAAGTCATAGCATCACCGTGCATCACTCCCATTGTGTTCTAATGGTTACTGGTAAGTCCTGGGGCTTCATAGGTGGCTCAGTGGTAAAGAATCCTCCTATCTGTGCAGGAAATGCAAATTCAATACCTGGGTCAGGAAGATCCTCTGGAGAAGGAAATGGCAACCCATTCCAGTATTCTTGCCTGGGAATCCCGTGGACAGAGGAGCCTGGTGGGCTACAGTCCATGGGATCACAAAAGAGTCTAGACATGACTTAGCAACTAAACAACAAGTCCTGAGACCTTCCCAGATTCAAAGGAAGAAGAATTATATTCCAGCTCTTGACAAAGGAAGCAGTGCACATATCTCCAACTTTTGACAAGGTCGCATTGCAAAAGAGCATGTTGAGTGGGGGATATTTTGCAACCATCTTTGAGAAATACAACCTGTGACAATAAGTGAAAGCCCAAATAAGTGGCACCCATGGTGGTTGTTACTGGGTGACAGGCACTTGAGCAAAATGTCTTGGCAGATAAGATACCGGTATCCACCTTGAACTCTGGCTGGGGAAAGAGGAAGAGCAAGGGGTCCAAGGCAAAGTTCATCTGCAGTGATGAAGAGTCTTGTTCACGAGTGAGGATGGACAGTTATAGAATGGCTGGCTGGGTTGCATGGCTTGTTATATCTCTTCAGTTAGATTTCAAAAATTTCTCCAGCCTTATTGAGATATAAGTGACATGCCATGTTGTGTAAGTTTAAGGTGTACAACATGATGACATATATATATATATAAGTGAAGTGATTATCACATTAAGATTAATTAGCACACTTGTTACCTCACATAGTTCCGTTTTTTTTGTGTGTGTGTAGAGAGAATATTTAAGAGCTACTCTCTCAGCAGCTTCCTAGTATACATTGTATAATTGTTAACAGTATTCACCATACTGTTCATTAGAGCCCCAGAACTTATTCATTTTGCCACTGGAAGTTTGCATTCTTTGATCACCCTTACCTGTTCCCCACCCCCACCCCACCTTGGAAACTACCAGTCTACTCTTCACATATAAGTGAGATCATGCAGTGGATGTCTCTCTCTGTCTGATCTACTCCGCTTAGCATGATGTTCTATTGCAAATGGCAGGATTTCCTTCTTTTTTCATGGCTGAATAACATTCCTCTGTGTGTGTGTATGTGTGTTTGAGACATCTTTATTATTCATCTGTTGACAGATACAGAGGTTGCTTCCATTTTTTGGCTACTGTAAACAACGCAACAGTGAACACAGCAGTGCGCATATCTCTTTGAGACAATGATTTCATTTCCCTCGAGTATATATTCAGAAGTGGGTTTGCTGAATCATACTGTAGTTTTAAAACCATTTTCTGAGGAACGTCCACAGTGTTTTCCATAGTATCTGTGGCAATTTGCATTCCCACCAAGATGGTAGAAAGGTTCCCTTCTCCACGTCCTCACCACTACTTGTTATCCCTTGTCGTTTTGATAATAGCCATTCTGACAGCTTTGAGGTGATATCTCATTGTAGTTTTGATTTAAGTTTCCATGATTGGTAATTTTGAACACCTTTTGTGTACCTATTGGCTATTTGTGCATCTTCTTTGGAAAAGTGTCTGTTAAGGTCCTTTGCTCATTTTAAAATCAGATTATTTGTTTTTATTCTGTTGAGTTGTATGAGTTCCTTATATATTTTGGATTTTAACCCCTTAGTAGATATATGATTTGCAAGTAATTTTTCCCACTTAGTAGATTCTTTTTTCACTTTGCTGATAATTTCTTTTGATAGACAGGAGCTTTTTAGTTTGATATAGTACTGCTTGTTTATTTTTACCTTTGTTTCTTCTACTTTCAGTGTCATATACAAAAAAAAAATTTGCCAAGACCAGTGCCAAAAAGCTTTTCAGAATTTTATGTTTTCAAGCAAGTCTTATGGTATTTAAGTCTTCAATTCATTTTAAGTTAATTTTTTGTGTGGTATAATATAGGGATCCAATTTCATTCTTTTGTATGTAGATATCTAGTTTTCCCAAAACATTTACTGAAGAGACTCTTCTTCCCATTGAGTATTCTTGACTTTTTGTCAGGTATCAGGCAACCATATAGGCAAGGTTTTATTTCTGGGCAGTTGATTCTGTTTCATTGGTCCATGTGTCTGTTGTTATGCTAGTACCAGACTTCTTTGATTACTATAGCTCTGTAGTATAGTTGAAATCAGAAAATGTGATGCCTCTAGCTTTGTTCTTTCTCAGGATTGCTTTGGCTATTTGGGTTTGTGTGTGTGTATTTCCATATGAATTTTAATATATTTTTTCTATTTCTTGTAAACTAGAATTAAAAATGCCATAACATCATTGATAGTGATTATGTTGAACCTGTAGATCTCATTGAGTAGTGTGGACAGTTTAACAATACTAATTCTTCCAATCCATGAACACAGGATATCTTTATTTATATCATCTTCAATTTCTTTCATCAGTGTCTTATAAATCTTTTACCTTCTTGGTCAGATTTGTTCCTAAGTATTCTATTGTTTTTTATGCTATTGCTAATGAAATTGTTTTATTTATTTCCTTTTTAAGATAGATTTTAAACTTTTTAGGGCAGGGCTATTTAGTAGTATATTTGCTTGGGACGAAGGTGAGATTTTTGTTTTCATTCTCTAAATTGTTTAATTAAAGCACATAGGTCATGTTAACAGAGAAGGCAATGGCAAGCCACTCCAGTACTCTTGCCTAGAAAATCCCATGGACGGAGGAGCCTGGTAGGCTGCAGTCCATGGGGTCGCGAAGAGCCGGACACGACTGAGCGACTTCACTTTCACTTTTCACCTTCATGCATTGGAGAAGGAAATGGCAACCCACTCCAGTGTTCTTGCCTGGAGAATCCCAGGGACGGGTGAGCATGGTGGGCTGCCGTCTGTGGGGTCACACAGAGTCGGACACAACTGAAGTGACTTAGCAGCAGCAGCAGCAGCAGGTCATGTTAAATTTATACAGTTTCCATCTAATGGCCAGGTTGGAAAGAAAATAAATCTTACCCAAACAGAAACTAGAAGAGAGTATGATAGATTAGTTCTGCTCTTTTATTTGTTTGCAAAGATTTCAGAAATGTAATGGTTCAAAGTATTCTGCTGTGATTCCTGATAATTGTAATAGTCTCTTGGGATCATTTTTGTTGTTTAGTTGCTAAGTCATATACAACTCTTGGCAACCCCATGGACTATAGCCTGCCAGGCTCCTCTGTCTGTTGGATTTCTTAGGCAAGAATACTAGAGTGGGTTGCTATTTCCTCCTCCAAGGGATCTTCCTGACCCAAGAATTAAACCCAGGTCTCGTGCATTGGCAGTCAGATTCTCTACCACTGAACCATCAGGGAAGCCTAACAAAATGATACGTATACAGACTTAATTTGTTTAAGCCTGAGTTTCACCATTTGTGGAAAAATTACCGATGGTGAGACTATACCAGATAACTTATAAAAGCACGTGGCCCAGCCCTGGTCACTGGTGATTGATTGATCAATGTCAGTTGAATTCAAACATGACAGGTGCCGATGCTAAGGAGACCAAGAGGAAAGGAGACCTCACTCAGATGTTTGCCCGTGTTCCAGGCCCTTCCCCCAGATAAGAACCCAGTGTCTGTTATTACTGGATTAAGAGCCCACAGTATCCAGTAAAACCAAAAGCTCTAGCTCAGAGGTATAGTAAATGATATCTATCAAGTGGTTTAATAAGGCTTTTGTGGATAGGTGCGACACTGCTGCTTTTGAGCTTAAAGATGTTTAAAATAGCCAAGGTTAAGAAGGAGGGAAGATTTGAAAAGAAAAGCAGTAAAGAAGTGTGAAATCTAAACACTGAAAGGAAGTGATGGTAGAGCAAACAAATAAAGGTTCAGGTAAATGTTTAGTAAGGTAGACATTATATTGGATTCACTGTAGGTATAGGATTGGTCTGTGGAATAATGCTGCCTTTCTTTGGCAGGTGCTTTCTTTTTGGAGTGAATGTTCATTTCAATTCACATACATCTCAGGAAATGTTTACTGAGTGTCTGTTCTGGCTCATGCCTTGGAACATGCTGAGATGACGGTAACGTGCTCCTGCTCTCAAAGAGTTCAGTCTAGTTTGGGAGTAGGAGGGGATAGGTTAACCAATAAATGCCACGTGTTACTGTATATATCATCTCAGCAGGACGAGGAGCAGTGGGGACTGGAGGAATGAGCCATCCTCTGGAGGAGTCAGGGCAAAATGAGCTTCAAGAAGAAGAGATTCAGGACTTCTCTGGTGGACCAGTGGTTAACACTGTGTGCTGCCACTGAAGGGAGTGGCAGGTTCCATCCCTGATTGGGGAATGAAGATCCCGCATGCCATGTGGTGAGACCAAAAAATAGTAAAAGTTATTTTTTAAAAAAAGAAGAAGAGATTCAACCACATGGGATACCTGTGAGTGGGGTTGGATCTGGAGAGATGAGGATAGAGGAAGGGTATCCATTGGATCATGCAACGTGACAGCTGTTTGTGATCTTTGCCAAAACCAGTGGAAACAGCGTGGCAAGGAGAATGGAATAGACCAAAGAGTCGATGAGTTTTGATGAAATTCACTGGAATTTAATGACCTTGTTTTATTACAGGTTTGAGGGGAGCTGCTTTCTTCTCTTGCTAATGAAGTGAAGCTAAGCTGCAAATCATTCAAAGCAATTGTGCTGGCTCAGTTGGCCCCCAAGCTGAGCAGATAGGCCCACTGTGACTTGAGGAGCTTGGAAATCTTGTGGGGTCGGTATTTTGACTCTCTTCTTCATCTCAGTCACGGTTCAGGCTTTTCACACACCACCAAGGTCGGGGGCAGGCTTCTCAGCTTTCTCGGTACCCTCTCGGGGCTCATGAAGCAGCAGGCCTGCCCCAGAGAGGTCAGGATTCTTTTTGTAAAGGCAGTGAACGCTACATGCAGCCCAGAGAACCCGCTGTCGCTACCCTCCCCCTCCGATGGGCTCACACAGGGAAACAGATGCTTTCATATAACTCTCAGCATCGAAGCAGCTCTGCTGTACCCTAGCCTGAAATACCTATCCAGGACCAAATTCTTAAAACCCCAGGAGCCCTGGGGTGATTTTGAGCTCAGGCCTTGAACCTGTCATAAAATGTAATGGACGGTATATTTTTAACTGCTGAGACCAGGGAGTTCATATACCCTGTGAAGACTGAAACAACACAGCATTTCTTTCTGCAGCTTTGGAAGCACATTTTGAAGTATTTCAGAATCCACAGGATGGTTGCTCTCATTGTATAGTTTCCCATTAAGACAAAGTCCTTGATCGTTCATTTCTGTGCATGGACCTCTTTGGTAGCTGGGGGAAGCCTAATGGTCCCCTTCTCAGAATAATGCTTTTAAAGTGCATAGATGAAACTGACCAAATTTCAAAGAAACCAATTATGTTGAAATTCACATAACAAAATATTTTAAAGAAAACTTGCTTTTATGGTATAATAATATACCTGCTTTTTATTAATGCATTAAATAATGAGCTTTTTTGAAATTTTGAAGTACTAAGGAGCATCGGCAATATTTCAAGGACTCTACAATTTGTAAATGATGTGCAAATATCTCAGATTTCTATTGATCATGGAGTCGGAAGTCTGTTTAATGCTTCTGTGCTTTGCTGTTTACATTTATTTGCTTATTGAAGTATAGTTAATTTACAGTGTTGTGTTAATTTCTGGTGTATAGCAAAGTGATTCAATTATACATACATATATATTCTTTTCCATATTATTTTCCATTATAGTTTGTTATAAGATATTGGATATGATTCCCTGTACTACACAGTAGGACCTTGTTTGTTTTATATATAGTACTGTGTATATGTTAATCCTGAACTTCCTAATTTATCCCTCCCCGACCTTTCCCTTTGGTACCATAAGTTTGTTTTCTATGCCTGTGAATCTGCTTCTGTTTTGTCAATTAGTTCATTTGTATCATTTTTTTAGATTCCACATGTAAGTGATACCATGTGCTATTTATCTGACTTCACTTAGTATGATCATCTCTAGTTGCATCCATGTTGCTGCAAATGGCATTGTTTCCTTCATTTTTTTTTTGGCTGAGTAATATTCTGTTATCCATGTACCATGCTTTCTTTATCCATTTTCCCATCCATGGACATTTAGGTTGCTTCCATGTCATGGCTGTGTACACTTATGATGAAAGGAAAGGCTAAATATTAGTGAGAGGTTAATAAAAATAAAAATGTGCATCTTTTTCTCCAAGTTCACAGACCCCCTGAATTCTCTTCTAGGTTAAGAACCTCTGCTTTGTAATTTTGGTTGAAAGTATAAAACCAACAAAAATCTGTTATTTATGTAACATGCAGTAATAAATCATCAGCTGTTCAGGGCCAGTTCCCGGCCCTCTTCTTTGTGCACGGTGCCTTCTGTAAAACATGATGCCTCATGTACAGATGACAAAGATGCTTCACCAATAGCTCTAAAAAAGAAAAGAAGAAAAAACAAAACAGATTTGCCTTGAGGAGGCCTAGCGCGGATCTGTGTCTTTAATTCATGGAGTGCTAGCTCTTGTTTTTCTGAGAATGAATAAGAGAAGGGCAAAGTAAAACCCTGAGGTACAAGGACTGGAGGATAATGGTCAGCATGATGGTCTGCATGTAACTCCCACTCTTTCCCCTGATGACTCAGATCTGCTTGTGTTTTGGTGACACATGAGCTCTGGGTCATCCCTCGCACTTTATTCAGCTTTTCTCACCTCTTTAACGAGATTGTAACCAACAAATTCCGTGTGGAATTGATTACAAGGTCCCCTGCATCTGGTTCCCCAGAAGCAGAAGCCAAAATGGAAATTTCTGCCAGAGATGTACTGGAAGCATGCATGCGTGCTCAGTTGTGTCCAACTCTCTGTGGCCCCTTGGACTGTAGCCTGCCAGGCTCGTCTGTCCCTGGGATCCTCCAGGCACGAATAATGGAGTGGGTTGCCATTTCCTTCTCCATGGTATCTTCCTGACCCAGGACTTGAACTCCCATCTCCCACGTCTTCTGTATTGACAGGCAGGTTCTTAACCACGGAGTCACCTGGGAAGCCTGTGCTAGAAGAGTGCTCCCAGAAGTGAGGGAAACAAGATGGGCAGGGAAAAAAATGAGTTAAGGATATGGTCTCACAAGGAGTCCAGCCTCAGGCTGGTCCCATGAGAGAGCTCTGGAGTATGAATCACTACTTTCCGAGCTTGGCCACCCGGAGGCCAGCTGTCAGACCACTGTGTTGGCCAGCCGGTGGAATGGGGCACATACTAGTTTTCTATGCTACAGAAAATGTTGCAAATTCAGTAGTTTAATACAAAATCCATTTATTATTTCTCAGTTTCTGAAAGTAGCCTGAGCACGGTCCAGCTGGTCTGCGATCAGCCCCTCTGGTGTCAGTCAGGTCACATCTGAGGTTGGAGTCTTCTTCTAGGCTTATGTGGCTGGTGTGAGAATTCATGCCTTTGTAGCTGTGGAGCCCACAGCTGCTTGCTTCTTCAAGGTCGGCAGGAAGATCATCTCTTCTGCCTCCAGTCTCAGCTCAGGGAAGAACTAAGCCCTCCATTAAAGGAGGCCCACCCAGATCATCTCCTTTTTGATTAACTCACATTCAACTGATTGGAGACCTTCTTTACATCCACATAATCCCTTCACCGTTGCCATAGAATGTAACATAATCATGGGAGTGACCTGTGTCCCGTTTATCCTTCCCACACTGGAGGGGAGGGGCATGGGTCATTGGGGGTCATCTTAGGATTCTGCCTATCCCAGGGCATCCCCTGAAGGCATCTCTGGAGAAGTGTCAAGGACAGTCCTCCTGAGAAGACTGTAGGTGTGAACCAGTGCCTGTATAGCAGCTGCAGAAGGGGGTCCACCAACAGGTAGAGGGCATCTGGGCAGGGCACTGAGAGCATCTGCTCTGTATGCGAATCTCCTGACCTCTGTAGTGGATGGAATGGAAACTCCTTGGTGGAAACCACTTGCCTCAACTGTAATCTACGCTTCATGGTGGACATGTCTTAAAATAAGAAGATGCAGAATGCTTTCTGACATGATGCTTTAAAACAGTGATTTTTTTTAACACTATCAGGCCCAACTAAACACATACCCCTTTTTATAATAAATACTTTATAACATCACTACAGTCATTAAAAGATAGGGAGCAGTCAAGGCTGATATAGAATGAGCTACTTTGGGAGTCTTATTTCCACCCCTTGTCCTGTTTGATGTCACATTTTTGCTGGCAAGATAGGCCTGAGGACACAGAGTCTGAACAAGGAAGATTTGTGACCTGCCGACCAGCATCTCCTGGGAGCGCTCAGGGCCTGATTGGTCACTGTCGAGACCTTTTGCAGTGACCACAGTCTGCCTTCTCTGCCCCATTTTTCGCTCGGGAAGAGGCTTGGATTCACAGGACCCACAGGCATGTGGGCATCAGAGACTTCCCTGGCCACAGCCTCCCTCTCTGACCCTTGCCGCATTTGTGCCGCTTCGCAGAGTCTGGGGGTGCAGGATGAAGAGGGATGCTGACGCTGTGATCTGGCTCTGCCAAGTGGTTGAGGGTGAGATGAGAGAGCAGGGACTCTTGTCTCTTCCTCCCTCTAAGTCCATATTTTATCTTTATATTGTACACATATATATAAGTATGTATTTCTGCTGCCACAAGATTTTGTAACCCTAGTTACTGTGTGAGGTCAGGTTCCCTGGATGCAGAGCTTGAGATAGGGATTTCCTTGCACAGCTTGTGACCTCAGCTGGAGAGCAGCCTCTGCCTGATCACATGGGGAGCTCTGGGCCATGAAATGCACCGCAGAATTGTCCTGCCTTGAGGCAAGAGATAACCTCTTGTTTACCCCTATGCCAGTCAGTTCCCAGTGAGGCTGGGAGTGGGGCATAAGAACTCCTGAGTGAGGTGGCTCTTATTTAACCAAGGATGTTTCTCCATAAGAGGAAGTTGGGAGCTGATGGCAACCAACTTACAACTTGGGGTGGGGGCACTGTCCCCCTGAAGTCCCATCCTCCTCCCTTTCCATCCTGTTGGTCCTTCAGATTACCTCTGGGCTTCTTACCTTAAAGCTGGCTTTCAAAACTGTTAACAGCCCCCATTGCACACAGAGTGATGACCTTCACCTCACTTCTGAGGTCCTGCCGACTGGTTCCCTGCTGCCTTCCCTCCCTGCCCCGCACCCTGTGGTCTTGCCTCACACGGCTTTGTCAAGTGGTGATGATGGTGATGATGCCGTAGATACAGGGAGCTCTTCCTGTTACCAGGAGCTCTCCATGGTGCTTGGCATCTGTAGTCTCTCATCCTCTCAACAGTCATGCAAGGTTTTCCTGCCCAGGCTGTTTTCCATCTGAGGAAACAGGTTTGGAAGGATTGAGTGGCGTGAACAGTGTCACGGTTTGTGAGAGACGGAGCTGGGCTCCTCCCTTAGACCCAGCACTGTCGATGGCCAAGTCCTTGCCCTCCACCTTGTCTGCTGCCTCTGCTTCTCGATGCACAGTTGTCTCTTAGACCTCCGCATCATCCCCACCAACTGATTCCCATTCCCCCGTCAGCCTGCTGAACATCGCATCACCTTCTCTCTGAGAATTCTTGACACTGCCACTCCTGCACCTTTCGGGGTCAGAGGCGGTTCCCTCTTGTGAGGTTCCCACACTTCCTGTCCTGGCATCTTTTTGCTCACACAGTCCTGCCTGCCTCCTCTCTGCTTCGCCACGCCTCACTGGTACCTGGGGCCAGTACAAAGCAGCCAGGTGTTGGCTGCAAGCAACCTAGTTGATGTTTTTTTCCACTAGAGAGATGATTACAGTGTCAGTCCACTCACCCCTCCACTCCTGCCTGCACACGCCTGTCATCCCAGCCCTGACCTAAACGTCCTGTCCTGGCTTCAGCACAGGATTGTCAGGAGACCCAGAGAGCTCAAGGTGGAGCTGAAATCTGGTTCCTGCAGCTGCGGTTACCACTGTGAGCCAGCACCCCATCACCTCCCTCCGCACATGGCTTACACTGTAATGACAGCTTTCCAGGTAGAGGCTGAGGAGGAATAATATTCTCAACAAATCTGTTATTTGATGCTGTTAATAAGATGCATCCCCACTTTCAGTTCACTTCAGTTCAGTCGCTCAGTCGTGCCCAACTCTTTGTGACAGGGAAAGCCTTTGATTTAGGGAAAGATAGCAGTAGAAGACAGAAAATAATTAACTGCCAAACTGCATCCTCAGGACCCTGGAGGCCTGAGGTCAGAGGGCTGGTGTCCTCAAGAAGGTCCCACAAAAGTGGCAGCATTGGGCTGGGCCGTGGAGGGTAGATCCTGTTCCGTGGGGAAAAGAGCACTGCAGACATGGAGTCAGCAGAGCTGAGGCAAAGGTGGGGACTGCAGTCAGGCCCGAGCAGATGCACTTAGCACAGTTGTGTCCTCTTCCCTGAAAGCTTGCTTTATCAGGTCAGGGTGCAAAGAGAGGAGATTCAGGACTTTCAGCTGCTTGCTGAGCCAAGTCAGTACTCCCTCCCCCTTCCCACTTCTCCTTCACTGTTGACTCCAGGGGTCTCAGGGCATTTCTCTCCGAGTGTGAGGGTTGAGGCTGACATGCCAGCTGGGTGAAGGGCGTGTGGCTGAGGGTGGTGGAGCAGGAAGGCCTGCCTGGAGACTCTGGCCATGTTTCTTTTGCTGGTAACACTGGGAGCATTTTCTTCTGTGTTAGTTTCATAGTTAGCTACTGCTCTGTTGTGTCTGACTCTTTGAGACCCCATGGGCTGTAGCCCACCAGGCTTCTCTGCCCATGGACTTCTCATATTCACCCACAGATATTTTTATCAGAGCCACCTTGGACGTTTGAAGATGGGTGATAGGAAGAGAAAATTGAAACAAGAAGGGAGGAGCGTTAGATTCTAAGACAGCATTCCGTTTCTTCTGGAGGACACAAAAGCTGGATCATCTCCAGGCTGGGCAAGTTCCATGTGGTATCACTTAGCTGTCAAGTGATACATGGAGTTATCTAAGGTATAATTAACATGTGTCTTTGCAAAGAACGTTCTGCAGGGATGTGTCATGCTCTTAGAAAATCGTTTCCAAAGTCAAAAGTTCTGATCTCCCATTAGCATATTTTGGGAATGAATGTGAAAAAAAAAAATCTCCAAACATATAAACTTATAAGTTGACTAAATAAGCAATCCCTTATGATCAACCTAGATAGCATATTCAAAAGCAGAGACATTACTTTGCCAACCAAGGTCCGTCTAGGCTATGGTTTTTCCCGTGGTCATGTATGGATGTGAAAGTTGGACTGTGAAGAAAGCTGATCACCGAAGATTGGTGCTTTTGAACTGTGTTGTTGGAGAAGACTCTTGAGAGTCCCTTGGACTGCAAGGAGATCCAACCAGTCCATTCCAAAGGAGATCAGTCCTGGGTGTTCATTGGAAGGACTGATGCTAAGGCTACTTATGCACACATACTCTCAAATATAAAAACAAACCTTTTCAAGTATCCAAGGAGATACTGTTTTATCTTTGAAAAGGAAAAATCTTCAATGAGGTTATGTGATTTTCATAGATAAACAGAATAATTTATGCAAATATGTTACTTAAAGAGTAATGAATGCTTTCCTGCCCTTCCTGGGCATTGATGCTTACCAGGGGATCATACATTTCAGGCTGATAATGATATCCATTTCCATATGATATTACATATAAAGTAGTATGGCACGCGTGCTCAGTTGCTTTAGTCATGCTTTTGTGACCCTATGGACTGTAGCGCGCCAGGCTCCTCTGTGCAGGCAGTTCTCCAGGCAAGAATTCTGGCGTTCTTTGCCAAGGCCTCCTCCAGGGGATCTCCCTGACGTAGGGACTGAAGCCATGTCTCCCGCATTGTCAGGCGGGTTCCTCACCACGAGCACCACCTGGGAAGGCCAAAGTCATGTGTAGTCAGAATTAACACCTCTAATCTTGTTGAGAAGCTTACAGAATTTTCTCCCTTGGTGTTAATTTAAATTTTCATTTGTTTATTTTTTAATTTATAGAACTTTAAATGAAACCACGTGTGGCCTTAGCTTGTTCCCCAGTGAAATGGGTCCTTGCAACATGCACTGATCATTTTGCAGCAGGATAGTTTTCACAGATTTTTATATCAAAATTGCCATTTAAAAGATTAAATAACAATAGCCACTATTTATTGCCCACCTTTGCTACGCTAGGCGTTGGGTTGGATATTTCAGTTAGTTATAGAGACTGTTATATCACTCTGACTGTGTCATGCCTTTCACTGTAGCCTTTTCTGAGTTTCATTTCTGGATTTTCTGTCCTCTTTCTTCCCCATGCTTCATTCTGCATATTTTCTGTTGACTTGCCTTCTGAATCACTGGTCTTCCCTGCGTGTCCAGTCTGCAGCTGACTACATCTTCTCTTGTCTTCTCAGCACTTTGGCCACTGCCTTCTTCTTGGTTTCTTAGTCTCATAACCCCACGCATTGTGGAATCCACCAATGTCCTGAGAATAAATGTGGTGTCGAATATCAGATTCATCTCCACATGCTTCTCTTCTTTTTGGAATCCTGATCCTCAAGTCCTGGCTGACTTAGTAGCTCTGAACTTTAAGTTTGTCTTCACAGACTCATAAGACTGCCAGGAACTCAGAAACCCCAGAACTCAACCTTTTAGCAACCAGTTCATGGTCAGATTCTCAGCCTCTTACTCCAGGCTTCTTACAGACCTTTAAACAGCTCAAGGAAAGAGTTCCCTGAATCACCAGTCCCCAAGCTTTTTGGCGGCAGGGACCAGTTTCATGGAAGACAATTTTTCCACAGACCAGGGCTAGGGGGGCTGGTTTAGGGATGATTCAAGCACGTTACATTTATCAGTAATAAGCCCTTCCTGATCTGACAAGAAGGAGTTTGGTGGTAATGTGAGTGAGGGGGAGCAGCTATAAATACAGATGAAGCTGAGTCCACCCCTCACCTTCTCTGTGGCCCGGTTGGGGACCCCTGCCCTAGATAGTTCCCTGATACCTTTAGACTGGTTTATATGTTTATGTGTGTGTTGTCTGGCTTTTCTAGTTGTTCTCAGTGAGATGGTAGATCTTCAACAAGTCCCTCTATTAATATTATCACTAGAAATGCAAAATCCTCAGTTACTTTTAGAAGAATCTTTAAGCCCGTGGCAATTCTAAGCTGTTCTCTAACACTTTAAATACCATTCTCATAGTTATGGTTATTGAGATAACAATAGTTATGGTTATTGAGGCCTCCACTTCCAAGACTTCTGATTTCTAGGACTGCCTGCAAGGTAATCATAGACAGTAGAGTTGGGTGTGCAGTAGTCGAGTTGGATATAGAGAACAGAGGCATTTTGAGAAAGGATACAGGAGGGAGTGGACAAAAAGATCATGTTTGGAAAGAGAATAATACTGAGGCCTTTTAAAAAAAAAGCAAAAACAAAAACCCTGAGAGGGTTTTTCCCAAACCAAATATCTGGCTTAATGCTAGCTGCTTATTTGTTGACCTTCTCTGTTATTTGCAAATTGAAAGTAAAACCAACCCCTCCTGTTTTCATTTAGTTTACTACTGTAGCTGCTAGTTAGCTGAGGAGGATAAAAACCCTTTATTTCTTAGAGAAAAGCAGTGTGAGGTCGGTTTCTAGTTCACCTGGCTGGTCAAGAGGTGTGTGGTGCTTGAGTCCTGCTCGCGCTGGGTCGTGGCATGGCTTGGAATAGAGTCCCCCAGACAGTGGTGCGTGTCTTCCATCAGCCAGATAAGTGGGAGCTTTGACACTCATACTCACCATGGAAAATGCCCTGGTTCCGCGAGTAAAGGAGACGGAAGGCTTTGGGACTTCTGACTCTCACAATAGCCTAGATGCCCTAGGATAACAGGGCAGTGGGTCCTCTCTGGTGGCATCTTTGCATGGCTGGCCCCTGCCAGTCACAAGTACACCCTGGTGGGGTATACTTTGATTTCTGAGTTACTCTGATTTCATTTTCAGAGCAAGGTAATGAATGACAAGGAAAAGCTTGAATGACAAGGAAGAGCTCCCCATGAAGGAATGGGGGTCCTCAGTTACGTTTCCATAAGGGTCTCTCTTGCTGTTGTCAGCCGACTCTCCTGGGCCCTGTGGTCCTTTCTCAGGGCCCCAACACAACAGCTCTGTGTGTGAGGTGCGCCGAGGGAGGAGGAAGGCGTAATGCAACAGAGAGCAAAGCCCGTTCCAGGGAGGATAAGTGGACAGGCTCACAGTGGCGGCAGAGGGTCTGTAGTGAGTCTGGATGGGCCGGTGATGGGGAGGCTGGACTTGGATGCTGGGACAGGGGAGCAAGTTTGTGGAAGAGAAAGGAAGCCTGGGGTTTTAGCCCCAAATCAATGTATTCTGGGAGATGCTCTGTGGAGTTGGCATCTGGAGGTGAGAAGAGGATTTCTGTGTTGTAACAAAACTCAGTAGGTTCACTGCTGAATGACTTAGACACCTGGTCCCTTTCCTGGTTCCCTGTGGTGATGAGCGGCTGCCAGGCCCACCGGGGGGGCATCTTCCCTGTGTTCTCTCTCACCCCTCACTTCTCCTCACCAAACTCCAGTCATCTCCCTCTGCTGCTTCCTGTCCCCCTGCTGTGTCCTGGCGTGGTCCTCTCCCCAGGCAGTACACGTGTTTGTGCATGCTCAGTCACTTCAGCCACATCCGACTCTGCGACCCTATGGACGGTAGCCCACCAGGCTCCTCTGTCCATGGGATTCTCTAGGCAAGAATACTGGAATGGGTTGCCATGCCCGCCTCCAGGGGATCTTCCCGACCCAGGGATGGAACCCAGGTCTTTTATATCTCCTACATTGGTAGGCAGGTTGTTTACCACTAGTACCACTTGGGAAGCCCTCCCAGGTGGTACTTCCTAGTAGGAAAGAATCTGCTTGCCAGTGCAGGCATCGAGAAGTAAAGAGATGCAGGTTTGATCACTGGGTCAGGAATATGCCCTGGAGTAGGAAATAGCAACCCACTCCAGTATTGTTGCCTGGAAATTCCATGGACAGAGGAGCCTGGCAGGATACCGTCCATGGGGTCACGAAGAGTCAGATGCAACTATAGTGACTTATACACATTTTTCCCCGGGGCCCCTGTTTATACTGAATCCAGCAGACCTCCACCCATCAGTCCACTTCCATGCTACAGTCTGAGGGGTCTTTCTGTAACATAGCCTCCTTGCTGGCCTCCCTGCCTCCAATCTCACCCCATCCATCCAAGAAAACAGAGGGGTTTTTCTGTAACAGCCTCTTGCATCACCTTACCTGCCTGCCAGCTCTGCCTAGAGTTTAGATTGAAATCAGCACACCCTGTAAGTGCCCCCTGAAATCTGATCTCTGCTGCAGCCTTCTCTCCTCCCACCTGCCCACAAGCCTGATCTTCCTACCTTTGCAGAACACATATAATCCACTGGATGGCTGTGCCCTCTCCCCGCTGCTGTGTGTACCGGCCATGCCTGCTCTCTGGCTGATGTCTGTCCGTCTTCTGAGTCCGGGAGCACCTCCTCTGAGAAGCCCGACAGCCCTCAGTCCAGATCGGGTACCCTGTTTGTGTTCCCAAAACTGCCTCTATCCTAGGTCTTCACTGCCTGCCTGTTTCCTTCAAGGTCTGTCTCCCTGGGGCCCAGCACGTTGCCTGGCGTAAAGTAAGCACCCAATAAATTTCGAATTGCACATATGTCAGTTTCCCTATAAAACCTCAGCTGCTGCAAAATCTGCCACCAGTCTGAGTTTTCTTCTCTGTGCAGCCTCCTTCAGTTTTCAGAACAGACTACAGTAGATTTTCCTAGAAAAAAGGTGGATTGTTGGCTTTTCGTCTGTCAGAATAAGTGTGTATTAAGCTTGGTTAGTTTCAGTGTGTCATGGTGAATATTTTCAAGCAGTAAAAACTTTCAGCGATTAGGGTCTGCGCCCAAACCATAAACCTCCATCTACATCCTAAGGGGTCCCTTCACTTCAGCGCAGTGCTGAGCTGAGAGGGAAGCTATGCTTCCAAAAATGCAAAGGAAACCATGAAATGGTGCCTTTCCTTTGCAGCTCAGATAAAACAAAACACAGTGTGGGCAAGAAGGGCTGTCCTTTTGGGAGTGCTGGCTCATTTCTATTTGCCATGCCCTTGGAGAAGGCAGTGGCAACCCACTGTACTCTTGCCTGGAGGATCCCATGGACGGAGGAGCCTGGTAGGCTGCAGTCCATGAAGTCGCGAAGAGTCGGACACGGCTGAGCGACTTCACTTTCACTTTTCACTTTCATGCATTGGAGAAGGAAATGGCAACCCACTCCAGTGTTCTTGCCTGGAGAATCCCAGGGACGGCGGAGCCTGTTGGCTGCCGTCTATGGGGTCGCACAGAGTCGGACGTGACTGAAATGACTTAGCAGCAGCAGCAGCCCCTGCCTCCACCCGCAGCTCAGTGTAGGGTAGGACCCTTCTGCCCGGAGCTTTGGGGACACGTCATAAGAAGGTGTTTCTCAAACATCTTAGTTAACACTGACTCATGCAGTCAGTGCCGGAGCACAGCATCTGCACCCCTAGATGTCATAGCTTATCACTCACCCCAAAAAGCTGTGCCTTAACTCAGACTTCTCCCCACATCGGTCATGGCTTGAATGGCTGCACATTTAGAATTATCATGTAAAGTCCCTGTTAGTTAGTTATTGTCATTTATTCACATTCTTCCTAGAATGAGGGACATTTCCTTCTTGCCCTGTGTCCCCCTAAGTAGTTAAGTAATATTTCAGGGTGAGGTCAGAACAATTGGGATGATTTTTAAACAGCATTTGACAGACTTCAAGGAAAGCAGTTTTGCTTCTGGTTCTAAGAATGAGTCCAGTTCTGTCACTTACTGGTTTGGGGGTAGAGCACAATTTATTTGAGCTCCAGGGCCTCTGTTTATCTCATCTGTAAAATCGGAGCAGTGCAGTCTACCAGCTCAGGTATTGTGTGGATTAAGTAAAAGGATGTCAGTGGGAGAGGTTGGCCCCGTTTCTAGAATACATGTGGTAGCCAGGAAACATTCAGTGACTTCTGCCTCCCCCAGCCCCATCTTCCATTCTTCCCACAAGAATAGCATCGTGTAATAACTGACTTCTTTTGACATGAAGGATTTAAATGAAGAACCTTAGGGCAGACACCCTTAAAGAAACACTGGATCATTTATCTGTGAAAACATTAAGACTGCACTTATTCACTGTTCTCTGCACCCAGACTTTAAATTCTGTTTTGGAGAGTCAGTCAGTAGGCACCTGGATCCCAGGTAGGTGTTTTGCTCCCAGAAAGGACATGAGTATTAAAGATCTGCTCCTAAAATCTGAAATTTGAGACAATTTTCTGGAAGTATCTTACCCAAAGGCTCCCCTGAAAAGTCCTGTGTTTTATTTATGTAAATGATTGAATCTCTTCTCAGCTGATTGCTTTTTTGAGCACAAAGATAAGCCACCTGCTGGTCACTCAGGCTCCCATCCCCAGAGTGATTTGTCCCCCACGCCCCACATTCAGCAGCCCCATCTGCTTCCCCTCCCACGCCACTCTGGCCCGGATGCCATCTCTTCTCCTGGGCTGCTGTGGGAGATTTTCTATGTCTCTGAACATGCTGTGCTCCACATACATACCCCCACGGAACTGCCAGGAACACAGGGTTTTGTGACCCAGTAAACCTAGGGTCACCCTACTCTTTCTGGGAGGCCGTTGCTGTAAAAACATACAATGAACAAAAGACTCAGATCCCTCTGTTTAACCTGGTGTCCTCCCAGCTTGTTCGATCAAAGACCCTTTCACTTACGCCCCCTCCCAGGGAACTGAGGCTCACAGACCTGTCTTGGAGAATGCCACTACCAAACAGTCAGATGGGCTGCCATTCATTCACTTATTTAAGCAGCTCTGAGGCTAAACGCTGGTGGGTAAGGACCTCTGTGAAAAAAAAACTCTGTGTTAAAAAAGGTTGGGGGTGGGTAGCTCTATGTGCTAACCTGGAACCACCTCCAGGGTACATGCTGAGTAAGGAAAGCAAAATGCAGCCATCAGTTACCTAAATGTGCTTAGACTGGACAGATACCCTGAAACCGATAGGCATGTCTGCCTCTGGAGGGGGCACTGGGTATCCAGGGGGGTGGGGTGGGGTATGAGCCAACTCCTCACTGTGTGCCTCTTGGGAACTTTAAAACTTTCTACTGTTTTGAACACTGCACTCACCTGCTTCCAGCTCTGCCAGACTTTACACAGAGTGTAGTTTGAAGTCCTTGGCTCTGTTTGAGGCTTTGGGGTTGGGTGGCCTCTGCCCGCCCACCTAGCGCCTCTCACTCCTGCTTGCCTGTCGGCTCCTGCCGTCTCACCTTGATAGATGCAGGCAGTGGAGACGTGGCTCGTTAGTGCTACTTCTCAGATTTGCCCTGCTCCCCCTTGGAAGCCCACCTTCCATAGCGTGTGCTGGCCAGGGATGCAGGGAAACTAATGCTTTATTGCTGCCTCGCTCTCTAACTTGTGAGCCTGGGAGAGCTGGAGTCCTGGGAAGGCAGTGGAGCAGACTGGAGCAGAAAGGCCAGGAACTCCAGGATTGAGCTAATGTGACTCAGAATCCTTATTAGCCTTGTGACCTGGGGAACTTGTGCCTTCATCTTCCTTTTATTATACAATGGAGGGGAGTAAGCCCAGCTCTCATGGTTTGGGTGTGTGGCTTACCTCTCAAGAATACCTTACACGGTACCTGGCATCTTGTAGGTGTTCATTGGGACTGTCAGCCTATCACTTCCTTGGCTTTTGAAGTCCTTGGGTCTGAAGGAGAGAACACAGGCCTGAAGTCAGCCTTCATCCCTGGCTCCAAGGAGCCCAGCGCTGGGAAGCCATCAGGCCCCAGTGTCTACAGGTCCCCTGCCCTGACACACAATCTGTATTTATCTCAACTCAGAAGAGCTTTGATGATTGAAACACCATGGATCAGAAGGGTTAGTGCTGCACTGTGAGTACAGATGCTCGCCAGCCCGCCAACTAGCTTATAAGAATATTTGGAAGATGACTAAGGTAATGTCTTCCATATGCTAAAGAGACCATGATTTCACACCATGCAAGGTAGAGTGGGAAAACCCCTGCTCATTAGCGGAGTGACCTTGGACAAGACAGTCACTGCCCTTGGCCTCATTACCTCATCTTGCAATATGAAAGCAATAAAATCCAGCCTCACAAGGGTGGTTTGTGAGGCTCACATGGGGCGGTCCATGTGGAAGGTCTTTGTAAACTGTTGAAATGCTGCGCACATGTCAGCAGCACCCGCCGTTCACGTGCCTCGTGTTTATTGTTTCAGCGGAGAGTACAGGACGTCATCAGCCCCATCGTGTTCGAGGCCGCCTACAGCCTGGGTGAGCATGTGACGGGAGAGGAGGAGAAGGAGCTGCCAGCCCTGACCCCCGTGCTCCGCTGGAAAAAGGGACACAAGATTGCCCAGAAGAATCAGGTACCTGAAAACTCATGGTTGGGACCCCAGGTGGCAGGGGCGCATGCACAAGTAATGGCCCTGGTGGCATGGGAGCCCAAGGCTGGGCACACCCCCTCCTGGGCCTTCCTTTCCTGAGCTGCAAAATGATGAAATGTATGATTTGGGGGGTTGTGTCTAATAACCATGCGATTTAAACTCATTGAGGCTGTTCCCAAACAATTAGAAAGTGATGATCCCTTTGGGGTCATGGACTGGCTGCTTGGTCCCCACACTTGCATCCTTTTCCTGAAGTATTTGCAGAGCTCAGATCAGTACCTAGTGAGTACTCTACATACATGTTGTATTGATGGGACTGTGAGTGGGTGAAGAAGCAAGAACTTCCTCTTGTTAGAACTGGTGGTTGAGTTGAGAATGCTCAGCTCAGTCGTCTTTGGAAGGCAAAGCACCATGCGTGCAGGCTGTCACCATCCTCCCTGAGCTCAGCAGATTCTGGGCTGTGCTGCTGTGTGGAGGAGCTGTAGGGCCACGTGGGATGCAGGCTGTACAAGGCCATACGGAGCAGGAGTGAGCCCTGAGCTAACACCATGTAGCAGCACTGGCCTGTCTGCCCCACGCAATCTGGAAGATGTGCGGTGCTGACTCTGTTGCAGGAAATGTGCATGGAATCTGCGATCCCAGGTCTGAGTCTAAATCTTTCTCTAACACCAAAGATCATCACAGATCCATGACCTGGGGAAGGTCAGACAAACCTGTTTTTTGGCTAAACCAGATTCCTGCATGGGGTGGGGTCAAAGCTGTGGAACCTCTCACCAACCCCACCCTCCACAGTTCTGACTGCTCTGAGCTTGGGAAAACTAGCAGATCATGACCCACGCCTTGCAGATGAGAGTTGTAAATAGAACCATAGAGAAGAGTTTGGAGTTCGAGATGTAAGACTTTTACCAAGATGTCCCCATTTTCTCCCAGAGTCTGTCCCATGTGGCCTTGGGTCAGGTTCCCCAGAAGCAGTGCCTGAAGCAGGGGTTTGGGAGCACTTGGTCTAATGAGGCGCTGTTCTTAGAGAAATCTGTGAGGAAAGGGAGGGGGTGAGTAAGGATGTGCTCTTGGGCAAAGTCTAGCTTTGGCCTGAGGCTGGGAGCTCTGGAGCATAAATTACACTGAAGAGCCATCCTCTCCTTGAGGGAAGGGGCTGACCTTTTGTACCCCTTGTTAGTCAGCCACTGGCTGACTATCGGGAGTGGAGGGGGATTGTAACCATCCTTGAAGGAGACTCCCTCTAGCTGTGGACAGTTCTCCCAAAATTAGAGAGACTTTTTTTTTTTTAAGGACCCAACAACTTGCAAGAAGGATAAATCCAAAGTATCCTAGGTACATCATTTTGAAATGTCACTGCGCCTAAGACATAAGGAAAATTCTTAATGCTTCCATGACAAAGAGTACAGGATGGTGATAGTGGGGAATATATGTCCACTCACAGAATAATTAGAGTCACACTAAATAACCCATTAGACTTCTTATTAGTAAGATTGGAAGCTAGCATATGTGAAATAAGGGCTTCAAAGCTCTGAGAAAAGGTGATTTTGAAACTATAGTTTTACACTTAGCCTAAAAGTCAAGTATGAGGTTGAAATAAAGTCATTATTCAGACAAGCAACTACCCAGAAAGTTTATATCCCTGGTAACCTTTCCAAGGAAGTTACCTAAGATGCACTTCAAGAAAAAAGGGTGACAACTAGAAGGAACAAAAAGTTGAATGTGAGAACAAACTCTTAGAAATCCTATGATAAGAAATTCCAGGATTGCAATTGTGCAGCATGTCTAAAATATAGTTGATCAGTTTAGAGCAAGGGATTAATGAACTTTTAGAAGAATGAAGCCAGCCATAGACAGAATGATAAGAAAGCAGCAAATAATCAGGATACAGTGTAGATGGATACAGTGTAGATGGAATGTATGTTTTATATGGATACAAAAAATGAAGGCATTCAAAAACTCCCAGGAAAGTAAAAATATGGCTAATATGTCATGGTTGTTCAATATAAAACAAAACATGGTGGGTTGTTAAGTCAGTAGAACAGTATATAGAAGAGAAGGATCTTAATACTAGAAACATTGCCCCTTAAGTAAAAGTTGAGTTTTCTGGTGGTTTAACTTTGTGCCTGTGTGGAGGAGGATTTGTAATCATGACATGTGTCTTGGCTCTGCTGTGAACAGTAATCATGAAGCCATAATACCAGCACTGTTCATTGGTGTTCAGTATTTACAGTCAACCCCAAATCAGAGCTATGGTTATAGTGCCTAATATACATATCATTAAATTTTACTGCGTAGAGTTTAATATATGACAGCAGAAGTTGTTTTAATATCTTAATTTTTAAAATTAGTGAGCCAAGAGATATTGTAAAACCTGATGAAACAGTAAAAAGCTGTTTATTACTTAAAATTTCAAAGATTACCCAGGTCGGTAAAGGATCTCAAGATGGCTGGATGGAAACTTGCTCTAAAAACCATTGACTGGGTAGCATTTGGGGAGATCATCCCCCCAAACTGGAAGGCTGTGACTAACTCCTTGAAGTCCTGGAACAAGACCTTCACTTCCAGGTTGGCTACTCTGGAGAAGCCATCTGCCATCGACTGGGCTTACTCCAAGGCCAACATGGCAAAGGTTGGCTTGATGGATGACTTTGAGAAGAAGTTTAATGCCCTGAAGGTTCCTATACCAGAGGATAAATATACTGCCCAGGTGGATGCTGAAGAAAAAGAAGATGTGAGAAGTTGTGCTGAGATTTTGTCTCTTTCAAAGACCAGGATTCAGGAATATGAGAAAGAGCTGGAGAGGATGAGGAACATAATTCCATTTGATCAGATGACCATTGAAAACTTGAATGATGTCTTCCCAGAAACCAAATTAGACAAGAAGAAGTACCCCTACTGGCCTCACAAGCCAATTGAGAGCTTATAAGCTCAAGTCTGGAGAAAGCTCTGACCCTTGAATTATAAACTCTGGACATTAAACATAATTACATAGTAAAAAAGAATTGCAAAGGTTACCAGTAGAGCAATGCTTCTTAAAGTGTGGCCACCCAACCAGCAGTATCAGCCCCCCTTGGGATATTGTCAGAAAAGAAAATTCTTGGGTCCCACTCCAGACCCTTTGAATTAGAAACTCATGGGGTGTATCCCAGAAACCTTAGTTTTAACAAACTGATTAGGTGAGTCTGATGCAGTTAACATTTGAGACAATAGAAGAGCTAAGATCTACCTGTTAAAACTAGGAAGGTGAATGGTGGGAGGGGACCTTTATGTAGGTGAGTTCAATTCTTATCTATCATGGAAGGAATTCAGTGAAATAATGTCTAAATCTGATAAATCAAGAAGTGATAGTATTGATACTACTACTTTCCTAGGGATTTTCTAATATTTTCCAGGGACATGGAAACAACCATCCAAAGAAACATAAAGAGACGTAACCACAGTGGGTAATAGTGGTTCATTCTGAGAGGAGGACTCAGTGTAGAGAGGTGTGGGGTAGAAGTTTATTATTTTAACCACGTGATTCTTTGGTTGAAAATAGAATGAAAGAAAAATATTGTCCTTAGATTAAGAAGATTGTCTAGGAGCCTGAGAAAAAAACTGGGGAGAGTGATCCTTGCTTTACTGCTTTTCCTGATTATATGCATATAAAAGATAACTTAATGATCTTCCTCCACGTGTCTTACAGATGTTGGCTCAGTTTAAGAGGAAGAAAATTTCTGAGAGCCAGGCCCACTGTGTGAAGCAGAGCTGTTCTTTAACTTGTGTATGTGTGAGAGGTCCACAAAAAGCACCTGATCTCTTTCACAGGAAGGAATAAGCTCATTGGAGCTCTTCGTTTTGCCAGATAACGTTAAAATCTAAGTGCCATAGTCTCTTCAACCAAAAGGCACCAAACCCATGTTAGTGCACAGGATTGCACAACGGAGCAGGTTAAATTACGGTGATCTTTTAGAGTCAAGCGTCCGCCCCCATTGATCGTCTAGTTCAGGTGGAATAGCTGCACAGACAGTGCATATAACATGTAGTCAGTGACTAAAGCATGTTAAGTGCAGGCTTACTGATGGATCCCAGGCTTTTGGCAGAGAGTAGGAGTGAGTGGGGCAGGCAGGAGGCCAGCCCTTCCCTCTGCAGGGTGAAGAACAGTCTTGGGAGAAAATGACCTCCAGGGTAGGTGCTAGGCTGTCTGAGTGAATAGTGGGGTTGCCACCAATGCTGATGATGGATTGGGATTCTGGGCACTCAGGGGATATTGGCACTCTAACCCTGAAAACCTCTGTAAATCATACAGCCTATTGAGTGCATTTTTCCACCTTAAAATTATAAGGAAAGCAGAGACCTGCCTGTCTGTCTCCTCAAGAAATATTTGATATAAAAGTAACAATAAGTGTTTTATCCATTAGTCAGAAGGGTATTTAAAAGAACTATAAATCTGAGAGCAGTTCAGTTAATTGAATGTCTGCTACATGTAAGACCTGGACAAAAAGATAAACGAAACTTTGCTGTACTAGTAGACTTAGAGACTATAAGAATAACATATGTACAGCAGAAAGCCAGATTCAGACTAGTGTGTGTGAATTTCACTCCGAGACCTCTTCCAACTGAAGATGCTCCAACTCAGTGGACATAAATTTGAGCAAACCCCTAGCGATAGTGGAGAACAGAGGAACCTGGCATGCTACAGTCTATGGGGTCACAAAGAGTTGGACATGACTAAGAGACTGAACAACAACAACTCTCAGAAGGGAGAATTGGAGGGAGATTCATGGAGGAAGTAGGATTTGGATACTTGGGACTGGAGAGGTTTGACTAACAGAGAAGGGACTGATGGATGCTAATGGTCTTCCATGTGGCTGAAGTGAGGGGAAGGAGATGGGCCTGCAGGGCTGGAGGTACAGTCAGACAATCTAAGGCTACCTGGTTACTGACCAGGGAGTTGGACTTGATTGGTCTTGTAGGGAACAGGAGACGATCACATCTTCTTGAGACAGTCTGCCTGGGTGGGGGGCCCACTAAGGAGCTCTCACAGCGGCCCCAGGAAGTTCTTGCAGGTCAGTTCATGAAGGTCCTGTCTGATACACTCATAGCTCCTAGAGGGTCTCAGCTGCTGAAAGGATGTGGAACAGTCCTGGGAAGCCTGCTGGCTGTGTGCTGGGAAAGAAGCAAGACTATCATTGGGGCCCTTATGTTCCCCCCCCAGATGAGCATACTAGTGGCAGTGACAGAGGCCCTCGTTTCACACCCTGTGCATGGAGTAGAGCTTTGGAAATGATAACTGCTCTCAGGTTTCCTCAGGAGGACCCCAGAGGGACCTTGGTGGGGGCTGGGCTTCCAGACCAACCACTGCAGTAGACAGAATGGACCCAAAAGATGCCCACACCCTCATTCCTGGAATCTGTGAATATGATGCATCACATGGCAAAGGGACTTTGCAGGGATAACTCAGGTTATGGGCTTTACACTAGGGAGGGTATTCTGGGAATATCCAGCCAGGCCTGATCTTCCTGCACCTGGAGGAAGGAAGAAGGTGGTAGAACAGAAGGTCAGAGAGATCTGAAGCTTGAGAAGAACTTAACCTATCATTGCTGGCTTTGAAGATGGAGGTGCAACTTAACAAAGAATGCAGACAACCTTGAGAGGCTGGGAGAGGCTCCCTGATGAGTGTCAGCAAGGAAATGGGGACCTCAGTCCTACAACCACGGGAAAATGAATTCTTCCAATAACCTGAATAAGCCTGGAAGCAGATTCTCCCCCAGAGCCTCCAGATGAGGACCCAGATTAGGTAACACTTTGATTTTGGCTGTTGCTCCCTAATACCTAGCACTGCCTGAGTCACCGAGGTTGCTCAGTAAACCTATCTCAGTGAAAAGAGCCCTTCTGAGAGAGCACAAGGCTGGGTCCTCCTGTGGAGTTTGGACGTCATATCACAATGTCTCCACTGCAGATTCAGCAAAGCTCTATATAATGCTCCGTGAGCTCTGTAAGAATTCTTCCCAGGCAGAACTTGGTGTGTGATTTAGGACGATTTTCCTACACCACAACACATTTGTGCATGTATTAGTATATATTTTTTTCAAAGACCAAGATGAAGGAGACATGGCTGGTGAAATCAAAGGCATTGGCTGTGTTGAGGATACTCACTTTGTCATCTTTCAAGGGAAAGGTGAGCTGTTTTACTCTAATATTAACATTTTGCTATGTCAAAGCCATAAACTCTGAACCTCCATTGTGCTTGAAACCATCACCATCTGGACCTCCCACCCTAGCCCCTCAATTCCAGGATGTACTGGGTGCCAGCACTGTGCCCGTGAAGACTCACTTTTTGTTCAGCCTGGACATTAGGTAATGCTTTCCTGGCTGAGGTGCCTAACTGGCTTCAAATGCGGTTATTTGCAGCTAGAAGGTTTATTTTCATTATCATATACAAAGTCTCTACAGAAGAAAGGAAAGTTGAGAGGTTGGCAGGGAGGAGAGAAGAGAGGAACTTCCAGACATCAGAGCTGGACAGGTATCAGAGACCATCCAGCCTGGGGCACACACCTGCATTCAAGGGAGCAGGCTGGCCCTGTGGAGGAGGAGAAGGTGTGTTAGAGGAGGAGGTGTCCACCTTCCTCCCTGTTTCAGCCAAATTAGTCCTACTTTTATGGGCATCATCTGTTTGGCATCAGCTTCTGGCTAATCTTTTCAGAAAGGGCACCATGATGAAATGTGTGGGAAAACCATCTAGTTTCGGGTACATGTGAGAAGAACAAGTGCATCGTTCAGCGTTACTGATCAGGATGTCTGGCTGTGTCTGCAACTCAGGCTTCCCGTCAGGGTGAATCCAAAGAGCAGAGGAGAGAGGACACACCTACTGTCAAAGGCCAGACTGTATTTGCAGTCACCTGTTGAATTTTTATAGCTTCTTCTTCAATGTTAGATTTTAGCTTTGCAAGTTTTTTTAAATGTGGGATTCATTTCATTCTTTCTTTTATTCTTTTTAATATTCAAAGAAGATTTAGTATTTGTCCTTATCAAACTCTTATAAAAATTGAAGAGAGGGGAACACTTCCTAACTCATTTTATGAGGCCAGAATTACCCTAATCTCAAGCCAGACACAAACAGCACACAAAACAGAAAATGGTAGCCCAATATCTCTGCTGAACGAAGATGTAAAAATATTCAGCAAAAGATTAGCAAGCTGAATGATGACCATTATCCCTTCAGTTTCTGGAATGGGTATGTTCTGGTCCTCTAAAACTCTTTTCAGAAGAAAATAGTGGCTTCCCCCAAGTCTTTAGCCTATAAAGATTTCTTCTGTATTGTCCTGCCTTATTTGAAAACCTCCCCCACAAGCACGTGGAGTGCATGTGTAAACAAGCGAGGGTGCACGTCCAAGGGACAATCTCTAACTGGGGAGGAAATCCTAGCCCCTTTCTTGTTATCTTCTGAGGTGACTCAGGGAATCAAAGGCCTGACTCTTGCTACTTGAACTGATGCCTGGGGCCCATTCAGGTGAGTTTCTTGCAGAGAGGTGAGGAATCTTCTCCAGCTTGAAGCCATCTTTCTCATTGCCAAATGCCTGACTACCTCTGACTCAGTGGCTTTTAGAACCTAGCTAGCATAGTCTTCCTTTCCTCTGACAGCACCAGCCCTTTACCTTGAAATCATTGGTTCTGTTTTCTGCATCTTGTGACTAATTAACAGTAACTTTCTTAAAAAAAAAAAAAATGAAACATAGAACTCAAATGATACCAGGGTAAAAATCAAGGCAAAGAAATTCTGGCCTTTCAAAAAAAGAAGGCTTCCCAGGTGACACTAGTGGTAAAGAACGCACCTGCCAACGCGGGAGATGCAGGTTTGATCCCTGGGTTGGAAGATACCCTGGAGAAGGGCACAGCAACCCACTCTAGTGTTCTTCCCTGGAGAATCCCAGGGGCTACAGCCCATGGAGTTGCAGAGAGTCGGACATGACTGAAGTGACTTAGTGCGCGCACACACATACAAAGAAGAAAAAGAAAAGAAAGCAATTTTGGTCTTGGGGAAGGGGGAGTAGGAGATCCCTAGAGAAGAGTTGACACTGAGGTTGTAGCGGGACATGAAATGTGGTGTGGAAAAAGCCTCCCAGCCCCAGGCGGACCTGGAAAGGGCACTGGGAAGGTCCAGAGGCCAGATGCAGGCCCAGGTGGGCAGGACCTCCCTGAGCAGCTCCACTGCCCACTCAGTTATCACAGGGTTTGAACTAGATCATCAAAATATTGCCTTCAGGCAACAGGGGTTGTTCTTCCAACCATAGGGCCATGGTGTAAACCAAAGGGTTCCCAAAGAGAGAAGCATTTATTCCTTCCAGGTTTTCCACAGAGTAGGGGGTATGGAGGTAGACAGGGGCCATGAAGCAAAATCTGTACCATATTTGTTGTTCAGAGGGAGACCAACAGGACTCCTCCCATGATTTCAAAATCTGAAAGGACAATTTATATAGACCCTGAGATAGAATTTCTCAACTTTAATTTTATAAAGTATTTGTCTTTATTTTTGTGGACATGCTATTCTTTGGAAAGCAAGTCTGTCTGCATGACCTGCTTTTAAATACCAAGCTAAGTCATTTGAGTACAGGACTCAATGGAGCTGAAATTCCTAGGACCACCCTGAGCTCTTTAATGTGTCACAGTAAGGACCACTTTCCCTGGAGGAGGAAATGGCAACCCACTCCATTATTCTTGCCTGGAGAAGCCCATGGACAGAGGAACCTGGTGGGCTCCAGTCCATGGGGCTGCAAAGAGGATGACATGACTGAGCAACTAACACTTTCTTTCACTTTCAAGGATGACTTTGGATTCTGGAAAAAGCATTAAAACAGAATTGGGAAAGAGAAACCTCTTACACTCAGGTCATGGCATTTACATATACACACATGTTTAATACTATGCTAGGTGCTGGGGGCTGCAGCTGTGAGTTAGGTATAGCTGGGACCTCTGGGAACTTATGTGGGACAATGAGAGGAACTACAGTTCAGAAATGTCCCTCCTGTTGTCCAGGCAGAGATCCTCTGCAAAGTCAGATCTCTCATCAGGAAATGTCTCACTCATTTTAGCTTACAAATAGCCTTGGGGTGGGATTTGAAAAGCATTAATTCCCACGCAATCCAATTGTCCTGTTTTCTCAGGTCTCAGCATGGGACTTGGTTGCCATAACAACCCTATAAACAGTGTCTAACCTATGTCAATGATCATGTATTTTTTTAAAGCTAATATCACCAACTCTAAGAAACTGATCCTCCTCTGAACGTGACAGCTGGGATAGACTAAGAATCTTACTTCCTGCTAGATCAGAAGGGAACATTTTTTTTTTCCCAGTGCAGATTTTGGTGAGAGAAAAGGGGCCCTACAAGGCTTAAGCAGCTGGGAGACCTGCTACCCTGAAGTTAGCCTTGACCAGGGCAGCCATTGAGCCATCACACGCATCCAAGGTTGTTCAGGCCTTGGTGGCCACAGCTTTGTGAGAAAAACACAGCTAGTTCCAGCCTCTGTGCTCTGGTTCAGAGCAAAATGTAACCTGAACTGAATTCATTGTGTTCAACCTCCACCTCCTCCATGGCCTAAAGGGAACGAAGAAACAAGTATCCAAATGTTCTAGAACAGCAATGGGCAAGTTATACTCTGATGGCCAAATCCAGCCTGTTTTTATAAAGTTTTGTTGAGACACAACCATGGCCATTTCTTTAAATATGTCTATTTTTGCTTTAGCAACAGAACTGAGCAGTTGTAGCTGAGACCACATGGCTCACTAGGTTGAAAATATTCACTGTCTGGCCCATTACAAAAAAATCTGGCAACCTTCCTCTAAAAGGAGAACAGTAAGGACTCGGGGAGAAGCTGGAGAAAGGATTTCAAAAAGAAAAGTATATTCTCCAGAAAAAGCTGAGATGAAGCTCAGGGTGAGGAAGGAGCCAGCATGGAGATCTAGTCCATGAAGCTGAGGAGGCTGCTGGGTGTCCACAGCACGTCAGAGGCAGGAAATGGTCATCTCTTGAGAGAAGGAATTTAACCTCCTGTAGCCAGAGAGGAGTCAGAGATGATGGCTTCTTAGCTCCGTTTCCATTTTCCAGAAAGATTGCTTTCAGGTTAAAAAAAATTTGACAGGTCTTTCCCAAGCAGAGGTTGAGGCTGGAGGGAGTGGAGAGACTGCTTCCAAGCTGGATTGGGATTTGCCTGATTTAGGCAGCAGAGCTTGTGTTTGCCCAGAGGATTAGGGAAACGTGTAGAAGCAGGGAGAAGAGAGGCTGAAAATTTGGTAGTTTGGCCCACTGGCTTCAGGGCTTCTTCCACTTTGAACAGGAGAAATAGTTTATACTTGCTGCTGGGAGCTATGCCATCAGCTAGCATTCTGAGGCTTCAGTCTGCCCATGCTTCTGCCCCAGAGAGATGTGTTTCAGTTCCTTGGGAAACAAAACTGTCCTTTGCCTAGGGAGATGAGTCCAGGACCCAAGCACAGGGTCTCTGAGTTTCCACTTAATTCTCCAAGATGCATGACGTGAGTCTCTTGATTTGCTGCTGTCTTCATATTTTACCTATAAGACAACTTCATTCCCAGCCTGGGGAGGGTTTTGCCTAGCCAAGGCTTTACCAGTGCTTGGAATGCACAGCCCACTTTTGTTCACACCACTCCCCAAAGTAGGGGAGGCTATAGGTTGAGGAGTATTCCATTAATCTCTTGCTGTATAACAAACTATCCCAAAACATAGTGGCCTAAGATAAAAGCAGTCATTCACTTTATTCATGAATTTGAAATTTGTCAGGGCTTGGGCAGGGCAGCTTACTTTTCTGTTCCACGTCATGTCAGCTGGGGCAGCTCGGTGGGGCTGGGGGACCCACTTCAATGCTGGCTGACTCCTGCGGCCTTGAGTTGATACTGCTGGTCAGTTTCTGTCCATGTGGGCCTCTCCATGGGAAGCTTGGGCTTTCTTTCAGAGTAGTAGCTGCATTGTAAGAGCAAATACCCCAAGAGAACTCAGAGGAAGCTCGAGTACTTGTGATGACTAGGCCTGGAAATTGCAAAGCACCGCTTTCTCTGCAGCCACAGATCCACCTAGATTCAAGGGGTGGAGTGTCAACCTCACCTTTGTATGGAAGGAGGTCAGGGTCACACTGTAAAGAGTGCAACAGGAGACATTGTGCATTGATTTTAGAATGCATAGTTGTCTACACACAAACACACACACATGGAGTCAGCTTCAGTTCTGTCTCCATGGTCTTCTTACTGCACCATCAACTCAGGAAACTTCATGACGCTCACTCTTACAAAGTGTCATTGTCACTCACATTTGCTGGTGTAGGCAGTGATGCACAGTGATGTCTAAAACAAAAACGATATAATAGCCACAAGCTCCCACACTGAGCTGAATGCTAATCTGGATTCACAAGAGTCACTGATGCTCTTAGTTTTTTCACTTTGTAAATGTGCAGATTAAGTCCTGGTTTAACTTCTAAGCTTGAGTTTATCTTCTCACTAGAGTTTGTGCTTAATTTTAGCTGATCAGTGTAAACACTCACCTGATGTGTGTGTGTGTGAGTGTGTGTGAGTGTGCATATGGCAGACTCAGTGCTTGCCTTTGTTGGATGGAAATTCAGCATCATTGGAGGACTTAACAGCCAGAGAAGTTAGTGTGCGGGACAGGAAATAGAGAGTAGAGTACAAGGGAGAGCCCAACCAAAGCAACCAGTTCCTCACGGGGAGGCTCTGCACTTGCTTGTAGCTGAGGGACAGTGCTTTGCTGGGAAGCTACAGGTTTGTGTTGATGAGGAGGTTTATTTGCATTGGCTCACATTGCAGGGGTTACCCCATCTCTCGGAGCATGTGGTCCTCCACTGTTGACTGGGCAGATTCTACACATCAGGCTCTGAGGGCACGCGTCGGGCTGAAGAAGACCAATACAATCCCCATCCTCATGGAGCATCATTTCAGCAGGGGAGAGAAACAGGAAACGCCTAATGATAAATTAGTTACAGTCAAGATGAGCAGCCAAAGGAAATGTGCATGAACTACCAGCACTGTGACAGAGCCCCAGCTCTTGGAGGGCTCAGGGATGTGGTTTTGGTTTGCTGACTGGAGGATGAGAGGACATATGCCAGGTGAACCTGGTGGAGGCCTTTGGGATCAGCCTGTGGGGAGGCCCTGAGGTGTGAAGGTATAAGGCCAGACTGAGGGGTGGTTGGCGTGAGAGAGCCAGGGTGTTGGAGCTGAGGAGGGCAGGGACCAGATCTTTACAGATCGTGTGCCATGGGGTGGCTGTAGGTCACTTCTGCCTTGTCAGTTTTCACCTGCTACCCACCCTACTCTACCTCCAAAGGCGGGAAGTCGGACCATCTCTTGCCTGTAAAATGGGAGGAATACTTGCAAAGAGAGGCCTGTGACCGGGGGCAGAGCTGGGTTTAGTGGAGTCTAAAGCTTACTAGAATTTGGGAGGAGAATTTCTCTTGGGGAAAATCAAGTAACATTATGCATAGAAAGTAAGGTGCCAGACTGCAGTGGGAGCGTGTCAGTGAGGGCCCTTCAGCCCAAAGTTTCATTATCTTGATGGTGAAGCCACTTTTTGTGTTTCTCCTCATTTCTAACCTTAGAAAGCCTTCTACTCTCACCTGAGATATTCATGTAGACCTCACATCCACTTCTTGTTTTCTCCTTAATTGAGATGGCAAATAAAGCACAAATACCTTCTTTGAAAATCTTGGAAATCTGGCTCTCTTCTTGCCCCCAGTATTGTCCAAAAGAACGTGGGAATGTCCTCTTTCTGCCCGAGACTTTCATGAGTTTTTTTTCCCCCACACTCAAGGCAGGGAATTTTGGCTGGGACACATTATTCTCTTGGAAATGTGACACAGAAATATGAATTTCCATAAGCAAAATTACTCTGTCTGGTTGGGTCTAGACTGTTCTTTGGCCGGCACATTTGCTGGAGTCCACATGGATGCTCTGAGAAGCCTCCCGGACTTGTACTTTGGGAGGAAAACAGGTCACCTGGAGCTGTGTTCTCTGTGTGTGTTGGAGGGGGATCCACACATACGAGGAGTGATGACGGGGAAGTTAAATGGTGAATGTAGATGACAACTGAAAAACAAACACAGGCTTTTCTCTCCAGAATCCTACTGAAGCGGCTAGAGCAATTAACAATAATGAAGAGTCTCTGCCAGCATGGAAGAGCAATTAACAATAATGAAGAGTCTCTGCCAGCATGGACGCAGGCAGTCTGAAACATCAGAGTGGCTGAGAGCAGATGGAAGGAGGGATGGACAAGCCCACCGGGTCCCACAGAGAGAAGGAAACTCTTAACTCCTCCCCAGAGCCACTCCTGATTCCTGGCCACTCTCCACAGAGAAGCCCAGTTCAGGCACACACCACAAGCCCCCTGGAAAGATGTCCGGTTTGGCACAGTGAGCACTGGGTCCCAGAACTAGGTGGGGTTTGGCCCTCAAGGCCCAGCCCTATTAGAGAAAGGACGCTCCATCTATATAATTACCAGCAGCCCCACTGAGACAGGATCCTTTCAGCCTGTTGTGGTGCCCTCAGCCTCAGCATCTAATAATTGCCTTTGACTTTCCTGTTTGGAATTAAAATTATAACACGATCTCCTCACTCTGGCAGAACCCATCTCAAATACAGATTATCTGCCTCCCCAGGAGAGCAGAGGGAAATGTCCCGACTGTAGTCTAAGAGTTCTTTGTCTTGACTGGGTTATTATTCACTCCTATCTGAGAGCATTTGAAGATCTTCTCAAAGGTGGGAAGAACACCTGTCAGGTACCTTTCTTGAAAAAACTACTTGAAGGAGCATTTGAATCACCTGAGAAACGAATCAGATAAAGGGTGCGCTCTGTGTTCAAGGGCACCCCGACTTGGGTTTCCGGGTTAACTGCTGAGGACCCTTCATTGTGGGGACAGCTGGCTCCCTGGAGATGGGGGGGAGGGGGCTTGTGGGAACTGTAGTAGGGGCGGGGTGGGGACATAGCCATTCCCGCGAGACCACTAGCACATTAACGCGAGACCAGAGAGGGTGACGGCTAGAGGTCGCTCTCCGCCAGCGGTCAGCAGGACAGTGGTCCTCTAGGTGGAGAGCACAGTAAGAGGTGGCCCTCAGCCTCCTGGGCCTCCAGCCCTCTGGACTCAGGCAGCAGGTGGGCTGGACCCTGGGGACAGGCTGAGGGCTGTGTCCTGCAGGCTACAGAGCCATTGCCATGGCCACCCACTGGCCTTGGTCCAGGCCTGGAGGAGGCGGTGAGCCTCCCAACCCCACCTCGCAGTTTTAATGGTGGCGGGCGTCTCCATGGGTCAAGGTCTGAGGAATCCAGCCCGCATTTGGGTGGCCTGAGGACCCTGAGGGCCGCCGGGTGCTGGGCGCCTGGCTCCCTCAGGGATGACGGCCAGGTGGGGTCTGGGGAACCATCTGTGAGGGCGTCTTGGGCTGAGATCCACCCTCCTCAGCTGGGCTGGGCACTGGAGGGACGACCTGGGCTGGCGGCTGGACCTGGGGACCCCTCCTCATAGTCAGGCCTGGCCCTTGGAGGTTAGACTTGGAAGTTGAGCCTTGGGACCTTGACAGAGAATAACATTGATTCCGGTGGAGGTTTATGAGAACATGGTGAGCTGACCTCAGGAAGAAGTTTGTGACAGCTAACCTCACCCCTCCTTCACGTTTCCTCTAAAACAGCTTTGCTGAGAACTTTTGGGGAGTTCAAGAGGTTTTAAGGCGTGAGCCACCTGTCCCCTTGCTTGGCTCTGTATTAAGCCTTTCTCTGCTCCAAACTCCAGTGTTTCGGTATTGTTTGGGCTCAGTGCCAGTGCCCAAGTCTGGGCACACAGACGTGTGTTTGGTTACAGGCTCAGGGGAAGAAGTCCCGCTGATTTGGAAGGAAGTGATTGGTTATTATTTACTTATTTGCCACTAACTCCTGTTCCACCCTTCCTCTCATGTCTCCCTCACAGACCGTGTTTGAAAGGAATTGCCGATCCGAGGACTGTGCCGCTGACCTGCAGCTGCAGGGTCACCTGTTACTCTCCAGGTGAGCTGGTGCCCCCTTCTCCACCTTGTTCTAGGAAGTTCTGGCTCCAGGCTCAAAGTCTGTATGTGCAAATTTCCCCACCGAAGAGGGTAAATGCAGTTGGTGGGTTTAAAATGAATAGTTGTAGCGTAAGAAAGTGTTTATTATACTGTAATTTTAACAACAGCTATTATTTTGGGAGAGGGGGATGGTTTGGGTTTGGTTTTGTTTCCAGTCTCACATATCTCACAATTGGAATTTTTTATGTCTAATTTTCCTGAGTATTTTTGATGTGTGTATGTGGGGGGCATATTTTAGGTTTACTCATTGTATTAAGTTGAACCATATGAAATGGCTAATATTTAACTGTTTGAGACAACCCATATGATCCAGTCTATTACTATATAAAGGTTCTTTTTATTTTTCTCACTTAAAGCATCTGCCTTAATGATAAGTAATGGTTCTGTGACAGGAGGGGATGGAGGAAAGGGGCAGCTGTCCTGATGAGGGGACAGATGGCCTCTCTCCTGGATCAGGGCTTCCTTCCACAGGATGTGAGCCCCCTGCTAAAGGTGAACCTTCTGTAAAGGCCTTCCTGTTTTCTGTCAGCGTTTTATTTTGGTCATCTTTTAGGATGAAGACACTGGCCCTAAGTCATTTAGCCACATCAGAGAATGGGTTCCTTTTGAGACAATTCGTTCTGAGAGAGTTTTAACCTCCATACTATTTATTCCCATTTCTCAACAATAGTCATTGGTGTTGATAGGTAACCTCTGAAATCCATACTGTATGCCTCAACTGTGAGAGTTAAGTTTGGGGGCAGTGAAAGAAATATCCCATCATGAGCCAGTGACTGCACTAGACACTTTTACTTCTGTTGACAAATTATCTATTATTCATCGAAGGAAAGTAATACTAAGATAATTCTTCATTTGTTTGCATTTATGAGGGGAAAGGTGATGTAAACCACCCCCGCAAACACACACATGCACACACATACTCCTCCAAACCTCTTAAATATTAATTGACATTACTTTTACTTAGAACTTAGTGTAGTACATTAAAGTAGTACATGTTTTGCCAAGCTTAGAAAATTATTTCAATCTGATAAGTGGATATTGGAAATCTTTTAACATTAGTGAGAAGGACCTTCTGGAATTATGAGAGAAACCAATTCTAAGGAAGGTTCATAAGCTATCAGATTGCAACTTTTAGTTTTAGATAAGTCTTCCCAAAAAAGTATTTTAGGGGAAAAGGAACATGAAACAAAAATATGTGGATTTTAAAAATCTCGAGGCAGATTATACATCAGTTCAGTTCAGTTCAGTCGCTCAGTCGTGTCCGACTCTTTGCGACCCCATGAATCACAGCACGCCAGGCCTCCTGTCCATCACCAACTCCCGGAGTTCACTCAAACTCATGTCCATCGAGTCGGTGATGCCATCCAGCCATCTCATTCTCTGTCGTCCCCTTCTCCTCCTGCCTCCAATCCCTCCCAGCATCAGAATCTTTTCCAGTGAGTCAACTCGTCGCGTGAGGTGCCCAAAGTATTGGAGTTTCAGCTTTAGCATCAGTCCTTCCAATGAACACCCAGGATTGATCTCCTTTAGAATGGACTGGTTGGATCTCCTTGCAGTCCAAGGGACTCCCAAGAGTCTTCTCTAGCACCACAGTTCAAAAGCATCAATTCTTCGGTGATCAGCTTTCTTCACAGTCCAACTCTCACATCCATACATGACCACGGGAAAAACCATAGCCTTGACTAGATGGACCTTGGTTGGCAAAGTAATGTCTCTGCTTTTTAATATACTATCTAGGTTGGTCATGACTTTCCTTCCAAGGAGTAAGCATCTTTTAATTTCCTGGCTGCAATCAGCATCTGCAGAGATTTTGAAGTCCCAAAAAATAAAGTCTGACACTGTTTCCCCATCTATTTCCCATGAAGTGATGGGACCAGATGCCATGATCTTTGTTTTCTGAATGTTGAGCTTCAAGCCAACCTTTTCACTCTCCTCTTTCACTTTCCTCAAGAGGCTTTTGAGTTCCTCTTCACTTTCTGCCATAAGGGTGGTGTCATCTGCATATCTGAGGTTATTGATATTTCTCCCGGCAATCTTGATTCCAGCTTGTGCTTCTTCCAGCCCACCGTTCCTCATGATGTACTCTGCATAGAAGTTAAATAAGCAGAGTGACAATATACAACCTTGACGTACACCTTTTCCTATTTGGAACCAGTCTGTTATTCCATGTCCAGTTCTAACTGTTGCTTCCTGACCTGCATACAGGTTCCTCAAGAGGCAGGTCAGGTGGTCTGGTATTCCCATCTCTTTCAGAATGTTCCATAGCTTATTGTGATCCACACAGTCAAAGGCTTTGGCATAGTCAATGAAGCAGAAATAGATGTTTTTCTGGAACTCTCTTGCTTTCTCCATGATCCAGCGGATGTTGGCAATTTGATCTCTCGTTCCTCTGCCTTTTCTAAAACCTGCTTGAACATCTGGAAGTTCACAGTTCACATATTGCTGAAGCCTGGCTTGGAGAATTTTGAGCATGACTTGACTAGCGTGTGAGATGAGTGCAATTGTGCGGTAGTTTGAGCATTCTTTGGCATTGCTTTTCTTTGGGAATGGAATGAAGACTGACCTCTTCCAGTCCTGTGGCCACTGCTGAGTTTTCCAAATTTGCTGGCATATTGAGTGCAGCACTTTCACAGCATCATCTTTCAATATTTGAAATAGCTCAACTGGAATTCCATCACCTCCACTAGCTTTGTTCGTCATGATGCTCTCTAAGGCCCACTTGACTTCACATTCCAAGATGTCTGGCTCCAGGTGAGTGATCACACCATCGTGATTATCTTCGTCGTGAAGATCTTTTTTGTACAGTTCTTCTTTGTATTCTTGCCACCTCTTCTTAATATGTTCTGCTTCTGTTAGGTCCATACCATTTCTGTCCTTTATCGAGCCCATCTTTGCATGAAATGTTCCCTTGGTATCTCTAATTTTCTTGAAAAGATCTCTTGTTTTTCCTATTCTGTTGTTTTCCTCTATTTCTTTGCATTGATCACTGAGGAAGGCTTTCTTATCTCTCCTTGCTATTCTTTGGAACTCTGCATTCAGATGCTTGTATCTTTCCTTTTCTCCTTTGCTTTTTGCTTCTCTTCTTTTCACAGCTATTTGTAAGGCCTCCTCAGACAGCCATTTTGCTTTTTTGCATTTCTTTTCCGCGGGGATGGTCTTGGTCCCTGTCTCCTGTACAGTGTCACGAACCTCCGTCCATAGTTCATCAGGCACTCTATCTATCAGATCTAGTCCCTTAAATCTATTTCTTACTTCCACTGTATAATCATAAGGGATTTGATTTAGGTCATATCTGAATGGTCTAGTGGTTTTCCCTACTTTCTTCAATTTAAGTCTGAATTTGGCAATAAGGAGTTCACGATCTGAGTCACAGTCAGCTCCTGGTCTTGTTTTTGCTAACTGTATAGAGCTTCTCCATCTTTGGCTGCAAAGGATATAATCAGTCTGATTTCGGTGTTGACCATCTGGTGATATCCATGTGTAGAGTCTTCTCTTGTGTTGTTGGAAGAGGGTGTTTGCTATGACCAGTGCGTTCTCTTGACAAAACTCTATTAGCCTTTGCCCTACTTCATTTCGTGCTCCAAGGCCAAATTTGCCTGTTACTCCAGGTGTTTCCTGACTTCCTACTTTTGCATTCCAGTCCCCTAGAATGAAAAGGACATCGTTTTTGGGTGTTAGTTCTAAAAGTTCTTGTAGGTCTTCATAGAACCGTTCAACTTTGGCTTCTTCAGCATTACTGGTTGGGGCATAGACTTGGATTACTGTAATATTGAATGGTTTGCCTTGGAAACGAACAGAGATCATTCTGTCGTTTTTAAGATTGCATCCAAGTACTGCATTTCGGATCTTTTGTTTACCATGATGGCTACTCCATTTCTTCTAAGGGATTCCTGCCCACCGTAGTAGATATAATGGTCAGTTCAGTTCAGTCGCTCAGTCGTGTCCGACTCTCTGCGACCCCATGAATCACAGCACACCAGGCCTCCCTGTCCATCACCAACTGTCATCCGAGTTAAATTCACCCATTCCAGTCCATTTTAGTTCACTGATTCCTAGAATGTCGACGTTCACCCAAGATGAACGGGTCATGGTGGAGAGATCTGACAGCATGTGGTCCACTGGAGAAGGGAATGGCAAACCACTTCAGTATACTTGCCTTGGGAACCCCATGAACAGTATCAAAGGGCAAAATGATCGGATACTGAATGAGGAATTCCCCAGGTCGGTAGGTGCCCAATATGCTACTGGAGATCAGTGGAGAAGTAACTCCAGAAAGAATGAAGGGATGGAGCCAAAGCGAAACAAATACCCAGTTGTGTATTTGACTGGTGATAGAAGCAAGGTCCAATGCTGTAAAGAGCAATATTGCATAGGAACCTGGAATGTTAGGTCCGTGAATCAAGGCAAATTGGAAGTGGTCAAATAGGAGATGACAAGAGTGAACATCGACATTCTAGCAATCAGCGAACTAAAATGGACTGGAATGGGTGAATTTAACTCAGATTATACATAGTGGACATTTATTTTCGGTTCGGTTCGGTTCAGTCACTCAGTCGTGTCCGACTCTTTGCGACCCCATGAATCACAGCACGCCAGGCCTCCCTGTCCATCACCAACTCCTGGAGTTCACTCAAACTCATGTCCATCGAGTCGGTGATGCCATCCAGCCATCTCATTCTCTGTCGTCCCCTTCTCCTCCCACCCCCAATCCTTCGATCACTGAAAACTTCATGGGGTGGGAAAATGTTCACTTGCTCTCAGGTTAAATACTAGGAAAGTTCTGATGTTCTTGCTCTCTGTCAGTGCACAGTCAGATCCATCTCTGTTACACTGTGCTCTCCATATGTTAAGAAGTAAAACCCAAGGCTCGTGGTCATCATCCTTAAAGCTGGCTCTGTTGCCCAACCCTGGCCTCCCAAGAGTATTGGTCAAAATTGGATCTGCTCTCTGGGCCCAGTGACCAATAATGCTAGAACAACTGGTGTGGTTGGCCAGGGCCCAGACTCCCATATGTATCAGCTAGATAGAATCACAGAAAAGCAATGTGTAACAAACCAGTCAAAACTCAGTGGCTTAAAATCATTTTTTTTCCTGGATCTGTAGGCCCGCTGAGGGTTGGCTGGTCCTGGCTTGATTCAGCTGGATCCTGGTTGACTTGCTTATGAATCTGGGGTTCATCAGAGGGGAGGTGGATCTCCACTAGGCTCAAGTGACTCAGTTCAGGTCTACTTCATGTGTTTTTCACTGTCCTGCTGGAACCAGTGGCCTAGACTCGGTATATTGTTCTCATGGCATGACACCTCATGGTATAAAAGGGCAAGCAGAAACATGCAATAACTCTCAAGGCGTAGGCTTACAACTGGTGTATTCGTAACTTCAGCCTTATTCTAATGGTCACAGCAAGTCATGTGCCCAAACTCAAAATCAAGGGACTAGAAGCTATGCTTTGCCTTTTCAGTGAGAAGAACTACAGTCACACAGCAAAGGAGACAGATTTAGAGAGGGGTGAAAAATTGGAACTATGATGCAGTCTATTCTGCTACATAAAGAATAGGATCGCCCTGTTGCTTTCCTGGTACCTTATAGTTTTGGGGACTATTTCAGCCTTTCTTATAGTTCCATCTTCCTACAACTCATACACAAGACCTAGAGATCGGGGGAGGATATTTTTCAAAGCTCCAAAGCATATCTTTGGACCAAACCGCTGAGCCTCTCCCTCGGATGAGTTATTTCTCAAGAGGCCCCTTGGTCTCTCAAAATAGCCTTTTGGCTGGATTCCCCATTAAACAAACCTTCATTATACTCTTGGGCCCATCAGTTCAGTCGCTCAGTCATATCCGACTCTTAGCAACCTCATGAATCACAGCACGCCAGGCCTCCCTGTCCATCACCAACTCCCGGAGTTCACTCAAACTCATGTCCATTGAGTCGGTGATGCCATCCAGCCATCTCATCCTCTGTCGTCCCCTTCTCCTCCCACCCCCAATCCCTCCCAGCATCAGACTCTTTTCCAGTGAGTCAACTCGTCGCATGAGGTGGCCAAAGTATTAGAGTTTCAACTTTAGCATCAGTCCTTCCAGTGAATACCCAGGATTGATCTCCTTTAGAATGGACTGGTTGGCTCTCCTTGCAGTCCAAGGGACTCTCAAGAGTCTTCTCCAGCACCACAGTTCAGAAGCATCAGTTCTTTGGCGATCAGCTTTCCATAGTTGCCTCCAAAGGAGCCATCAGAGAAACATTAACTGGTAATTGGATAAGCAGAGATACAAAACCAAGCCCAGAGTTTCAGTTACTTTCAATTTCACTAGATCTTTGTGCAGAGCCAGGCACAGAGAGAGAGAAGGTACAGTCAGTAAACTGCATGTGGAAGCCAAGGTCTGAATTTGGTTGACAAAGACTCGGTGGCTTGAATTAAAAGTGAGCTATTTTGGTTGTCGTTACTGATTTGTTATTGCCTGGGATGGGGTATACATTCCTTCATTGTTCAAATCAGGGAAGAAATGTGGGCCCAACTCTCCCAGGGTGCCCAGTGTGGGTGGGAGAAGACAGCTGGGTGCTGTCAGTGCCTGGTTAGTGCTGGGAGAGGGATAGATGGGTCATCATGGGGCCCTGGAGCAGCTTCCAAGAGAAGGCATCAAGGGGAATGTGTCCAGGTGTTCTGAGCAGAGGGAAAAAATGAGCAGAGGCACAGAGGCTGGAAGGCAGACTTCCCGTGCAGATCTGCAGGCATCTGGGGTGAAGGAGGTGGTCAGGAGATATTTTTGGCATGAGTTCCTCTGCTGTAAACATCTTTGCCACAAGCATTTTTGCTGCAAACGTTTTCACCATGTAACTAATTGATTGCAAGGCAATTCTCCTGTAAAAGAGAAAAAAGAGCATCAGTAAATTGGACATAGTAGAACATTAAAAATGAATAATGAAAATTAAAAGACTATTGCAAAATACAGAATATTTGAATACATTTAAAATGTGATTCATTTTCCTGTTCAGCGTTGCACTTTTTCTTTTCTGTTAAGATTTCTTTCTCCGTTTAGAGAGGCATCAGTTTCCAAATACTCAGATGCACATTTGTAACTGAGCTTTATACTGTGTTTTGAAAGCCTTACACTGTTGTGTGTTCCTGGCATCTTGTCACATGTTTACTGATAGACCTTCCAAAGTTCTATGGGAAATGTGGGTTCAACCCTGTACCTTCAAATCATCGAAGGATTTGCAAACCGATACATTTTCATTTTCTAGTATAATATGCAATCCAGCTTTACCCTTTCTTGTCTCATACTTCCAGTAAGTTTCATCACCATGTTTCCCATCAAGTCAACTTATATAGTTGTTATCATCTACCACATTAAGACTGCCTGTATCCTTGTCACGTTACAGAGCAGTGTAAGTGCTAAGATTTATGTAATGTAAATCAACCAGTTCTTTTATCTTTTATGGGAAAATTGCCTTGTGACAAGTTAGTTATCTGGCAGAAAAATATTTGCCGCTGAAATGCTTGTGGTAAAGGTGTTTGTGGCCAAAATACTGAACACTGGTCAGGAGGACACAGGAAGATATAAGAAAGAGAAAGAGTTTGAGAAGCCCCAGATTGTGACACGCCTATAAGTTTAGGATTCATCCTGCAGCCAGTGGGGATATAGCAGAATAATAGCATAAATGCATTTAACCTAATAGGAATGCAGGTGGGCACACCAAGGGGGTGGGGAGAGAGGGATGGGGGAGAGAAAGGGGCAAGGGCAAGGGGATTGAGAGCCTGTGGGTCATTGGGTTCTCTGTTCCACTGAGAGAAAGTGTGTCCAGCTTGACTTTTGAGTCAGCTACTCTCCCATGCAAAGAGCCGACTCATTGGAAAAGAGTCTGATGCTGGGAAAGATTGAAGGCAAAAAGAGAAGGGGGCAGCCAAGGATGAGACGGTTAGATTGCATCACCGACTCAGTGGACCTGAATTTGAGCAAACTCCAGGAGACAGTGAAGGACGGGGGAGCCTGGCATGCTGCAGTTCATAGAGTCAAAAAGAGTCAGACACAACTTAGTGGCTGAACAACTCTCCCATCATCTCAGTTCCTACATCCCTGGCTCAGGTCCATGGACATCACCTTGGTCTCAGTGCAGGAGCATCTGGGCAGGGTTAGGCTTATGAGAGATGTTTATCTCCATCATGGTGCCTCCCCAAGGGTTTCCAGGGGCCAATTTCAACAAAATTTTTTTGCCTTTTGTGCTGTCTTTAGAGCCTAGCTCTCCTGTTAGCTGTGATCCACTGTATTATAAGGTTGAAGCCAAGGGATAACAGAGAAAAGTTCCTCCGATGACTGGGTAGACAGCACAGTGCAAGGTGTTGTGGGAAGCAGCCAAAAACCCATAGTCTGAGGAGTCTTTGTTTTGAAAAAAGAGAGAAAGACATCTGGGAGTGATTGGGTCACCCCGAGTGGTCAGGGATCAAGCCAGGAAATGCTATCTGTAACTGGGACTCATGGATGTTTTTATTTTTCTCTCCAGAGAGCATGAATTCTGGCAGGCCTCTTGTCTCTTAAAACAATCAACTCTTCATTAAGTCTATAATCTTTAATGGTCTTGAGCCTTGTTCTAAAGCATGCCATTTCCAAAATGTCCAGGCATAAGGAGGAAGCTGTTTAGTTTCTTTAAATAGGACTGAAAATTCCATTTGTAAAATGATGCAGCTATGTTTCATTTCTTTTGTCTGAATACTTATAGTACCTAAGAGTATATCACATGTGATTAAGATAAAGAAAAGAGAAATATACGCTATGGCAGCTAAGTTAAAAGAATTTTTTTTTTATGTATCCCATATGAGACCAGTGGAAATTTCAGTGCCTTCTGGCTAGCCAACTCCTATAATGAAAGTACTCTTAAGGGAAGTAAAAAGGCACAATGAGAATATTTATGAAGTTGGAAGAACCATCTAGTGACCACATATAATGGTCTTATGACTGACTGTAGCCTTAGTAATGCAATTATCTTGGTGGAGATGGGGGACCAAGTGCATTTCCCTAAACCCTTGGGTCGGAGATTTTCATGGGCATCTCAGATTTTCATGGGCATTTTCATGTCCATGGAAAATCAGTCTTCAAGAGGAGGATCAATATACCCAGGATCATGGTGAAGGATGGGGTGGCCGTTTAGAGTTTGAAGTAAATTGTTTACCTTTTTAAAAATGGCAAAAAGACCAGATTCATCAACTGCATAGCATAGGGTAGAAGTAGCACTGTCTTCTTATATGAAGGGGAAGACACTCCCGTTTATTGGGTTCCTACCATTGGGTTCCTAGAGTGTCCTCTGTAGTATCTTACCAGCTGCACAACCTCGGGAAAGTTGCTTCACACCTCTGTGCCTCTGTTTTCTCATCTGTAAAATGGGAGTATAATAGCACCATCTTGCAAAGTTGTTTTGAGTAGTTAGTGAGTTAAAACATATTTAGTTGCTTCTGAAAGCTTGGCATTATAGCAGACACTCAGTCAGTGAGAGCTATCATTATTATTTCATTTAATCTGGTCAGTGACAATGAGAAGTAAATATTATTTACTCTCTCTTTGGTAGGAAGTACGCAGAGGCTTGGGGAGGCAGGTTACTTATTCAGGGGCTCACAGTGGTCAGGGTGGAGGTGATCAAAGCTGGAAATGTCCAATTCTGCATCCTGCTCTCTTCCTGTGCACTGGCCTCAGTTGCTGTTGAGTGTCATAGTCAGCTGATTCTGGACAAGAAGGACCAAGGCTGGGGAGCTGGGAATAAAGAGTCCTTTGTGTAGAAAGCCCCAATTGAGAAAGGAGGTGGATGGGTGAAAAAAATGCATCCTCAAAGATCCCTCCTATCCATCCAGTCATGCTCCCCCTGTGATGTCTGACATGTGAGGTGCTGTTCAAAAGCTTTTCTCCCCAAAGACCACAGACACCAGTTCTTCTGGGTCCAAATGATGGTTTAATCATCAAGTCAGGATATTCTTAATATGTGTAGGTTGGATTTTTCTCTCATTATTGTTACTACTTTGTAAAGGAAGATGAATAGGACTGATCAGAATCCTGGAAAACTTTTGCCCTTGCCAGAATATTAGGCTTGTGAGTCAATATTTTTTTCCCTTCACCATCTGCCCAAGATGTGGGACCAAAAAAGTGCAGAAGAAGTTTGTTGATTGAGAGCAGCTGGCTTTTGTAGTGGCTGTTTCTGGAATCTCTGGAAACAGGAATGGTTTTTTTTCAGTGGTATGTTCTTGAAAGAAAGGTGAAGTGCTCCAATGAAAAAAACCTTTTGAATGAGAGTAGACGGATTCCTCATCTGCACTCTTCTCTTCTCCCTCCTCTGATAGGGGTTCTTTGAGGAGGCAGTAGGTGTCTCCCCCACATTTCAGGACCACATCAAGATGAACAGGCTTGTGGGTGGTCCTTCTGTTATAGTTACCTAGGCAAAGGGTGAGATGTAACCCCCTAGGAAGGCAATCAACAGAGTAAGGCAAACAGACATTCATACACTGGAAGAGGTAGTGAAGGGTGCAGTACTTTTGCAGAATACGTCTACTCACCTGATAAGAAGCGATAAACCATGGATACATTCACCTACATGGCAAATATCAATGGAGGACTTGTCATGGATGTGCCAGGCTTGGTGGAAATGAATATAAACTACTGCATCATGATGCTTTTGATCTAGAAGGGGAAACACACATGATAACAGTAATTGTAATTCACTGTGGTTGTTATAATCATGGGAACGTGAGGGAATTCCCTGAAAGCACAAGGAAAGAGGCCCTCCACCCTATCTGCGTTTGAGTCCTCTCTGAAACAGACACTCAGGCAAGGATTTGGGTGTAAATTATTTAAAGGAGATCAATCCTGTGTGTTCATTGGAGGGACTGATGCTAAAGCTGAAACTGCAATACTTTGGCCACCTCATGCGACGAGTTGACTCACTGGAAAAGACTCTGATGCTGGGAAAGGTTGGGGGCAGGAGGAGAAGGGGACGACAGAGAATGAGATGGCTGGATGGCATCACCAACTCTCTGGACATGAGTTTGAGTGAACTCGGGGAGTTGGTGATGGACAGGGAGGCCTGGCGTGCTGTGATTCATGGGGTCGCGGAGAGTCGGACACGACTGAGCGACTGAACTGAACTGAATTTGAGAAGTGCAGGGAACAAAAGTAGCGGAATAAAGAAACTTTGAGGGAAGCCTACTATTAAGGGTGCACCATGCACCAGTGTATCAGTTAGTTATTGCTGTGTAACAAATCACCCCAAACTTCATGCCTTGGGAAAAAACACCATTTATTCAGCTCCAGATTCTGTGACTCAGCTGTTTGGGTCTTCTGGTCTCATGGGCTTCCATATGGGCCTGTAGCCAACTTCAGGTTGGCTAGGTGTTGCTGTTGGGGGTAGGGAAGGGGTGCAAAAACTAGAATGCAGTCCACAAGGTCTCATGAGACCTGTCAAAAAACTGGTCTGTTCTCACTTTTTGCCACATTCTGTTAGCTGAAGCATAGTCACACACGGGGCCAGCCAGATTCAAGGGATGGGGAAATAAACTCTGCTTCCTGATGGGAGGATCTGTGTGTCAGAAGACAAAGGATGTGAATAAAGAGGCTACCAGTTAGCCCATAATACCCAGGTGGCACAGGGGATATTGGATCTTCATCCTGCAGGGAAACGCTGGGGAATGATGGGAACGCACAGCTTAAAGTGATTGCCTCTGAGGGGTACAGGGGATGGGATGTTTGTACATCAGCTATGGAGAGTCGTTGGTTGAAAGCTACTCTGGGCTTGTGTGGGCCCTTCTAGCCTGTGACAGACAGCAGCCGTGTTCTCATCCAGAAAGGTTCAGACCCTGGCACTTGGAAATCAGCAGGAACGTTTGAAGAAGTCTGACGGGGGTGATAGGGCCATAGACGGTATCTGTTACACCCACTTTCTCAAAGAATCTCAGTTGATGAATTCATTCTGGAAATTTCCAGTGAGAGTATCAAAAACCACCTTTTGACACCGAGGCTTCTTTCCACTATCTTCCTGGGAATGCTTTCTTTCCACATTTCCACACTCCTGACTTGCTTTATTACTGTCGTAACTTGATTTCCTATTGTATTTGTCCACATCTTAGTCTGTTGTCCCTTCTCTCCCAAGCATCACCACGTTTTGCCCACCTGCTGAAGGGAATGTGGCTGTAGGGGATACCCATAAGTCAAGTACAGGGCTGGGAGCTTTGTCCCCCATTTTCCTGAGGACAGCAGAAACGGCAGGTGAGGGAAGTGTCCACAGCACACGTTGTGCAGAGAGAATCTGACCTCTGCCTAGTCCGTCATCCAGGAGGGACCTGGGTGGAGCTAGGCCACACAGCTGCGCAGTTTTGCAGCCCTGACTGCATCCTGACTCGGAAGAAGCACAGACGGCTGGCAACTCCACTGTCCTACAAAGTAACTCGGACAGGGTGGAAACAAGCCCAGCTTGCTGTTTATTTGTGGTTGGTGATTCTCATGGATAGAATAGTATTTCAGCAGCAGAACAAGAAGCTGGTGGGCAGGGATTTGAGTCACTGTTCTGGGGTTAGAAAGAAAGTTCAATGGAGTAGCAAGAGGGAAAAAAAAAACCCATTGGGAGGTTCCTGAGGCCAAGTCTAGTGTTCTGTGGCCTCTGACTTTAAATAGTCGTGGCAGCTTGGGGAACCTGGCCTGTCTCTTGCTCTCACAGTGACATGCTGCTAACCAGGTAGGAAATATCTTCCTATCTCCAGGATGGTCTGATTTGTAGCTTCCTAAAGAGTGGACCAGCTTCGGTGTGAGGCCCTACTACACTTAAGCAGCAGAGATCCATTCCAACAAATATCGGGTTTCAGGGACAGCCCTCCCCCTGCTGAGCAGACACTGACTGAGATTTTCCATCTGGATGGTAAGAGGATGGGGAATCCATGGAGGAGCCTTGAAGACAGAGCTGAGGGGTAACCATGGCAACCATAGAAGAGGCTGGGACCAGGCTCATAGCTCCCTCTCCAGCCACCTGGGAAGGCTGGACCTGTCTCGCAGGGGTACCTAATAAAATATTATTTTTTTAATTTTTTTCTAGATTTTCTAGGGTGTACCTATAAAATATTATTTGCTAATATTTTCCTTGGCTTCCAAATAGGACCAACCATCAGAGGTTTTATGTATAAGCATCTTTCCAGCAGGGCCAAAATCACATGACTGTCATTTTCCTTCTCACTGGACACTCAACCAAAGAGAAAGATTTATCAGAAGAATGTAGCAACTGGGTTCCTCACTTCTGTCAGATCAAGAGTGAACAGGGAGCCATGTGCTTTTTTTTTTTTTTGCTAAGATTTTACAGCTTATTCTGTGTGATTGTGGTATTGGTCTCTTGCCGCAAACACTAGACTCACCTATCCCGGGGCAGACTTAGTTACTGGCAGAAAAGCCAAATTCCGAAGATGCACAGTTGTTTTGTTTTCTGAAGTAAATCTACCCCTGCACATATTTTTCTTGCACACACCCTCTTATTAACATCTCTCCAATGTTTGTTGTATCCGGCTGAGTGACTGAGCATGCACACAAGTTTGTTCTGAGCCACCTGATACAACCTTAGGCGAATCAGAAAGTGACCCTGCTTCTCTTGGCAGAAGGAAAACAAAGGCCACTTTAGCTTTCTTCCTAAGAGTAACCTCCCTTCAGAGCCAAGGTGACAGACAGGCTTGGGTAGATCATGAGCTGCCCGTACATTAGAGGTAAAGACCTTCTAGATTTTATGAGTCTTTCTCTTTGACTCCATTCCAGGTTATCTTGACCCAAAAATGACAAGGCTGGGAAAAGGCTGTCACAAACCCCTTTAAGAGTGCAGGTGCCCTGTTCCCAGCTGCCATTAAGTGTTGGCTGCCAAGGGTTCACAGCTGCCCCTCCTCTGATCTGGAGAAGGGCCCTTGCTTCATGGGATTCACCTTGCCTGGGAGGTTACACCCACCCTGGGCAACCCTAGCCATTGACCGGCTGATTTAGGGTACAAAAAGCCAGCCTCCTGCCTCAGGTACTGGTGTTTCTAGGCTGTGTTTGTGTTCCAGAGTCCCCCCGTGAATAATGGTCACGGCTAGACTCTACCCAAGACCACCTGCTTCCCGTGGCATCCCCCACAACTACCTGAATTCTTGCTGCCAGACAACCGCACCTAAGATACTGGAGAACTCACACCTCACAGTTTGTTCCTTCTTAGATCTCCTGGCTAGGAAGTCTGAATCCTTTTCAGAACTGTGGGTTTCAAAAGGAAGCCAAATTCAATGTTTATCCGTTATGAGCAGGGGAAAACAGTTGCTGGTGGACTTTTATCTGCCTTCTTGGAATTGGAGGGTTTCTGAATTTTTTAAAAACCAAGCCTGTGGGGTGATGGATAGAAGGTCCCTTCAGGGGGTAAGTGGGACTTTGTGTCTTTTAGGATTACTTCTGGTTGTTTCTTCCCCAGGACTTTGTTTTTAAAGGGAACTATCCAGATGCTGGGATGAAGGAGAGGGCCCCCTGTGAGAGATGGCTTTCACTGCAGAATGCCCTCCCAGTGGGAGCCAAGGGCAGACACAGTCCTCAGGGCATGAAAAAGGCACGTTATTCAGGTGGTGTGAGCAGCGTTTTTCCCTGGGAGCACTGGCTCCTTTTTAAGGATGTTTTCTGTGATAATGAGATTTGAACAAGAGGTGAATGCCATTGTTTCAGTCCACAATTGCATTCCTTCAAGAAAAAAAATAAGGTTTTTTTAAGTTTTTGTCTGGGAGGAAATTATCATTTGTGTGAAAGAACACAATCTATTTAACTTCCTGAGCCAAGAAGGAGAAAATTCTCATTTATGCACCTCTCTGTCCAGCCTCCCCAGGTTCGTCAGCTTTAAAAATGGCTCATGGTTAGTCCCAGGACAGAAGGATTAAGGTGAAGGAAACCAGCAGCAGTTACAAATCTCTTATCCTGCACCTTGCAGAAATGCACTTCTTTTCCCCCCTGCGTCAGAGGCTATGCATGCTGTCCTTCCCTCCCTCCACCTGGCTTGTCATCATCACTGGTGACTCTTCAGCACTGAGTCAGTCCCTCCCTCTCACCTGCCATAGGACAGAGGTTCCTAACCTTGTCCAAATCCCTTGGTCTATGCATAGAATTCATGGGGTCTGTGAACTTAGGAAAACAGTCACAGCTTAATTTTTACCAACTTCAGAGTAAAATTTAACATCACGGCGAAGTTTAGCATCATAGTCAATTATGAATGTACACAGCAAAGCAGAGTAATATTAGCTGGACCTGTGGCTGTCACGTATAGAAATCACTGATATTTTTACATCAAGTTTCAGTGTTGAAGGTATTTCAATGTATCATTCACATTCATCCCCATGTCAAAGTTATGGAAGCAGTATGATCCATCCCAAACCTTATTATTCAGTATTATCTTTAAAAGAACACATATTCATAAACCACATTGTCACTATATTTTTATATAGCTGGTTTCTTTGTAACTCTCTTTTTCATTTTATGCATTTAAAAACATTTTGAGAAGGGGTCTATTCAATTCACTAGACTGCCAAGAGTATCCGGTGACACAAAAACAGCTTAAAACCCCCAATTCTAGAAGTTTTCCCCGATTTGGGGGAAAGATACATGTTGGAGAAACAAACATTTTGCCCTGCTTACTGGTATAGACAAAAGATTTTTATTATAATATCGAGGACTGAGACTTTATTATAAAGCTGGTGTCATGTTACATTTTTCTGTTTTTCTAATGTGAGACCGAACTTAGATGCCACTGGAGAAAGTGTTTGCCTGTCCCTGTATCTCCCAGCATCTACAATACCCTGGTGAGGAAGTAAATCCCTTGAAGCATTCATTCCTTGTTTGAGTTTGTTAAAGACACAGCTGACTGTCTCTTACAGCTTAGGTGAGCTCTAGAAAACCAACGCTTCAGGTCCGAAGCAGAAAACCTGGGCATCGTGGTGAATGTGGCAGCCATTTTGTGGACACATGGGCAATTGTGGTTGTTCGAAGTCCTGCACCTGGTGTGTCTATTCTTGTTTCTACGTTTGGGGACCCAGGTGGAAAGAGCCACTTTCCTCTGGTCCCTGAGACTGCTCACCTCACAGGAAGAAGGTTCCAAATCCAAGTCGGCTTGTAATTTCAATGCGCTTTATTGTCTGTGACCATTTACATCCTCTATTTGGTTCTTGAGCCAGAAACAGGGAAAAATGATGGCCGTTAAGAATTACTCATGGAGGCACTACGGTAGCCCTGCTGACTTGGGTTGTCTTGAGTTGTCTGGCCTGCCAGCGACCGTGAAATGTAGGTCCACTGTTTGCATTTTGCATGTGTGGTGGCCGGGTTTGACGGGCGGCGTGTGTGGCACAGGGTGGCACCGGGCCACTGCTGGTCAGGTCATCCATCACTACACACCATCCCCACCATGACATCAGACCTCTGGGCAGCCCGCAAATTGGGGGAATTCCTCTGCCCCCCAAAGTATTCTTTGTCTTCAATCCAGTTGTTACAGTGAGTGAACCTGATTTGTTCCAGATGTCGTAAGATTTAGTGATTCCGGAAACTACTCCTCAAGTCAAGGCTGATGAGGATTTGAATTCCTCTGTTCACTGGGAACCAGCAGTTCTTTTCACAGTTAAGCAGATGGGGCAGGAGGAGGGAGCCTAAACTGCTTGAAGGGACAAGGCGGGCCCTTGGGCTTCTCATGTTTGCCTCGTTAATAAGAAAGTAGCCTTTGAAGCAAATACTGATTCTATAACTAAATGAGTTATTAAATGAGCCAAAGTTGAGGCCACATTGATGCTAGCAAAGTCAATGAGGACATAGATGTATTATTTATTTTTTAAAGTAATCGCCGAAGAATGGATGCTTTTGAACTGTGGTGCTGGAGAAGACTCTTGAGAGTCCCTTGGACTGCAAGGAGATCCAACCAGTCCATTCTAAAGGAGATCAATCCTGGGTGTTCATTGGAAGGACTGATGCTAAAGCTGAAACTGCAATACTTTGGCCACCTCATGCGACGAGCTGACTCACTGGAAAAGACTCTGATGCTGGGAGGGATTGGGGGCAGGAGGAGAAGGGGACGACAGAGAATGAGATGGCTGGATGGCATCACCAGCTCGATGGGCATGAGTTTGAGTGAACTCCGGGAGTTGGTGATGGACAGGGAGGCCTGGCGTGCTGTGATTCATGGGGTCTCAAAGAGCGGACACGACTGAGCGACTGAACTGAACTGAACTGAACACATATTTACATGGATGATCTGAATGTTGCTAGGGAAACCACTGATTTAGCTCAGCTCACCTTAGTAAATACTTTTCACTTACTTTAATGAGCATAAAACCCATCCTAAGGGGTATGTATGCAGGAGATACAGATATTTCTGGTTTCATATAAGTGGTTTTCAAAGCAGAAATTTACTCCCAGGAGTCACTTCCCTGACCCACTGTAAGCTTTAGTTGACATGCCTTACAGAGGTGCCCCATGATCTCTGGAGTTAATAGCCATGCGGGCCTGTTTTGCATGATTAGAAGGGATTTATAAAGCATGGCAAGAGGTGAAGCACATCTCAAATTCTAGGCATAGTAGCCCACTGTTGGGGAATGTTACAACCTACAACATAGAGACAGCATATTCTGTTTAACAGGGTATTATTATTGGTTTATGCAGATTTTAAGGACACAAGCAATATAAATATTAAAGCTTCTTAAAGTTCTGGATTTAAAACAAAAGCTTTGTTGTTATTGTTCAGTCGGTAAGTCATCTCCGACTCTTTGTGACCCCAGGGACTGCAGCACACCAGGCTCCTTTGTCCTCCCCTGTCTCCTGGATTCATGTCCATTGAGTCAGTGATGCTATCTAGCCATCTCATCCTTTGCCGCCCCCTTCACCTCCTGCTGTCAATCTTTCCCAGCATCAGGGATTTTTTCAATGAGTCAGCTCTTCGCATCAGATGGCCAAAGTGTTAGAGCTTCAGCAACAGTCCTTCCAGTGAACATTCAGGGTTGACGTCCTTAGGATTGGCTGGTTTGATATCTTTACAGTCCAAGTTTTTTTTTTTTAATTAATATTTTTATTGAAGGATAATTGCTTTACAGAATTTTGCTATTTTCTGTCAAACCTCAACATGAATCAGCCATAGGTATACATATATCCCCTCTTGAATCTCCCTCCCATCTCCTGCCCTATCCCACCCCTCTAGATTGATAGAGAGCCCCTGTTTGAGTTTCCTGCGCCATACGGCAAATTCCCGTTGGCTATCTGTTTTACATGTGGTGATGTAAGTCCCCATGTTACTCTCTCCATACAGCTCACCCTCTCCTTCCCTCTCCCCATGTCCCTAAGTCCATTCTCTATGTCTGTTTCTCCACTGCTGCCCTGTGAATAAATTCTTCAGTACCGTTTTTTTAGATTCCATATAGATGCATTAGACTATGATATTTATCTTTCTCTTTCTGACTCACTTCACTCTGTATAATAGATTCTAGGTTCATCCAGCTCATCAGAACTGACTCAAATGCATTCCTTTTTGTGGCTGAGTAATATTCCATTGTGTATATGTACCACAGCTTCTTTATCCATTCATCTATCCATGGACATCTAGATTGCTTCCATGTTCTAGCTATTGTAAATAGTGCTGCAGTGAACAGTGGGATATATGTGTCTTTTTCAATTTTGGGTTCTTCAGGGTATATGCCTAGGAGTGGGATTGCTGGGTCATTTGGTAGTTTTATTCCTAGTTTCTTAAGGAATCTCCATACCATCTTCATAGTGGATGTATCAATTTACATTCCCACCATCAGTGCAAGAGTGTTCCTTTTCTCCACACCCTCTCCAGCATTTATTGTTTGTAGACTTTTTGGTGATGGCCATTCTGACCAGTGTGAGGTGATATCTCATTGTAGTTTTGAATTGCATTTCTCTAATAATGAGCAATGTTGAGCATCTTTTCATGTGTTTGTTAGCCATCTGTATGTCTTTTTTGCAGAAATGTCTGTTTAAGTCTTTTCCCCACTTTTTGATTGGGTTGTTTGTTTTTCTGGCATTGAATTGCATGAGCTTCTTGTATATTTTAGAAATTAATCCTTTGTCAGTTGTTTCATTTGCTTTTATTTTCTCCAATTCTGAGGGTTCTCTTTTCACCTTGCTATAGTTTCCTTTGCTGTGCAAAAGCTTTTAAGTTTAATCAGGTCCCACTTGTTTACTTTTGTTTTTATTTCCATTATTCTAGGAGGTGGGTCATAGAAGATCTTGCTTTGATTTATGTCATCAAGTGTTCTGCCTGTTTTTTCCTCTAAGAGTTTTTGTAGTTTCTGGTCATACATTTAGGTCTTTAATCCAAGGGACTCTTAAAGAGTATTTGAAAGGAGACAAATGCCCAGATAGATGCTAGTTGGGGATCTGGAACAAGCTGTGTAAGTGACCCAGGGATTCAGCTGAAGCCTGGCCCAGATGACTGGGGTATGTATCCAGGGAAACCAAGGTCAGGAGGAGAAGCTGAGTGATGGCAGAGGTATGTGGATTGGGCACACCTGAGAAGCAGGTGGGTCCCAGATGTGGCATTAAGTTTTGAACACAGTGAAACATGTTGCAGGGTGTGAATAAGGGGATTCTGTGGTGGTCAGTATGAGGATCATCAAGTCAGTTGAAGCATGTGATTCTGGGGTGAGGCTGTAAACCACAGGAGGTTGCCCATGTCCTGGGCTTATGTGGGGCCAGCCGTAGGATAACCACAGGACAAGACAAATAATTGGGCATAAGGAACAGCTCTTATCATTCAAGAGTACATTAAAATATAAAACAAGATTAGATTTGATTTCTTAAATCTAGTACCTTTTAGGTAGTATCTTTTTGGGGTGTTTCTTGGTCATATATAATTTTTTTTGACCAAAAGAATGTTTTTATGGAAAAAAAGAAGTGATATCTTTCTTAATGGTCTTGGTTAATAAAATAAATTATTAAATGCTTGCCACAATAGCTATAACCTTCAAGTCAGGAAACTTTCATGATTTTTCATGACAGTGACAAGTGTTATTTGGATTTATATTTTCATGTTTCAGTGAGAGGTACTGGAATAGGCAGTAAAACTAATTAAACTAAGTAGCAAACAAAGTGGGCTTCCCTGGTGGCTCAGAGGATAAAGTGTCTGCCTCCAATGCGGGAGACCCGGGTTCGATCCCTGGGTCGGGAAGATCCCCTGGAGAAGGAAACGGTAACCCACTCCGGTATTCTTGCCTGGAGAATTCCATGGATGGAGAAGCCTGGTAGGCTCCAGTCCACGGGGTCGCAAAGAGTCGGACACGACTGAGCGACGGAACGGAACGGAACGGAGCAAACAAAGTAAACTAACTAAAATAAGCCATCAAGACAAAAACAATTCCATCCCTGTAGGAAAGAGGGATTTTTGACTGAATGCTTTGTAGTCCCTTGCTGGAACTCAAGGTTTCCTTGTCCAGAATCCACCATGAGAAAACTGGGAAAAGGATAGCTTCCCCAACTTGTTACACGCCAAGAGTAAGGGACTAAGAATCTAAAACCATAGTGCATTAATGCGTTCACCACCTTTCTTTGCCCTGCTCCTAGGGGGCCTAACTCTGGGAAACTACATGTCCCAGGCTCCTTTGCCAACAAATTTCCTGTTAAATTTGGCCAGTGCGAGCACTGGGTGAGAGGTTAGAGGGAGAAAGAAGGAGAACAATCAAGGCATCTCTCCTCAGCCCCACCCACTTCATGCAATATCTCTGGCAATACCTATATCCCCTCTGTGGTCTCATCCCCTTCTGGGCAGTCCCGGCTCTGGTCACAACCTGCACCCACTGCCCCTCAATCTTTTAACAGTTGCTTTTAATCTCTTGTTTTCCCTTGTTTTCTCTCTCAGTTCTTCTAGCACCTTTGTACCCAATTCCTCATTTTAATCCCTTCCAGAGAGCTACCTGATATGGACTCTGTTTTCTAAGCTAGACATTTACTGGTGCAGTGGGTTTGAATCCTGGCATGGACACTAGGTAAAGTGATACTACCACGAGTCATGCAAAAAGTTCTGAAGCCACTTACATTATTTTGTACTCAATGTCTTTGTCTGCAAAATAGGGAGGAGATTGCTCTATAATCAATTCTGGAGTTCATTTCAGCTTTAAAAGACGACAAGTCTCTAAACTTTGACCTTATAAAAATGGGTATTATTGCATCTCTCTCTTGGAGACATTTTTATCATTTACTCCCCAGGACATAGCTTATTCTTCATAATCCTCTGTGTGTACAGAATGTGGTGTGGGCATTTCCACTAGCATCTTACTTCTAAAGGCTGATGTTGACAGCTTTGTTCTTTGATGATAAAAAAATGTTGGGATTTTGAAAATGAGTTTTTATATGGTTTAGATTGCTAAGGAGTTGCCTGTGTCACAGAGGAGAGGCCTCCAATCTGGCTTTTTGAATGCAAGTGCTTCTGTAATGAAGACTCTCAGGGGCTTTGGACCAACTCTCGTATACAGCAGTAGGCTTAACTATAAAAGCGCTCAGCCTGTGGGGTGGACAGAGGCTGAAGAGTAATAACCATGATGACATTCTAGGACAAAGTGGTGTCAACACTTGCACCTTGGAGGTATTGGCAACTGCATTCCTGGGTTGGGAAGCTAAGGACAGTGTTCCAGAGTGCATGCCTTGCAGAAATGGGCTCATAAACCTGTGCTTGCTGCCATCTATATTTTCTCATATTGGTCCTTGGTCATTCTTCTCAAAGTGAATTGCACTGAGGAAGCTCAGAAATTCAGATACCACCCTCAGATACAGCAAGGGTGGTATCCTGTCTGTCTTAAGGTGCAGCCCTAGTCTACTTTTAAGAGAAATTTCCAGTCATAGACAACCAGAACAGCATCCTTGGTGCAACCCATTGGTAGTCAGCTCTGGGTAAGGGGTGTATTTGGTCACCCATACCTATGTCTCCTAGATCCGTGGGAAGAAATGGAGATTATGGTATCTGAGTTGGATCCTTGTGACAGTTGCGCAAGAAGGCAAGTGAACAGAATGTTGATCACAAGGGTTGGAGAGGGGTTTGTCCACAGCCTTGAGCCCCTTCCAGGTGGTCAAAGATAACAGGATTAGCTGATGTGACCTGCCAGCAACAGACCTCAAGGCCTCATTCACTGGGTCGTAAAGTTGGTGTAGGGTCCCCATCAGCAGGCACTGTCAGTAATGTCAGATCTCTTTACTCTTGTGTGCTGGCCTGGTGTCTGGCTCCAGAAACTGCATCTGTCTGCCTGCTCTGCCCACTAGGTAGTGGGCCAGAGGTGCCGGAATAGATGCCCTCTCTCTCCCACATCAGCCATCAACTAGTAACTGGAGTCAGCATATAAATTCTTCCTTCACTGCACAGATGGGACAATCGAAGCCATTCCTTATGGCCTCAATCTGTGTGGCTTACTTCCTTTCTCCTACCATGTCACATGTAACCCATGAGGTTCACCTGCCCAGCGCACAACTTGGGGCATCAGATTTTGGTAAAACTCAAAATTACTTTTTGAGGAAAAAAAGTACATATGTGGGATGCCTTTCCTTTTTAAAAAAAAAATGTATTTTACAATATTTATTACAGCCTTTTACAACTGAGTTTCAGGAAGCTAAATATTATCAATTTTATGTCTTTAAATACTCAATTTTGTTTTTACCCCAATTTATTTATCCTAGACCTCTGCTTCATATGAGCAAAACTGTACCACTGAAAACTAGTCACAAATCATCAATATATTAAAAATAAAATATGTAGAATTTACTGAGAGGCTAGAACAGTTCTGGCAAACAGAAATATAATGTAAGCCACATAGGCAGTTTTGAACTTTCTGACTGCTTTCTGGTAGTCACATTGAAAAATTAAAGTGGAACTTATGTGACAAATTATATTGAGTGTATCAAAAATCACTTAAACATGTCATTAATGCAAAAGCAGTGTTTGAGATTTTTAAATCCTTGTTTGTTTTATTGCACTGAGTCTTTGGAATCTTTTATACTAATTCAAATCTGCCACGTTGTCAGTGCTCAAAAGGTACATGTGTCCTGTGGCTACAGTATCTGACAGCACAAATCTGGAACTTGCACTTCAGGGTTGACTCACTCACTCGATGAGGAAACTGGGGTAATTGCATGCCAGTTGCCTTCAGTCATTGGTTGAGGGCTGCTACAGAGAATATCAGTGGCTTAATTCTTAGGTACTTAACTGACCTGCAGCAAAAAAAAAAAATCCTCCAATAAAAGATGGGGATGGTAGCAGATAGAATTGCAGCAGACAGAATTGCGGCTGTAATGAAAAGGCCCCTAGGAACAGGAGCAGAACCATCCATAGCTTACTGTGTTTTGCAATACCTTCACTTTGGTGCCTTATTATATATTATCAAATGACTTGCAACACACTTGGCATTAGTGATGCAAGATGACTAAAATTTACTGGCCTACAAGGATAAACTCAGAACTCTGACATTCAAGGTCCATGGGAATCTAGGCACATCCTGAATATTCTATTTGCCTTCCTGCCATCATTTTGCTAAGAATGTCCTGCCTCTTTTCATGTTATTTCTGAGTCATTTCTATCCCTGTATCTGTTTTTTTTTTCCTCTGCCTGGAATGTCCTTCCTTTTTATCCACCCCTTATGCCCCTTATCCTTGTAAGATGTGACTCATTTCCACATCTCTTACGGAACTTCTTATGATAACTTCAGTCTACAGTGATTTCTTCACTTTGTATTTCTCTTGCATCCTATCCAGCACCTGTTCCTTTGGCATGACTTCTCTTATCCATTTCATGGTGCAGCTCCTTCACATAATACTCAGTTTATTTGGTGCTTTGTGCTCATATTTCTTATAGGAAGACATCAGATGAGGAACTGTGGTTTTATGGGTTTTTTTCCCCAATGTTTGTAATTTTAAGCACTAGTTGTTAAAAGGCTCTGATAGTTGTCAACGAAGTCCCAAGAAGGAGATTGCCCAAAAGAGCTGCTGAAGGCATCTGGAATCATCCTGATCGCCTCCACCAATTTCAAGGAAAATTGTCAAGAGGAAAACAAACACCCCCAAAAGCTTTCATAAAGAGATGACACCTCTCAGTGTTCTAAATATTTGAAATGGTAATGGGCATAGAAGGAGGATCGCTGGACCCGAAATTAGGATGGCTGCTTGGCTCTGGCACTGTCTGCTATTTGGCTGCAGGAAAGTGGTTAATTCTGGCCTTTATCTGCAAAATGATAACTCAAATGAGTTCCCATTCAGCTGTCAAATTCCATTTCTGATTTTATGATGTCCGCTCATTTTTAAGAATAGGCATCATTGTTTATGATTTTAAATTGCAGTGGCTATAATTTATGTCATTGCTTTTATGGCACATTGTTGAGGATATCTGTGATTTGTTGGATGCTGAATCCTTACTCAGGAATGCAGCCCCAGTTTTGACATTTCTCCTATGGGATAATATGTTCTGCTTCACAGTGTCTTTTTAAATATGATTTCCATGAATGGAAGAACTAGGGTGTGTGCGTGTATGTGTGTGAATAGTCAATTAGCCACATTTTTATTGACAGGGCTATCATCCCATTAATTGTAGGATTCATGGTTCACTTCCTTGATAATACCTTGCCTAATATCCCCCATAGCCCTCTCCTAACCTCACTGTCCCTGCAGAATCCCTTCTTTGTGCTCTCATCGTGTAAAGGATCTCATAAGGATGTTTCCTTATCTCTTAGCACATATTGACATCAACGTGTATCTCACATGTTTGTTTCCTCCACTGGACTGTGAACTTCATGAGGGATGGAATTTGTCCCCGTGGAGCCTCAGTTGAGCAGGCAGTTTTGAAAAGTAGTTCAGTTCAGTCGCTCAGTCATGTCCGACTCTCCGCGACCCCATGAATCACAGCACACCAGGCCTTCCTGTCCATCACCAACTCCCGGAGTACACTCAAACTCATGTCCACAGAGTCGGTGATGCCATCCAGCCATCTCATTCTCTGTCGTCCCCTTCTCCTCCCACCCCCAACCTTTCCTAGCATCAGTCTTTCCCAGTGAGTCAGCTCGTCGCATGAGGTGGCCAAAGTATTGCAGTTTCAGCTTTAGCATCAGTCCTTCCAATGAACACCCAGGATTGATCTCCTGTAGAATGGACTGGTTGGATCTCCTTGCAGTCCAAGGGACTCTCAAGAGTCTTCTCCAACACCATGGTTCAAAAGCATCAATTCTTTGGCGATCAGCTTTCTTCACAGTCCAACTCTCACATCCATACATGACCACGGGAAAAACCATAGCCTTGACTAGACAGACCTTTGAAAAGTAAGGGCTAGATAAATGATTAGAAAGAGGAGGGGAGGGAGGATAGGCTGGAGGGTGGAAGGAGGAAGACAGGGAAGGAAGAACAGATGGATTTGACTGCCCTACACAGTTATCCTGGGCTTTGCAGATGTTGTTGTTCTTCAGTTGCCCAGTTGTGTCTGACTCTTTGCCACCCCATGGACTGCAGCATGCCAGGCCTCCCTGTCCCTCTGCATCTGCTGGAGTTTGCCCAAGTTCATGTCTGTCGCATCGGTGATACTATCCAGCCATCTCATCCTCTGACTCCCTCTTCTCCCTCTGCCCTCAGTCTTTCCCAGCATCAGGGACTTTTCCAATGGTTTAGCTGTTTGTATCAGGTGACCAAAATACTGGACCTTCAGCTTCAGCATCAGTCCTTCCAATGAGTATTCAGGGTTGGTTTCCCCTAAGATTGACTGGTTTGATCTCCTTGCTGTCCAAGGGACTCTCAGGAGTCATCAATTCTTTGGTGCTCTGCCTTCTTTATGGCCCAGCTCTCACAACCATACATACCATAACCTTGACTATATGGACCTTTCTTGGCAGAGTGATGCCTCTCTCTGCTTTTCAACACACTTGTTTGCTTTCCTGCCAAGAAGCAATCATCTTCTGATTTCATGGCTGCAGTCACCATCCGCAGTGATTTTAGAGCCCAAGAAGAGGAAATCTGTCACTGCTTCCACCTTTTTCCCTTCTATTTACCATAAAGTAATGGGGCTTGATGCCACGATCTTAGTTGGTTTTTTTTTTAATATTTAATTCAAGCCGGCTTTTTCAGTCTCCTCCTTCACCTTCATCTTTAGTTCTTTAGTTCCTCTTTGCTTTCTGCCATTAGAGTGGTATCATCTGCATATCTGAGATTATTGATGTTTCTCCCGCCTATCTTAATCCCAGTTTATAACTCATCCAGCCTGGCATTTCTTGTGATGTGCGCAGCATATAAGTTAAACAAACAGGGTGACAGCAGACAGCCTGTTGTATTCCTTTCTCAATCTTGAACCAATCAGTTGTTCCAATTGGGTCCTAACTGTTGCTTCTTGACCCATATACAGGTTTCTCAGGAGACAGATAAGATGGTCTGGTATTCCCATGTCTTTAAGAGCTTTCCACAGTTTGTTATGATCTACACAGTCGAAGGCTTTAGTGTAGTTGACAAATCAGAGGTATATGTTTTTCTGGAATTCCCTTGCTTTCTCTGTGATCCTGCAAATGTTGGCAATTTGATTTCTGGTTCCTCTGCCTTTTCTAAAACCCAGCTTGGATATTTGGAAGTTCTTGGTTCACATAATACTGAAGCCTAGTATGCAAGATTTTAAGCATGACCTTATTAGCATGGGAGGTGAGTACAATTGTCTGATGGTTTAAACACTTTTTAGTACTCTCTTCTTGGGAATTGGGATGAGGATTGACATTTTCCAGTCCTGTGGCCACTGCTGTGTCCTCCAGATTTGCTGATATATTGAGTGCAACACTTTGATAGCATCATCTTTTAGAGTTTTGAATAGCTCTACTGGAATTCCATCACATCCACTAGCTTTATTGACAGCAGTACTTCCTAAGGCCCACCTGACTTCACACTCCAGAATGTCTGGCTCTTGGTGACTGACCACAACATCGTGGTTATCAGGTTTATTAAGATCTTTTATGTACCGTTCTTCCATGTATTCTTCCCATCTCGATTGATTCAGCTTCTACTAGGTCTCTACCATTTCTGTCCTTTATTGTGCCCATCTTTGGGCAGAATATTCCCTTGATAGTTCCAGTTTTCCTGAAGAGATCTCTAGTCTTTACACTTCTGTTGTTTTCCTCTATTTTTAAGCATTATTCATTGAAGAAGGACTTCTTGTCTCTCGTTGCTATTCTTTGGAACTCCACATTTATTTGGGTGTACCTTTCCCTTTCTTCCTTGCTCTTTGCTTCTCTTCTTTCTTCAGCTATTTGTAAAGCCTCCTTAGATAACCCGTTTGCCTTCTTGCTTTTCTTTTTCTTTGGGATGGTTTTGTTCAATGCCTTTTGTACAATATTACGGAACTCTGTCCATAGTTCTTCAGGCACACTGTTATCTAGATCTAATGCCTTGAATCTATTCATCACCTCTACTGCATATTCATAGGGGATTTGATTTAAGTCCTACCTAGATGGCCTAGTGGTTTTCCCCATTTTCTTTATTTTAAGCCCAAATTTTGCTATGAGAAACTGATTGAGCCACAGTCAGCTCCAGGTCTTGTTTTTGATGACTGTATACAGCTTCTCCATCTTTGGCTACAAAGAATGTAATCAGTTTGAGTTGGGTATTCACTATTTGGTGATGGCCATATGTAAAGTAGTCTTTTGTGTTGTTGAAAAGGGGAGCTTGCTATGACTGGTGCATTCTTTTGGCAGAATTCAGGTGCCTTTGCTAGATATTGACCACTTGGTGATGGCCATGTGTAAAGTAGTCTTTTGTGTTGAAAAAGGGAGCTTGCTATGATCAGTGCATTCTCTTGGCAGAATTCAGGTAGCCTTTGCTCTGTTTCATTTTTTACTCCAAGGCCAAACTTATCTGTTACTCCAGGTATCTCTTGACTTCCTGCTTTTGCATTCTAACCCCCAATGTGTTAGTTCTAGGAGGTCTTCTAGGTCTTCATAGAAGTGATCAACTTCAACTTCTTCAGCATTGGTGGTAGGGCCATAGACTTGGATTACTGTGATGTTGAATGACTTGCCTTGGAAATGAACCAAGATCATTCTGTCATTTTTGAGGTTGTACCCAAGTATAGCATTTTGGACTGTTTTGTTGACTATGAGGGCTACTCCATTTCTTCTATGGGATTCTTGCCCACAGTAGTAGATATAATGGTCATATGAATTAAATTTGCACATTCCTGTCCATTTTAGTTCACAAATTCCTAAGATGTCAATGTTTATTCTTACCATCTCCTGCTTGACCATGTTCAATTTATCTTGATTCATGGACCTAACATTCCAGATTCCTATGCAGTACTTTGCAGCATCAGATTTTATTTCCATCACCAGACACATCCACAGCTGAGCGTTGATTCTGCTTTGGCCCAGCAGCTTCATTCTTTTGGGGGCTATTAGTAGTTTTCCTCCACTCTTCCCCAGTAGCATATTGGAAACCTTCTGACCTGGGTCAGATCTTTTGTCTTTTTAAACAGTTGATGAAGTTCTCATGGCAAGTATACTGGGGGTGGTTTCTATCCCTCCTACAGTGGATCTTGTTTTGTCAGAACTCTCCGCTATGACCCATCCATCTTGGGTGGCCCTATGTGGCATGGCTCATAGCTTCTTTGAGTTACACAAGCCTCTTCACCACAACAAGGCAGTTATCTGTGAAGGGGTTTCCAGATGAATCAGTGGTAAGGAATCTGCCCATCAATGCAGGAGACTGGGGTTCTATCCTGGGTCAGGAAGATACCCTTGTGAAAGAAATGGCAACACACTTCAATATTTGTGTCTGAAAAATCCCATGGACAGAGGAGCCTGGAGGGCTACAGCCCATGGGGTCACAAAGAGTTAGGCACAATTTAGTAGCACACTGAGCACACTGTTATTATAGTTGTCATTATGAAATATAGCTGTGGGTCACAGATACAACGTCAGTCCTAATAACAGTATAATAAGAAGTTTTGCAAACTCAAACACAGTTGATTGGAATACACTCAATTGGATTAGAACGTCTTAGTATACTTTACTCAGGCTCCTTTTCCCAAAGAAAGGCAATGACGAAGAATGCTCAAACTACTGCACAATTACACTCATCTCACGCACTAGTAAAGTAATAATTCTCCAAGCCAGGCTACAGCAATACATGAACCGTGAACTTCCAGATATTCAAGCTGGTTTTAGAAAAGGCAGAGGAACCAGAGATCAAGTTGCCAACATCTGCAAGATCATCAAAAAAGCAAGTGAGTTCCAGAAAAACATCTATTTCTGCTTTATTGACTACACCAAAGCCTTTGACTATGTGGATCACAATAAACTGGAAAATTCTTCAAAAGATGGGAATACCAGGCCGCCTGACCTGCCTCTTGAGAAATCTGTATGCAGGTCAGGAAGCAACAGTTGGAACTAGACATGGAACAACAGACTGGTTCCAAATAGGAAAAGGAGTAGTCAAGGCTGCATATTGTCACCCTGCTTATTTAACTTTATATATATAGAGTATATCATGAGAAATGCTAGGCTGGTTGAAGCACAAGCTGGAATCGAGATTGCCGGAAGAAATATCAATAACCTCAGATATACAGATGACACCACCCCTATGGCAGAAAGTGTAGAAGAACTAAAGAGCCTCTTGATGAAAGTGAAAGAGAAGAGTGAAAAAGTTGGCTTAAAACTCAACATTTGGAAAACTAAGGTCATGGCATCTGGTCCCATCATTTCATGGCAAATAGATGGGGGAACAGTGGAAACAGTGAGAGACTTTATTTTGGGGGATCCAAAATCACTGCAGGTGGTGATTGCAGCCATGAAATTAAAATATGCTTACTCCTTGGAAGGAAAGTTATGACCAAGCTAGACAGCATATTAAAAAGCAGAGACATTACTTTGCCAACAAAGGTCCGTCTAGTCAAAGCTTTGGTTTTTCCAGTAGTCATGTATGGATGTGAGAGTTGGACTATAAAGAAAGCTGAGTGCCAAAGAATTGATGCTTTTGAACTGTGGTGCTGGAGAAGACTCTTGAGAGTTCCTTGGACTGCATGGAGATCCAACCAGTCCATCCTAAAGGAGATCAGTCCTGAGTGTTCATTGGAAGGACTGATGCTGAAGCTGAAACGCCAATACTTTGGTCACCTGATATGAAGAACTGACTCATTTGAAAAGACCCTGGTGCTGGGAAAGATTGAAGGCAGGAGGAAAAGGGGACGACAGTGGATGAGATGGTTTGATGGCATCACCAACTCAATGGAGATGAGTTTGAGTAGACTCCGGGAGTTGGTGATGGACAGAGGGGCCTCGCATGCTGCAGTCCATGGGGTCGCAAAGAGTCGGACACGACTGAGCGACTGAACTGAACTGAACAAGCTTCTTTTAAACTAGCTTCGAAAAACAATATAAGTATTATATTTTATGGAAGATAGATTTTAAGCACAGTTATTTAAATAAGATCATGGTTTATATGTTTAAGACTTAAGGAAAGTCTAAAATGATCTAATAGAAAATTATCAAATAGCATTCAGCTGCTTTATTTCTTTCCTCAGAATCTTCACCAGAAAATTGTCTGCAAAAAACTGTTTCTGTGATGGTAGAAAAGGAAGAATTTGTTTTAGTGGCCTTTAGTGGTTCAGCATATAATGATTTGCTGTGGCAATGTATTGCATTTACGCAGTAGGGAATTTTGAATGGTATGTGCTTTTCATGTATGGTAATGAGTAAGCTCAGAGTACAGATTCTACAGTGATCCTGAGGTACCACACATAGTCACCAAGATGCCAGTAGCAGCATCTGACATTTGAAGTATTATATGAATTAATGCTCAGCTTCAGTGTAAACCTAGGATGTTCACAAAAAGCTACTGTAAGATGTATCAGGACAGTTATTCTTCCAGCAGGCTGTATGTAGGCTGTTTAGTTCGGTTCAGTCACTCAGTTGTGTTTGACTCTTTGCGACCCCATGGACTGCAGCATGCGAGGCTTCCCTGTCCATCACCAACTCCTGGAGCTTGCCCAAACTCATGTCCATCGAGTTGGTGATGCCATCCAGCCATCTCATCCTCTGTCAGCCCCTTCTCCTCCTGCCTTCAATCTTTCCCAACATCAGGGTCTTTTCCAATGAATCAGTTCTTCCCATCAGGTGGCCAAAGTATTGGAGCTTAACTTTAGCATCAGTCCTTCCAATGAATATTCAGGACTGATTTCCTTTAGGATGACTGGTTTGATCTCCTTGCTGTCCAAGGGACTCTCAAGACTCTTCTCGAACACCACAGTTCAAAAGCATTAATTCTTCAGCGCTTTACTTTCTTTATGGTCTAACTCTCACATTTATTCATGACTTACTGGACGAGTTGACTCACTGGAAAAGACTCTGATGCTGGGAAAGGTTGGGGGCGGGAGGAGAAGGGGACGACAGAGAATGAGATGGCTGGATGGCATCACCGACTCTGTGGACATGAGTTTGAGTGAACTCTGGGAGTTGGTGATAGACAGGGAGGCTTGGCGTGCTGTGATTCATGCGGTCGTGGAGAGTTGGACATGACTGAGCGACTGAACTGAACTGAACTGAACTGGAAAAACCACAGCTTTAACTAGACAGACCGTTGTTGGCAAAGTAATGTCTCTGCTTTTCAATATCTGTCTAGGTTGATCATAGCTTTTCTTCCAAGGAGCAAGTGTCTTTTAATTTCATGGCTGCAGTCACCATCTGCAGTGATTTTGGAGCCCCCCCAAAATTAAGTCTCTCACTGTTTTCCATTGTTTCCCCATCTATTTGCCATGAAGCTATGGAACTGGCTGCCATGATCTTAGTTTTATGAATGTTGAGTTTTAAGCCAGTTTTTAACTCTTCTCTTTCACTTTCATCAAGAGGCTCTTCAGTTCCTCTTCGCTTTCTTCCCTAAGGTTGGTGTCATCTGCATATCTGATATTGATACTTCTTTCAGCAGTCTTGATTCCAGCTTGTGCTTCATCCAGCCTCGCATTTCACATGATGTACTCTGCATATGTTAAATAAGCAGGGTGACAATATACAGCCTTGTGTACGCCGTTTAGATAGCTCAGATATATGCTGTAAGATAAGCTTTATAGAAACTGCACAGTTTGTACATGTTATTGTACACGTAATTGTTAATGACTAATCATGATTTTCATATAAAACTACATGAGTCATTGGTGTACATGGAAATCTGACCCACTTAAAAGACTGTGCAAGCAAATTACAATTAATGGGAAATTTTCTCAGGGACTAAAATACCTTGAAAATTAGAAAGATTGTTCTTCAACAAATCAGAAAGCACCTGTGGAATGTTTGGCACAAAAACACTGTGCCTCATCATCTTATTTTTTCAGCAGTCCTGTCTGAGGGGTCGGTCTTTGTGGAATCCTGTTTTTTTCAGATGTCATTAAAAGACATTTCTTGCCAAAGTCCTTTCTGACTGAGGTGGAGTTTATATAAGAGCTATAGCTCAGACAGCCTTTGTGACGATGGCAGTTTGGCACTAGTTCCAGCTCAGTACCTTTGTGCCCAGGTGACCTTGATCAAAGTGGGCTCCCCTGTGGGGTTATCAGCATCTTCACCTATAACTGTGAAGGTTGAACCGACAGTCTGTTATGGGATGTTATCCATGCCATTCATTCATTCATTCAACAAGAGTTTGGTGAACACCTACTAAGTCAGGCACCATTTTATCCCTGAGGGTTCAATGACAAGCAAAACCAGAAATAGGTTCCTGCCTGCTGGTGCCTAGATCCTAGTAGGGGGAAGAGATCATCCTTAATCAAATAGCCCACAAATAAATATGTCAACCCAGCCTTGGGAAATGCCACGAAGAGCTGGTGGAATCCTGGGACTGAAGAAGCTCCTAATCAGGAGATTTATTTCACTCAGAAGGGAGACCAAAAAGGACCTCCTGGGGTAGTCAGAGGGGCTGGAGGATGGGGGCTGTGGTGGAGAGGGGCGGGAGGCACTGAATTCTAAGCCCGGCAACTTGGCCACCTTATCTCACGGCATCTCGATTTCCTCATCTCTAAAAATGGAACTGACATCAGGAGCTTTTCATGCTGTTGTAGGTTTCAGGACAACTTGTTTGAAAATACCCAGCACCAGGCAAATTACACTGCATTGCATTTCTAAGAATAGCTTTGGAAGCAGAGATGTACTGTTTTGTACATGGATTTTTAGATGTGGGGCAAGAGTGAAAACAGCTTTGAGGATTCTTTTGTTAAAACTCCTGAGTTCACTTTCGGCCCTGGAAGGTCCCTGGCTTTCCTTAATCATAGAGCCATGTTTGCATCACTTGATTTTGAAATCCTGGGAATGACCTTGCTGCATGATTCAGTGACAGAGGCCTGAGCTTTAGGGGCTGGCAAAAAGGTTAGATATCCCTTGCCATTTATACACGAGGGTAGGAGGCTGATCACATGAACAATAACACTGGTGTGAGGAGGCAGCCCCTGCCCCATTTTCCTCAGCTTTTCTCTCTTGTCAGTATGCTTAATATTCCATTTGGAAACAGTGGACACTTTCTGCAGCTACTTGTGGGTGCTTATGCAGTTCCTTCTTGAGATAAAGTGAGGCTAACACTCTCATAACTCTTCAAGGCCTGAGGATTACTCCTTTAATCTTACAAAAGCAAACAGGAGGACAGAAATAACCCATCAATTGTTTCAAATGAAAATGGCCAACAATAATAAATAATTGCCACAATAACTTGAGGTTAAGGTCTTCATTTGTTGGAGGCCATTCAAGAATTTGAAGCTTTTCTCCAAGTTAATTTTTCACATCTTGTTTGTTCCCTCAGAGCTGTTGCTTCCAAAAGCAAGGCCATTAGATCTCTCGTTACACATGTTATTCTTGTTGACATGCCAGGCATGCAGAAAAGTGAGGTCCTCTCTTCGTAGATGGGTAATGATGATTCCTCCCCTGCAAAAATCCATATTTCAAAGTATTACAGCCTACTGAGATTTTGGAGAGTTCTCTTCTCTTTCATGCTGTATTAATGGTTGCAAACAGCAATGAACACGTTAATTTAAGTAGAAAAGGAATTTGTTGGAAGAGCCTAGGCAGGAAGGGGAGGAAGAGGCTTAGACCAAAATGCCAACTGTAGGCTCTCAACTCCTCTGCAACTGCCTTAGATGATCTTAGAGAGCCCTAGTGTCTCCGGGAAGCCCTCAGAATTCATGGCCCCAATTGGCAGCATCCACCACCCATACTGAGGCCACTTGACTACCCTTAGATTACATGACTGCACTTAGTTAAGTGCCCACACATGAATGACCAAAAGGCGAACAAAGGCAGGGTCTGCCCTCTCTACTGCTTATCTTCCTCTCCTACCTATCTTGAGATTCCCTCCAAACAGGAAGGTTTCAGGATCCTGAGTGGCCAAAAATAGCAACTATCCATTATTCAGGGTTTCTCAGGTGGCGCTGGTGGTAAAGAACCCCCCTGCCAATGCAGGAGACGCAGGTTTAATTTCCTGGGCTCTGGAAGATCTCTTGGAGAAGGGAATGGCTACCCACTCCAATATTCTTGTCTGGAAAATCCCATGGACAGAAGAGCCTGGCGGGCTACATCCATAAGGTCACAAAAACTCAGACACGACTGAAGCAACTTAGCATGCACACACGGACATCCATCACTCAAACTCTCGTAGGCTTGATCACATCTGCTACTAACTGGTTGGCCAATCAAAGACTGTTCTCCAGTGTGATTTTTGTCTGAAGCTCACATCACCTAATAATTGTCGGTCTCATGTGCGTCTGCATCCTTGTCACCACCATCATCCTCATCTCGTTGATGGTCTGTTTACCCCACAACTCTCCTGGGCTGCCATTTCCCTCCATCTCCTCACTCTTCAAACATTCCTCCTTCCTCCTCTCCCTTCCCGGTCTTGGACTCTGCTTTTATTTCACTGCAAAGTAGAGGCATTCCCAGGAGAACTTTCATTTTTTCCTATCGTACTTCTGCTGATGCATCTGGGCCACGTGCCCCATTTTCTCACTTCATACCAGCTGAGGCCAGCCCCTCTGTTCACCAGGCCACCCAGCAACTGTGCCTTGTCATATCTTCTTTACTTGCCCTCTGTCTATTAGATCCTTCCCAGTATCATGTAAATATGCCATGTTAATTCCTTTCTGAAAATAAAAAAGCAATTTCTTTGAGCCCGTTTCCCCCACCAGCTGTCATCCTATTTCTCTGCTTTCCTTTACTGAAAAACTCCTCCAAAGAATTGGCTATGCCCACTGTTTTCATTTCTTCTACCCCTACCTCTCTTAGACCAACACCATTCAAGCTTTATCCCTGACACTGCACTTCAGAAGTTCTTGTCAAGATCACCAATGACCTCCAGATGGCTAATTTCAGTGGCCAGTTCTAATTTTTCATGTTAGTTTGCCACATTTGACGAAACTGATTACTCCTTTCTTGAAGCATGTGGCTACTTGGAGACTGTCTGTCTTGGGTTTTATCCTATCTCCTTATTCACTCTTTTTCTGTCTCCTTTGCTGGCTTATCATCATCTTTAATTCCTAAGTGTGAGCCCCCCTTCTCTATTTACATGCATTCCCTAGTGGTCACTTCTAATCCACCCCAAATGCGTATCTCCAGCCCTGACCCCCTGCTTCCACTCCAGACTGTTGCATCCAACTCTTTCAGCATCTCTTCTTAAAAATCCAGTAGGCGTTTGAATGTTCTCTGCTGACCTTCTATACCTTTGGTCTTTCGCATCTTGATAAGTGACACCTCTTTCATTCCAGTTGTTGAATCTAAAATTCTTGTAGCCATCCTTGACTCTTCTCTTTCCTGAACTCCCTTCTTCCAATCCATGGGCAAAATATATTGGCACAACTTTTGAAACATCTAGAATATAACCTCAGCTTCTACCCCCATGGAATGAGCTGCCATTTTCTTACACCTGAATTATTAGAAGAACCTTCTCACCAGGCTCTCTCTTTCCCTCTGACTGAATATACTCACCATGCACATCACAGCCAGTGTGAGCCTTTAAATATGGAAGTCAGACCGTATCATCCCCTGTTCAGAGCCCTGCAGGATCTCCTGTCTCAGAGGCAAACTCAGGTCCTTGTGGTGACTCCATCCCTTCACCACTAAGCCCATTCCCCTCCCCACTGCCCCTCACTCATTCCTCTCCAGCCACACTAGTCTCCTTGCCATCCTTGAACACACCAGGCATGACTTCTCCTTTGCTAGTTCCCATCTTTCTTCCTTCCGGTTTCTACTGAGAGGTCATCTCATCAGTGAAGCTTCCCTGACCAGCTTATTTAAAACTGCTCCCGGCACAAGCTGTAATATGGCGGCAGCGACAGTGGCCTGAACTCTAGGGAGCCGAGGTGATTTGGATGCTTCAAAATCATAAGACTGAGCACAAATGCGGGAAATTTATGAAAAATCTTTGCTGTTTTAATGTGTTTGCCTGAAACTGTTTTACTCAGATTGAAGTATTGACGCCATGGGAATAAAGGTTCAGCGACCTAGGTGTTTTTATGACATCGCAATTAATAATCAACCTGCTGGAAGAGTTGTCTTTGAATTGTTTTCTGATGTGTGTCCCAAAACATGCGAGAACTTTTGATGTCTTTGTACAGGCGAAAAGGGGACAGGGAAATCAACTCAGAAGCCATTACATTATAAAAGTTGTCTCTTTCATCGAGTTGTCAAAGATTTTATGGTTCAAGGTGGTGACTTCAGTGAAGGAAATGGAGGTGAATCCATTTATGGAGGATTTTTTGAAGATGAGAGTTTTGCTGTTAAACACAATAAAGAATTTTTCTTGTCAATGGCCAACAGAGGGAAGGATACAAATGGCTCACAATTCTTCATAACAACAAAACCAACTCCTCATTTAGATGGGCATCATGTGGTTTTTGAACAAGTAATTTATGGTCAAGAAATTGTGAGAGAAATAGAAAACCAGAAAACAGATACAGCTAGCAAACCATTTGCTGAGGTGCGGATACTCAGCTGTGGAGAGCTAGTTCCAAAATCTAAAGCTAAGAAAGAAGAAGAGATAAGGCATAAATCATCTTCCTCCTCATCATCATCCAGTGACTCAGATAGCTCAAACGATTCTCAGTCCTCTTCTGATTCTGAAAGTGCTTCTGAAGAGAAATCAAAAAAAAGAAAGAAGAAACAGGAAAAATTCTCATAAACACAAGAAAGAGAAGAAGAAGCAAAAGAAAAGCAAGAAAAGCGCATCTAGTGAAAGTGAGGCTGAAAATCTTGAAGCACAGCCCCAGTCTACTGTCTGTCCAGAAGAAATCCCTCCAATATCTGAAAACAGATTCCTAATGAGAAAAAGTCCTCCTAAAGCTGATGAAAAGGAAAGGAAGAACAGGGAGAGAGAGAGAGAGAGAATGTAATCTACCTAAACTCCCAGCTTCCTTCATACCAGAGATGACTTTTAGTTACTAGGTCTGGCAGGAAAATTAAAGGAAGAGGACCAAGCGTTATCGAACTCCTTCTAGATCCAGATCAAGGGATCGTTTCAGACGTAGTAAGACTCCTCCACATTGGAGGCAGGAGATGCAGAGAGCTCAAAGAATGAGAGTATCAAGTGGTGAAAGATGGATTAAAGGGGATGAGAGTGAGTTAAATGAAATAAAAGAAAATCAAAGAAACACAGTTAGAGTAAAAGAGAAAAAAATAACTGATCATAGGCATGTGTCTGAGAGTCCAAACAGGAAAAGTGAAAAGGAAAAGAAAGTTAAAGACCGTAAATCTAACAGCAAAAAAAGAGAAATCAGAAGAAATTCAGAAAAAGATGATAAATATAACAACAAGGTAAACAAAAGGGCCAAATCAAAAAGTAGGAGTCAGAGCAAAGAGAAATCCAAGAGCAAGGAAAGAGACACAAAGCACAATAGACATGAGGAAAAGAGGGTGAAGCCAGGCAGCAAAGAAAGGGACCATGAGAACGGTAAAGAAAGAGAAAAACCTGAGGCTGAAGGAAAAGATCAGGAAAGGAGTAGAAGCAAAGAGTAGTCTAAACAGACTCCAAAAGCAGTGAGCATGAGCATAATAAAAGTAAGGACAGAGACAGGCGCGCAGTCCAGGAATAGAGAACGTGGTGTCACTAAAAGCAAACACAGTTACACAGCAGAACAAAGGAACGCAGCAGAAGAATGTGCTCCAGAAGCCACGACCGGGAGCGCAGCAGAAGCAGGGAGTGTCACAGAGAGAGCAAGAGTACAGGAGAAGGGGAAGGTCACGGAGCCGAGAGCGGAGAGCAGCCCCGGGAAGGTCACGAAGCAAAGATCGCAGGAGGAGGAGGAGCGATTCACGGAGCTCAGAGACAGAAGAAAGTCAGAGCAGAAACAGGGAAAAGTACAGAAACCAAGAAAGTAGAAGTTCACACAGAAAACAGAATTCTGAGGGTGAGAAGAGAATGTACTCTAAAAATCGTGATCATAGTAGTTCAGATAGTAGTGGGAAAAAAAGGCAGATAGAGATCAAAGTCCATTCTCAAAAGTGAAACAAAGTAGTCAGGACAATGAGTTCAAGTTCTCCACTTTGAAAAATAAGGAGGATGAGAAGACCAGATCCTCAGTGGAAAAAGAAAACCAAAAATCAAAGGGTCAAGAAAATGACCACGCACATGATAAAAAATAAAAAATTTGATCATGAATCAAGCCCTGGAACAGATGAAGACAAAAGTGGATGAGTGAGTTATATAAACTTATTTCCATTCTGTCTCAGATTTTAAGTTTTAGAGACTTGCTGATGATCTTCTTTATGTTGTTTTTTTCTTTTCATTGTTTTGGGATTGTTTGTCTTTTTTTTTTTTTTCCAATGTGAACTTTATTGAGTTGATCTTTTGATAATCTGCAGCCTGGATAATTTGTACTGCTAAAGTTTTAATAAACTTGAAATGAGAAAACAAAAAACTGCTCCCTACTCTCCCTCCAACTATGGTGTCTTCTATCCTTTTTACCCTTTGTAAGTTTTCTCTATTGCTCGTACCACAATCTGACCTGTATATTTGATTCTTTGTACTTTAAAGCTACAGGAAGGCAAGAACTCTCTTTTGTCCACTGCTTTCTCTGCACATAAAGTAGTGATTGGCATGTCTTAGGTGCTCAGAAATATTTGAGTGAATTATCCTATAACCAAAACCCATGATTAGGTTATTGAAAGAAAGTGAAAGTGAAGTTGCTCAGTCCTGTCCTACTCTTTGCGACCCCATGGACTGTGGCCTACCAGGTTCCTCTGTCCATGGGATTTTCCAGGCAAGAATACTGGAGTGGGTTGCCATTTCCTTCTCCAGGAGATCTTCGTGACCCAGGGATTGAACCCGGGTTTCCCACATTGTAGGCAGATACTTTACTGTCTGAGCCACCAGGGAATTCGATTAGGTTATTAAATGTGTTATAATTTTCCAAGTTGGATACACTAGATTTCACATGAGCCATAGGACGGCCTAGTGAGTGAGTTAGGCTACGCACCACAGAACCCCCTGTGTTTAGATGTGGAAGCTGAGGCCCATGGGGGCTGACTGTGTGTCCCAGAACACACAGCTAATTAGTGGGTTCCTGGGACTTGTAGTCCTGATCCAGAGGAGTTTCTCCCACCTGCCTCCCCTGCTCTCAGCTGCCCGCTACATTCCATGTTACTAATATATTAGTGAAAGTTTTAGCGCACTCATTGCTGTTCATTTTTCCTTTTAGTGTTGATGAGAAAACCCCTTATCTAGCTCTGGGGGCTGTGAAGAATATCTCCCTAAATATCTCCATCTCCAACCTCGGGGATGATGCCTATGATGCCAACGTGTCATTCAACGTTTCTCGGGAGCTCTTCTTCATCAACATGTGGCAGAAGGTAAGAAGGCCCTGTGTCTAGTGCATTTGCTGACTTTCATCATAGCCTGGAATAGGCAGTGATCTTGCAAATACTGTTCCTTTGTGTGGAGGCTCATTTGGAATTATTAGAATGATTTCCTCCTGGACTTAGAAAGCATTGTTGGTAAAGCCAAAGAAGAAACTGAATACCCACTTTGCATTGGAGCTGTATCTGTATTTGACAGCACCTCCCATCCCTTCTATCTTGTGAAATCCTCTCCATACAGTTGTATTCTGGCCCCTTCTCTGAGTTCATACAGTCATCATCTCTGGCACACACATGTTCTACAGAATTCATGCTTTAGGTCAGCAGCAGTTGTGAAAGACCAGATAAGAAATGAAAGCAAATCACTGCTTATCATGTGCGTTATCACCAATGATGCCTTTGATGTTTTCCATTCCAGGGTCATGAACATCGGCCTCTGCTTTGGCATATTGACTTATTCCTGAAATATTTTAGTGAATTGAGGAAATTAAATTATTTCCATGAATTGAGTGAGTTTTTAAGAGCAATTTAATTTATTTGAATGATGTTTAAATAGCGTGACTCAGAAAGGAAAAAGGACCTGGTTTTCTCTCGTGTTCCATAATCCGCCTCAGTGAACCACTTTGGGGAAGAAAGAGTAACAGACCTCATCCACAGGCAAGCAGGGGGAATGATTGGACTCATACATCCTTCCATGGAAGTTGTCTACCTGTGGTTAGACAGGTTGTCAACCTGTGGTTAGACAGGTTATCTACCTGTGGGCAGCTCTTCTGATGGGAACTTCTGCAACTTTTCAAAATGTTCACAGCAGTGAACTGCAGCGCCTTGATGTTTGTGTAGAAATGGAGCCAAAATCACTTAATGAGGTAAACCTTGGACCTGCCCACAGGTGAGCGCTAGACCAACCTTCGGGCTGTGGGCAGCCTTTGTCCAGGCACAGATCCTATCAGGCTCAATAGTTTGACCAGGATGTGCCAACCCTGCCCAACTTACAGGGCAGCTGAAGCATATAGACATCTAGAATGGCATTCCAAGAACTTCCCAAGAGATCATCTCAGACTCTCTGAATGCAAGAAGAGCATACTTTCCAGCTCCTCTAAACCTCCAAAATTGTCCCTGATTTAATCTCAGTCCAGAGAGAACCAAGCATCCATAGAGTTCTGTTACTTGGCTATGGACAGAATCTCTTACAGAATGTCATGTGCCATGATGCCATCTTCCTGTGGGGGATAGGAGGATGGGTAGGGGGAGAGGGGTTCACTCAGGGACCAGACCTGTGGAACCCATCTTTATGACAACTGGTGGCTGGGTCGTCACTGTCCCACACTCAAGCCCATGGAAGAACTTTCTCTCTGCCTCAGAATTAGGAATAGCTGTGCTTTTCCAGAGCATTTTAGCTTGTTTGTATTTGTGGACAGAGGCATCCTTATAACCAACTAAACTTCATTATCTCTGTTCTAGAAAATTCAGAGCTGGGCTCACTGTTAGTATAAGGACTTCGTGGTATTATTTTGTAGACAAAGTAGCCTCCTGCTTCTTACTTTACTTCCCTTCACCATGTTTTTCTTTTTGCTTGGAGACTGTATAATATTCTATCATAGGATATGGTATGCTATTAGATATCTAGATTAGTTCCAGTTTTATTATCTTTTGAATAATATTGTGATAACTATCTTTTAGAGCAATTAGTATGAGCAAATGATTGTATCCTTAATCCTATAATTATTTGGGGAATGGGAAGTCGCATTTATTGATTACCTAATATACAGCATGGGTTTTTCATACATATCTCCATTCCCTCCTAACTGCATGTAATCTGGGCACACCTGATTTATTGGAGGGATGTTCTCAGGAGAAAAGAAGTGAGGAAAGTGGAATGGTGCAGAAAGGTCTGAGGAAGGATACAAAATCCCAAACCAGCCCTGGTCTGTCTTTGCGGTAAAAAGAGATGGAGGGTGCCCTAGAGCATAAATTAATCAGCAGAATTGTCCCCCTTGAAGTGGAAGGGTAGCACCATTTCCACCCCATCATCATTATTAACCACTGGGGAGACATCCTGGATAAGGGGACTTGGTCAGTCAAGGATGAGGCACCTGAGAAGGACACAGGTGTGTCATCGGCTACTGTAGCTGATCATGGGGCCAATGAGAGCACATTTTTATCTCTTTACCATTGAGTCCCAGTGACCTTTAAAACCTTTGGCACAGGGGACATTAGGTTTCTATTTGGCAGAAAGTTGGCAAGGTATCGGGCTCTTTGGGCTCTGGCGGGCATTAGTCCAAGAAAGGTGGCAAGGCACAGAGACATCATATCATGTAGCAGCTGCAGAGGCAGGGGCAGCGAGAAAAGCATATGGGTGAGACGCCCTTCAGTGCAGTAGGGGAAGGAGTAATAGAGAAAAAAAATCCCCTCCTGTGACTATAACCACAACTGCAAAGTTAATCAATTGGGAAATATAAGTGGCATCATTCAGCCCAGAGCAAGTTTTTAACAATACATAGGTGGGTAATGAGTGAGACAGGAAGGGGCCCACCCACACTGATAGACCTACCAGAACCAGCATGGGCCCTACAAAAAGGCCCTAACATGTTAAATAAGAAAAGTGTAACTCCAGAAACAGAGGGAAAGCATATCTTTTTAAAGACTATTAATAGAAAGCAAAAGTAAATTTTAGAGAACATCTGTTTTATTAGTAAAATTCAAGAAAAAATAAAAGTGAACCCAGCAAATGATCAGATAGTAGAACAATGGACTGAGAGGAAAATGGAAAGGGCTGAGAGAGAAGCAAAAAAAAAAAAAGTTTGTGGGTGGGATTAGGAAGTATTATAATGAAACCAGGAGGGCAATGACAGAATTAAAATATTTGTTACGATCAGAAAGGAGCAGAATTAGCAGTACGGGAAACTGGTTCATTGTTATGGAGGGCGTATTTGAGGAGATCTCTGAGAATTTAGAGAAAAAGAACAGAGCAGTGGAGAAGGATGGCAGTGAAGATTAGATATGGAAGGTGAAGGCTGGAGAATCAGCAAATGGAAATGGTTCCAGAATCACTGGACTAGAAGACCTGAGTAGACAACAAAAAAGAATCCCCATTTTTGTGAATGGTGCTACAGACATCAGGAAAAAGTGTTAAAAATGATTTAATGTTTACATACAGCTTCATCACATTTCAGTTTTTGCAGTGTAAAAATGATGCTACCTGTACCTAACAGAAAACAATGAAATTCATTCTTTCTCCAGCTTTTGTAACATTAATAGCAATAATTCGATTGTGTTCCGTAGTGAAGTGAGAATTCTATACCCAGCCAACTTGCCCTCCATGGTGAAAGCAAAATAAGGATAGCTTTGGATATATAAGAATTTGTGAAGTCTGCTAACTCTTCTAGTTTGGACTCCCCCCAGAGCAGACCTGGACACAATGACTGTGGTACAGGTGGTTAGAGAATGAGGTGGGGGTGGGGCACAGTGCAGGAGTGATGACTTTTGATGAAAAGGGACAAGACGGGAAAGTGTGCACAGAAGGGCAGGTTGCACTGTGGGCAGCTCGTACTCTGTCCTGCTGCAGCTTCTCTGAGAGACAGACTCCAGAACACCCCACAGCACAGAATCATTGCTGTGTGGGGTAAGGAAGCTGCTGGAGGGTTTATCTACCAACTCCTGTTTCTCATCCATGGAGAATCGCTCCAAAGGCATTAGCTGTCTGTCCAGCCTTTGCAGCCTTTCCTGGCTCTGGGCCACATATCCTTTCCTGGGGCCAGGAAGCAACTCAGGCAGAGAGATGAGGGAGCTTTGAGCCTGGAAGGGGACTGGCCTCAAGTGACCAGCCCTTGGAATGGTTCTGGGGAACATGAGCAAGGCACTGGCAGCATCTGAGCAAACGCCGTGAGAGCTTAAATAACCGTGAAACTCTCCCTGAGAAACGGTTACATACATAATGTATTGTGGAATAAAAAGTGTATTAAAGCCAAATAAACAAAAGAGTAAACAAAAGCAACTTTCACAAATATTTAAAATAGGAAGCAAATGTGAAACACTAGTTATTGCCTCAGTAAATAATAATTTTGAATATTAATATAAGCATATAATTTCAGTTTTACCATAAAAATTTGAGAAGAAATTTAATCTCATTACTCCTCCTGCTTCACATTCTTTAGGATGGATCTCAGGCTCCTCAGCTGTTATGAGAGGCCCTTCCCAGCCTGGTCTTTCCTGCCTCCCCGCCCCCCCAGCCTCATAGTCACCATCCCCCACATACACCCTTGAATCCACTCATAATGTCTTGCTGAAGCTGCCTTTACCCAGGAATACCTCAACCCCAGTTTGTTTAATGAACTGTCCCAACCTCACATCTCAGCTCAAGGGTCACCTGTGTAGGCCCCTCACCTGAACAGGTGATGTGGGTGGATAGATATGTGGATGATAGCTACCTATCTGTTTTTTCCAGAGTCACAGAGCAACTCGGGGCCCAGGCCCTGCCTCCAAGTTCTCCAGTCTTTTCTGTCAGCACACAATTAGTGATGTCTCAGTTTCTGAGACTGAACCAAAAATATGACCTGAGACGGATTTTTCTTTCTCATGCAAGGCTTCTTTTAGATTTGTTCGGGTTCCTTCCTTTAAGGGGAGACTGCTTATAAAAGTGTGGGGTGTACATGGGCGCTGCTGCTGCTGCTAAGTCGCTTCAGTCGTGTCTGACTCTGTGCAGCCCCATAGACAGAAGCCCACCAGGCTCCCCCGTCCCTGGGATTCTCCAGGCAAGAACACTGGAGTGGGTTGCCATTTCCTTCTCCAGTGCATGAAAGCGAAAAGTGAAAGGGAAGTCACTCAGTCGTGTCCGACTCTTAGCGACCCCATGGACTGCAGCCTACCAGGCTCCTGCATCCATGGGATTTTCCAGGCAAGAGTACTGAAGTGGGTTGCCATTGCCTTCTCTGGTTACATGGGTGACCATCTGCTAACTGTCCTCTCACCTGTGTAAAGCTAAAAGAGAGAATGAGGAAGAATGGAGAAAAGATGGTTTGGAACACGACTCCATCACCCAACTTTAGGATCACATTCACCTTCAGCTGTAGGTGAGCAACACCCCAGAACACAGTTCCACAGGATATAATGTCAACAGTGCCCTCTGGAGTAATATAGTCATGTGGCACCAGAGTCAAGATAAAGTCGAGTTGTCATTTCTTGCCTTGGTGCCACTTGGCACATGGGGACTTAGCCCTTCTTGCATCAGTGGAACAGGAATGGAGTTGTTTGGACAGCAGTGATTAAGTACCTGCGAAGTGTCAGGGACTGTACTAGCTGCTAGGAGACACAGGGAAGAATAAGCATTGGTCCCTGTTCCTGGGAGCACACAGCCTAATAGGGAGAAAGGCATGTCAGCCAGCAATTAAAGTACAAGATGCCAACTGCTCTGCAGAGGTACTGAGAAATTGCTTTGAAGCACAGATGACAAGATGAAGCAAGTTGTTACTGTAACAGCTAGTCTCAGGTTGGACAGAATCCCTAGATAAATGCTGGGGGGTAGATGGATGGGCTTCTGAAGAGTTTATGTCAGCCGATGCCAACATTGCAGAGCTAGGGTCGGTGAGTGGGGTGGGTGGGCCAATTTATTTGGGAGGCCCAAATAAGTCCAGAGCCAGACTGAAGCAAAGGTGAGATGGCAGAGGAGAACAAAGGAGGGGGAACAAAAAGAATCTCACCAGAGGGAAAGAAGCTGCCCATGTGGGACGGAGGAGCAGTAAGTGTCAGGGTGACTTCGGGACATTTTAGAAATGCTATTTTGTGCTGAAGTTGCTTGTCAGTTGGGACTCCTGTTGTCATGAAAGCCTCACATAAGTGAGAGAGAGAAACTGAAAAAAGGGGACTGGATTCATGAGTACATCTTCATGGTATTGACTGCCATGCATACGTGGAAACGGATAGGGACGTGGGCAGTGTAGGCTTCAAGCAGATGTGAGAGAGCTCCCAGCTGATTTTTGGGTACTCAGGGGTCACAGCATCTTGCCATGGAGTCAGGGGAGAGAGAGAAAGGCAGGCTCCTGACCCAGTCTCTTCTCTATGAAGTGGAGTCTTGGTTTGGGTCTCCCAGATGCTGACCTTGAAACAAGGAATCGAGGGCTATTCATATATTTGGGAGATGCAGGAAACAGTGGAAAGGAGGTGAAGTAATACAGGCAGGTGAGGGCAGCTGATGAAGAGAGTACTTTTACACCAGCTATCACAGGAGGTGACAGGGCTTTATCCCTCAAAGCAGCTACAGGAAAAGTACAAGATACAAGCCTCAGGGGGTGAGAGAGCTGGGAATTCACACACCACACTCCCCAAAGAGTTAGTGGCTTAGGCCTTCTCGGGGTGTTCATTCCCCACTACTAATGTCTTACAAGGTGCATGACCAGAGCAACCTACACGGTTCTGAACAGTGTCCTCAGGCACAGAGATGCAGATGCTGGCAGCTGTACGTGGGCTGGAGCAGCCTGAAAGGTGCAAGCCATCTGAGCAGGGCTCACCAGCATCTCCGGCCTGAGCACCTCACTTTCTAGGCCTCCTCCAGAAGTTGTAGGTTGGCCTCATAGCACTTCCCTGGGTTTCTGAAGGAGCACACCTCACAGTCTACAGGCGTGGGGCAAGGCAGGTATTGTAAATGGGTGAAGGAGGCCGAGTATGGGACAGGAGGAAGCAGTGGGGCCTGTGAAGAACGGAGGATTCCAGCCTTGTCCACAGAAGGCCGCCCACACCCAGCAGCAGTCACTGATTGCCAGGTGGGAGTGAGCGCCAGTTTGTCAGACTTCCTATTTTTCAGCAAAAGCCAGAAATCCACATTTTTATGTGCAATCTCATGGCTTTGGCAGCTAATTAAAATATTCTCTGAACGTTGTATGGGCCAAACAAAACATGTCCGCTGACCATATCCAGCCTCTAGGCCACCAGTGGTGACCTCCCGCTTAGCTGTTTTCCGCATGTTCTGGTCCCATTGTCTCGCCTGCATGTTTGGCTCATGGATCTGGATTCTGGTAGATCCCAGTCTGTCCGAAGCCTTGATAACATTTCATGTCCACCCTTGGGCATCAGATCAGCTAGTCAGAGACTAGAGTGTGAGTGTATGTTGGGAGGAAGGAGGGAACTGGAGACGGTCAGTTCAAATCTAGTGTTCACAGAATTTTTTTTTCCTTCTTTTTATTAAAAAAAATTTTGGACATGTCGTGTTGTCTGTGGGATCTTAGTTCCCCGACCAGGGATCAAACCCATGCCCCTTATATTGGAAACACAGTCTTAACCCTGGACCACTGGTAAAGTCCTTTACTGCTTTTTTTGTAAATTGAAGTATATAGTTAATTTGCAATGTCATGTTTTTTTTAGATGTTCATCAACTTGATTCAGTTATACATAGATACATATCTCTTCTTTCTTAGATTCTTTTTCCATACATGTTAGTAAAGAGTGTTGAGTAGAGTTCCCTGTGCTATGCCTTGTCATTGTTTATTTTATATATAGTAGTGTGTATATGTTAATCTCAAGCTCTTCATTTTTCTCATCCCTTCTCCCCCCGCTCTCCCCTTTGGTAACCGTAAGTTTGTTTTCTATGTCTGTGAGTCTATTTCTGTTTGGCAAATAATTTTTTTGGATTTCACATACAAGGGATATCATAGGGTATTTGTCTTTACTTCACTTAATATGATAATCTGGAGGAAGAAGGCAGGTGAGGAAGACCAGTGATCATGAATCCAGTGGGGAGAACGCATACCCTCCCCTGTGATACTTTTGAGCAGTTTAGAGCATTTCCTGTTGTAAGACGTGTAGTTACTGCTCGTTTCCCGTTGGTTCTAAGTCACTCAACTCAATTGATAAGTCTGGAGGGACTGTGATGGAGGGAAGGGGCCTTGCCCTTTTATTTCCTCCATGACAGGGTCTTACATGGGAGATGTAATAACAGTGTAGGAAGTTGCCAGAAGGAAAGCCCAGTTTTGCTCTTTCTAATGAGTGAGTGCTTTGAGTTCTGAATTAAACTATTTTGGGAGTGCAGAGAAAGCAGGGCAGCTTCCGTAACTTTTAGGGGCTTATTCTTTAAGGCAAGATGCATAGAGGGCTCCTAAGTTTGTTTCTCTTGTAAAGTGATTCTTCCAGCTTCTGTCTCCCTTTACCGGAGAAAAGGCAACCCTTTTTATATTCAAGGCAGACCGCTCAAGATGGCGTCAGGCGATAAGACTGATTCAGTTTCTAACCCAGATAGAGCAGAAGAGATTAGATGCTGCTGTGTTTGTGTACCTTTGGGTTTGAGGAAGTGCCCTGGCCTGTTCTCAGACAGAAGGTTCCACAGAGAAGTCGCATCTGTACACAGGGATGAAATGAAATGTATTAAATGGAGCCAGGTAGCCCAGCATCACACTGCGGAAGGGTTTGCGGACGGAAGTGTGTGCACCTCATCCTTCAGCGGGTAAACAGATTTCAAGCAGCCTTCCTGCACCCTGCCACCACCACACCCCCCTCCCCATTCAGGGCAGGAACTGATTTTCATTGTGTTCTGCTTTCTCCGGTGTCTTTTGTCAAGTTAATAGTAGCCTCGAGTAAAATGCAACCCTTAGATGTTTATAGTCATCTTAGCCGGGCCATTAAGATGATGAATGAACTTGCTGCTTGCCCTTGTAAGAGAGCCCTGAGGGTGGATATTGATACTCAGAAAATAATAAGTCTTTTCTGTCCCTTTCCTGTTTTTAATCCATTGCCCTAAGCCCCCTGGTGCTTTACCTTGAACTCCTGCTTAGCGCCAGGGAGAAAAACCTTACCTGGATCCCAGCCCATTTGAGGCTCTAATACAGAGCAAGCTCTTTCTCTGACACTGTTGGTCTTCCCTATCCCACTTGTCAGAGGCAAATCCGTAGAGCCCCTTGGTGTTTCTGACTTGTTTCTGCTGGCCCTGAACTTCCGATTGGAAAGGATGAGCATGGGTGGTGGGGAGCAGGGACCAAGCCAGGTATGCAAGTCCTCACCTGGGTTACCTGTGGCCATTGCAGTAGCATTTTTCTGGCCCTGCCACCAGAGCCATCCCTAACCTAGAGTGAAGCTGTGCCTGGGAGGAAGGCTGGGCCTTTTCTGTCACAGCTGGCAGTGAGGAAGTAGGGGAGAAACCCCGGGCGCCTATTTTAAATCACACTGTGGCCTCAATGTTCCATGGTAGGGCTCAGCTTTCACATATGTGAAAAGCTACATTTGTGTATTCACTGCATTGGGAAGGAAGGCTACGTTTTGCTTGAGAAATGTCAACAGAGCTGTAGCTACGACAAGGATCTTTCATGAAAGACGTTTTCCAGAGCTGCAGACTTGGGCAGACCTGGTGGGGGCGGGTATTGGGGGTGTAGTTTAGAAAACATATGTTAAACCTCTGTAATTTTTTTTCTTAATGAACTGCACAACGGCAATTTAATAATTTCCTCTTTTAAGAGGAAAGGGGGAGTCTTGGATTTTAATTTTTTTTTTATAAAGGAGCACAGCACCTCTTAAAAAGAAAGCCTGAAATTAATCCATCTGCTAAGTCCAACAAAAGAAAACTATAAAAAAAAAAAAATCAAGAAGAACTTAGGTGTTTCAGCCTGGGTTTCCCTGAAGCAGATTCTGAGGTGAGGTTTTGTATCAAGTGGCTTAAGAGGGATGTGCTCCCCAGAGAGCATGTGAGGAGTGGGGAGTGGAGGCCAGGGAAGGGTGCCGTCTCGGACAACCTTCCGAGAGGCTGGCCTGGCCTGAGCTCTGAATTGGGGGTTACACCTCAGCACCGCCCCATCTCAAGGCCAGGAAGCTGGCCACAAGTGCCAGTCATCGGTGAAGGGCCTCTTATGGAGGAAATGAAGTCCCAGGCACTTTTCCCCACTCTGAGAGTGTGGACAGAGCAGCTCCAGAAGCCAAAGAACAAGCCTTGAAGAAGACCCATGGGTACTGGCTCATGGAAGTAAATACACAATGAAACCAGAGAGTGGGCCAACTACGGGGACCCAGGGGACGGGTTAGACCCCTAAAAGCGCTTGCCACAGCAGGATCGGGCTTCCCTGGTGGCGCTAATGGTAAAGAACTCATGTGCCAATGCAAGAGATGTAAGAGATGAGGGTTCAATCCCTGGGTCAGAAAGATCCTCTGAAGGAGGTCATAGCAACCCATTCCAGTATTCTTGCCTGGAGAATCGCATGGACAGAAGAGCCTGGTGGTGCTGCAAAGAGTCACACACGACTGAAGCAGCTTAGCACACACGCACACACAGCCGGATTACCTCAACGGGTGCACTTTGTGATTTGAAAGTATATTGCAAGCATATGGACAAAGATCTTTGAGCTCTTGAGGTACTTGGGTGATGTTCTCAGTATCAGTGACACAAAGGGTGTTTCTGCCAATTCCCAAATCAGGGAACTGGCACCTGTGGAGGCACTTGGAATTTAAGAGAGAACATGAACACCCAGCTGTGGTCCCGTTGCAGTCCAGTTCTTCAGAGCTGTCATTTCATCCTGTTGCAGCCAGCCTTACAAGGAGCATCTCTGCTCTCTCATGGCCACTGGCATCATTCGGAAGAATGAATATAACCAGCATATGAATATAACCAAGAACATGAATATAACTAGCCAGCCTGTCCTGTTCTCCTAAGCTAGTAGATTCAGTTCAGTTCAGTCGCTCAGTCGTGTCCAACTCTTTGTGACCCCATGGACTGCAGCATGCCAGGCTTCCCTGTCCATCACCAACTCCCAGAGCTTGATCAAACTCATGTCCATCAAGTCAGTGATACCATCCAACCATCTCATCCTCTGTCGTCCCCTTCTCCTCCTGCCTTCAATCCTTCCCAGCATTAGGGTCTTTTCCAATGAGTCGGTTCTTCCCATCAGGTGGCCAGAGTATTAGAGTTTCAGCTTCAGCATCAGTCCTTCCAATGAATATTCAGGACTGATTTCCTTGAGGATGGACTGGTTGGATCTCCTTCCTGTCCTGGGGACTCTCAAGAGTCTTCTCCAACACCACAGTTCAAAAGCATCCATTCTTCGACGCTCAGCTTTCTTTATAGTCCAACCCTCACATCCATACATGACTGCTGGAAAAGCCATAGCTTTGACTAGACTGACCTTTGTCAGCTGATTTTAAAAATCAGTGAGGAAAAAAAAATGACAACAGAAATTCATACATTCTGATCATCCTGACCCAGAACATCCTGAACAGAAGGAATTTTAAACCAGAAATGCCCATTTTACAAGTAAGGAAATAGTCCCCAAATAAATTGGTGTAAGAAATTTTTAAAAAACCAATTAGGAATGTGTTTGGCTTCATGTAACACAAAGGGCAACTTTTAGTATCTGATGCTAACGAGGCTTTGAGTTTTCTTTTCTAATAACAAATGTCGAAGTGGACATTCCAGGACAGCTAAGTAACTACACAGTGCCCTCAGAAACCCAGTTCCTTCTGTCTTTCTACTCAACATTGCTTCATACACGTTGCTTCTTGGTTTCTACTTCCAACACTGTAGCTGCATGCCAAGCAGTAAGAAAAAGAAAGATAACAGGCCTGACCCCCTTTTAAAGTGCTCTTCTGAAGCTCCATTCCGCATTTTCCATGTACATCTTCTTAACCAGAACCATATCATGTGGCCACCCCAGTCACAGGGGAGGCTGGGAGATGAGTTTTCCTGGCTGGCCACATGGCTACCCCAAGCACAGCCAGGTTCTGTTTATGGGGAGGAAGGGAAGCATCAGCAGAGTCAGCCCCAGCCGGAACCTGGAAGGGGACATTTGCGAGTGTGTGTCTCTGAGATACAAGCAGAAAGGGGGAAGGACAGGGAATGAATCATGGACAAACAGGCAAGTGACCAGCACAATCACTGTCTTGTTTTCCTTCTGCCAAAGTTCTTTCAGGCTCTGTTACTGCATTTAGAAATTTTTGTTTAAAGTCAGCCTCGAGAATACCTTGTTGGGAAGGTCTAGTTTGGCTGTAGTCAGGTGCAGCAGAGGCCCTGGTGAGAACCAGCAGGTAATGTGACCTGGATCTGTCTGATTAAGCGGTGCCCAGGGGGATCTGCTCCTTTAGTAGATGTCAGACCCTGATAAAGCATAAGATGATCTCTGTCTGTCCCCCTTATCTGTCATCATTGATGTCTACATTTCCTATTTTCACAAGATGAAGCCATTTCAATGAAAATGTCACTGTATTTGTATCCAGGGCCTCCAGCAGAGGTGCTTTAGCTCTCTATCCAGGCCAGTCTGTGCCAGAAGGGTCCAGGTTCAGAGCCCCTGTCCTTCTGTTTGGTATATGTGTTGCCAGCCTTCTCGTCACTCTTCTATTTATCTGTTTCTGTACTGTGTGTAGTTTGGCATCTTCCTTCTTAAAATATAAAGCCCAGGCCTGCACTGTTATCCAGGGAGCCCAGCATAGTTGTTATTGCCCCAGGTTTCAACAGGCTTCCCAGTGGCACTGGTGGTAAAGAACCTGCCTGCCAGTGCAGGAGATGTAAGAGACACGGGTTTGATCCCTAGGTCGGGAAGATCCCCTGGAGGAGGGCATGACAACCCACTCCAGTATTGTTGCCTGGAGAATCTCACAGACAGAGGAACCTGGCGGGCTACAGTCTATGGGGTCACACAGAATTGGACACAACTGAAGGTACTGAACATGCACGCACACAGGTTTAAACATATTTCTGTTAATGTGGCAGCCACAGCACACTTGTATGTATTTGTGATGCATTTACTCTTAATTTCTTTTAGTCTTTTTATGCTGTTTGGAAGCTGCATCATTTATGTCCTTGCTACTCAAAATATGGTCATGGACCAGCAGCACAGCCTGACCTAGGAGCCTGTTAGAAGTGCAGAATCTCAGACCTGACCACCCAGATGCTGAATCAGTATCTGCATGTTAACAAGATCCCTTGGTATTTGCCTGCATAGCAAAATTTGAGGGAAGTCAGAGTTCCTGACTTTACGTCATCTAACTTGGTAACTTACTAAGACATTGATGAAGACCCTACATGCACTCAGAGCAGGAGTCTGGTGGTGCTTTGGGTGTGATGCCCTCTGGGCAGACGTGGAGCTGCTCACAAAATGTCTGGGAGGGAAGGAGGAGGCTTTTATGGAGCATCTTTTAAGCACGGGGCTGGGGGCTTTATCCCATTGAAACCTCACCACAGTCCTCTGTGATATAGGCTCTTATTCCCAACATGTGGATGAAGGAGTCAAGACTCCCAAGGTTAAGAGAACACAATCCTTTTATGTTCAAGACTCATAAAGATTAATGAGACTTGAGGTCACACAGCCAGTAAGTGGCTGAGCTGGTGCTAACGTCACCTTTTTGGCCCAGCTTCCCTTGTCTGAGCTGCCAAGAAGTCTCTCAAAGGCTTTGCCGAGAATCGGGTTGACCGACTAGGGAAATTGGTCCCTGTCTCTGTGGCTTGAGAGGATGCTGCTTCTCCCTAGTGTTAAGTTTTAAAGTGGTGGCTGCTCCACCTGCAGGAAGCAACAAGGTAAGCTCTTCCATAAAGGAAAGGAAGGTAATTAGAACATATGCTGGAGAAAACAGAGAAGTTCACAACCAAGGAGGTGTCCTGAGGACTCCAGAGGAAAGTCTCAGGACAGTGTTTGTCAGGGGTCCCTTCCCAGAGATGAGAGGGTCACTGGATCCTGAGCACAGCTGCCTTGCACTGAGTGAAAGAAAGAGAATGTGTGCCCAGCTAAAGAAAAGGGAAATGTCCTCTGAGCCAGAGACTGTGCTCGAGACCCACTGTACAGCCGACAAGTAATGAGCAGAGCCTGGCTGAATCCAGTGCTCATTTCTCAATCCTCTTTTTTTTTTCTGGACCCATCAGCAACTGTTAGTACAGATAATTACTTCACTGGGTGGTTTTCTTTTTAATCTTGAATAGCATTTCCCACTTGACTTACAATTTACGTAGAGTCAGCGGCATACATCTTAAGTACGCACATCAGTAATTTTTGTACGTGTCTGTACCCACATCAGGAATGAATTCTAAAAGGAGAGAAGGATGGTCAGAACGGGATCCTGATCCCCCAGACTGGTTCCATTCTCAGGAAACAGCACCTCCATTCTTCCTGGCTCCCTCTTTGTCTCTCACCCTCAGCTGTCCAACCACGGCCTGTTGACTGGGCCTGCCAAGTCCATCCCTAATGCCACCATGTTTCGCCGTCACCGCTGCTTCCTTCCTGCCCCAGGTCACCATCTTCTTTGCCTGTAATTGACTACAGTGAGTTCCTTCCTAATTGGTCTCTCTGCTTCCAGCCTCGTCCTGTTACGCTTCTTTGCATACAACTCTCCGGTGGCTTCCCATCTCATCGTAAAGCTTCCTTCCTTTCAGGACCCATCCGGCTCCATAAGACCCGACCCAGTTGCCGCCTCTGTGAACACATCTACCGCTCTTCTCCTTGCACTCTCCACTGTAGCCACAGTGGCCTCCTTGCTGTTCCTTGAAACACACCAAGCTTGGTCCTGCCTCCAGGCCTTTGCACTAGCTCTTCCTTCAGGTGTGCACCTCAGTGCCTTGTTGTCTCCACTCAGATGGCACCTAATTAGAAATATCCTACTGTTTCAGACATCCCCATCTCATTCCTTTACCCTGATTTTCTTCATCAAACCTATCAACTGACATGCTGTTTGTTGCTAATTGGCTTGAATGGCTTTTTAGTCACTGATTCATCCCTGACACCCTCAATGCCCGGGATGTAGTCAGATCTCAGTATTGTTGAATGAATGAATGAGTCGTGGATGCTTATATAGACAGGTGAAGGACATTTCTATCTACTTTATGGTTACTGTGTCAGTTCCATTGGGTTTTGCGTTGCACTAGTGGTTTTTGTGTACTAAATGCTCTTTTTAAACAACTAGTAGTTTGTAGAGAGATGCTAATGTCTTATCTCCCTGCAAAGGGAGAGCACCAGGAATCAGAGAAATGGAGAAATGCTACCCCTACCTGGTGATAGATTCTTGCTGTGTAAGATTGGGCCTTTGTGCTGAAACTCATCATTGAGGGGCAGCTCTGTGTCTGTGCCTGTTGAAGGGTGACAGGAAGTGGACGAAGGCTATGCCTCCAGATTTTTCTGCACACCCTCCTCACTTCAAACCAGCAGCTATTTTCAGCAGAGCTGTCCTCTGTCCACGTGGATTTCTATAGTGGCCCCAGGTTTACAGACCTCTGGTAGGGTTGGGAATGTGAGCTACAGTCTCAAGGACTTAAAAAGTGTCTGTGCTATGGTGCTTTGAAAGAACCAAAAGTGACGCCCATGTCTTGGTTAGATTTCCCCAGAAGTAAACCCTGAGAGAAGAATTCAAACACAAGTAGTTTGTTTGGGAGGTGAAGGTAGGGGAATGGGGAGGTGAAGTAGAGGAAAGAAAGCAGCTGAAAATGGTCGGGTTATGTAGCTAGGTGCTCTTGTGGACAACCGAGTTACTCCCACTGGGGAACTCAGAGTCCATAGCACGAGCATCTCAAAGTTACGCTACCCAAGTGGTAAGGGGCCGAGGTTTTACGCACCACCCCTCAACAGGCATTGGTTGAGGGCTGCTTCCCAGGGCAGTAATATCCTGATTCTTCTGGCCTGCCTTGTGGAGGGGACAGAGGAACTTTGACTCTAGCAAAAGCTCTAGGGTGAAAAAAATGCAGATGGTGGCAGCTGGAAAGTTAGGGAGGGGATGTGGACCAACAGGGTCAGCTGTGACACCTCCACCCCCTTCCTTATATCAAGCTCACGGGCTGGGACAGCCTCCCTCATCACACCTCGCTCAGCCACCAGCCCCAGTTCTTCCTTTTTCACTGGCTTCTTTCTGGTCCTCACTGAGATAGAGTGGGGGATACAGAACAGCAGTCCACAGGCTATAGGATTTAAGGAGATTAGAGTAGTTACAGCTTTCAAACCACATGGGCCATCTGGAAACTTTGGCTTCAGGGAGGCCACCTCTGCTCTCCGGGAGCTTCCTGAGTCTCTGGAACAAGTCATGCTGCCTCACCTGTGCACGTGGCCCGCCAGAGGCCTGGCTCAGGGTCCAGGTGGGATCGTGGGGTATGAATGTGTGAAGCATTTGGTGCTCATGGGACCTATGTTTAGCAAAGACAGGGAACATGCAGGAGGTGGCCAATAGGGCATGTGAGAGAGCAGACCCACCTATGAAACTTGGGGTAATAGTAAGTATAAGCACCCATTATATTAATATTTTTAAGTCCAATTTTTAAAGGAGCCTTGGACTGAGGCTCCAAGAGGCTCAAGTGGTTCCAGGATGATGCATCTAGGAAACATTGAAGCTATAATCTGAGCCTGGTCTGTTTGGAGGCCAAGCCTGCATTTTGTCCGCTGTATACATTTCTCCCAAATGAAGGTTAGCCTTGACCCAGACATGTGTCTGTGTGACATAGCAGTGGCACCCAGTGGGTTCCTACCGGTGGTTAGAGTTGTATACTAAGAGGTCTCCACTGAGGTCTCGGGTTTCCTCTGGAAGAGTTAAAGGAGGTCCCTGCAGAGCCCACAGCCTTTGGGTAGAGAGCTCTGTCCTGTTTGCCAGATAAAATGCATCTATCTACAGCTTTATGAGAGCAGAAGAAAGAAAGCTGGGCTATTGGTATCTGGGGTGGAGCAGAGAACTGCCTTGGACAGAGAGTGGGTATGTATGTGGAGCAGGTGGGGCTTGTGCAGGAGCCCTCGCCATGTAGCCAGCTGCAGGAGAGGCATCTGACACTCCTTCTAAGGATGGCACTGTCCTTAGAAAGCATAGTTGGGAAAGGTGTCGGGGCGGGGGGTACCCCCTCAAGCCAAGCATTCTCTCATTATGCAAGCTCAGCCTTTCCAGATGCAGCCAGCCAGCCTCTAAAATGAGAAGTGAGAATTCATAGATATCCCATGAGCACCTACATTGTATGACAAAAGACCCAGGGACCCAACGATGGATCAGTTGTTGGCCCTGCCCTGGAGGAGTGCCGCGCAGAGCTTCACCTCCCAGAAGGCTCCTGGTGTGGGGATAAGAAGAGGTTCTGTTGCTTCCCGAGCCTGGAACAGGTATCAGTTCAGCTGTGCTGAAAGATCTACTATGACCCCACGGCCCAGCCCTGATCACTGGGAAGTGCTGGCATGTGTTTGTCTCAAATTTCTTTTTGTCATTTTTGTACACTTACTTATATATGTTTGAATATTATGTGAAAGGACATGTGGAGTGTTTTAGAAGCAGCAACCTTTTGCCCATGGCGTTTGTCCGAAATGTGTCCTTCGTCTTTTAATTTAGTCATAATTTTCCCAACAGAAATCTTTTATTCTTATATAGCATCCATCTTTTCCTTCATGCATAGCTTCTAACTTTGGTGTTGGCTTAGAAATTCCTCCCCATCTCCAGATATCTTATCAAATATTTATTAGTGCTTCATAGTTTTTTTTTTTTTTTCCCCTGTGCTTACATTTTCAACCCATTTTTGGTGGAATTTACTTTGGTTTAAGAAGAGAAATGTAGAGATCCAACTTTACTTCTTTGAAATGCTTACAAATCGTCAGAAGCTTCCAGAAGATCAGCTAAACCCTCCACCACTCACCCACACTACTCATTGCTGACTCAGAGTTACTCCGTCTTCCTGTTCTGAATTCCCATTTACATCTGGATCTGTTTCTGGATTTCTGTTTTGTCCTCTGATCTCTGTACCTCATGGTCATACTGTGAACCGTAATTGCTGAAGCTTTATGTTTTATATCTGGAAGGAGAATTTTCTGCCATTGCACTCAACTGTTTCTGCCTGGTATCACATGCTGCTTCTTTCAAATGCTAAACTGTCCTTTTAAGTTCAGAAAAATTCTGTAGCAGTGTGATTGGAATTATTTTAAATATGTAACTTTAGAAGAATATATATATATCTTTTTCTGTTTGGGGGTTCTCCTCCAAGAACCTGCTGTGTCTGTCCATCTATGTTTTTTTTCTTTTCTCTTTCTCAAAAGAACATCATCATTTTCTCCACTTAAGTCCTACATCTTCTTGTTATTCCTGGATATTTGCTGCTGCAAAGGGGGTCCTTTTCTGTTATATTTTATAGCTGGTTTTTACATGTATGTGGGGGGGGAAGCTTTCAAGTTTGGCATAAATTTAACTGGTGACTTTACTAAACATATTCTAGTTTTTCAGTTTCATTAATCTAGACCTTTTTAAGGTAGAACTCACATCATACAAATAGTGATTTTAGTCCCTTTGTTTTTTTTAAAGACTACATGCTTTTTAATATAATTTTATTTACTTATTTTTGGCTGTGCTGGGTCTTTGTTGCTGCACAGACTTTTATCTAGTTGTGGCTAGTGGGGGCTACTCTTCAGTTGCAGTACATGGGCTTCTCATTGCGGTGGCTTCTCTTGTGGCAGAGCCTAGGCTCTAGGGTTCGCAGGCTTCAGTAGTTGTAGCTCCTGGACTCTAGAGCACAGGCTCAGTAGTTGTGACCAGTGGGCTTAGTTGCTCTGAGGGATATGGGAATTTCCTGAATCAGGAATCGAACCCGTGTCTCCTGCACTGGCAGGCAGATCCTTTACCACTGAACCTCCAGGAAAGAAATCCCTTGTTTCTGATATTAAACTTCACTTCTTCTGGAGCAGTGCTCCACCACTCATTTCAAGGCAGTGGAGAACAAAGGAAGGCATAGTGAACATCCTTCTCACTCTCAGCTTTAATGGGTCTCTATGCTGGTTGTAGACCTGAGTTCTACATTTTATTAATCGTATTAAGGAAGTGCATTAACATGAATGGATGCTGACATCTTATCAAATATGCTTTCAAGCTATTTGTAAGATCCTTTCAAAACTGAAGAGCTTTTATTACGTCTATTAATCTTATATCTAATATCCAACTCATGTATTTTGAAACAACCATCATTTTATAAATATTCATATAATACTTGTATAACTTACAAATTAAAACATGAACTTAAGAGGTTTACATTGAACCATGTGAAATTGATATTGTTTTAGGTGAAAGATAGCCAAACATTGGCGATTTTGAATGGTTCAACCTATTACATTTTTCCCATGGAGCTTCAAATGCAAGATAAGTCAATTTATTTTTTTCATAAGTCTGTCTAAATGCTTTCAGTACCTTAAGAAGCAAATCATGGTTCATCGATCAATAGGCTAACACTTAAAACCAATTAACAGGAATGCTGCTACCAGAGATTTAAATTTCTTTATTTTCTCTAATCTAAGTCTAATTTTGACTATGGTTCTGATTTCTTCCTAGAGCTACCCTTGTACTGACTTTCCCAGAAGAGTCAGGGTTACCATCTCAAGCCTGCAGCATGACCCAGGGACGTGATGGTTCTACACCAGGCCATCATCCAGTTGCCCCACAGAGCCGACAGTTTGGCAGGTGTTCCACCCTGATCCTCTCCAATTCTTCCATGCCATTTTTGCCCCTTCACCTGCATATCCATCCCACTTCGGTTTGCTTTTAACACTCAGCACAGATGATCCCTTTTTTTCCTTTTTTGGAGGACTGACCTCAGGATATTGGAGCCATTCTACTTACGGCCATGAAAAGCCACAGGTGTCCCAACATGGGCAGCCCTTGACCAAAGATTCTCTGGGCCAGATTATGAAACCTCAGCACTCTAGTGCAGGACAGCTCTGAGGTGTGACTCACACCAGAAGTCCCCATGGGATCAGGTGAAGCCCCCTACCTCACACATCCTTGCCTGGTTTCCTCCCTGGCCACTTCCTCCCCCACTCCTTCACTCCTCTCCCTGGGAGTACGTTTTAGATATTTTTATGGGTTTATTTGGCTGCACCAGTCTTAGTTGTGGCATGCAGAATCTTTAGTCGTAGAATGTCAACTCTTAGTTGTGGCATGGGGGATCTTGTTTCCTGACCAGGGATGGAATCCAGGCCCCCTGTATTGGGAGTGCAGAGCCTTAGCAGCTGAACCACCAGGAAAGTCCTAGAAGCACATTTTTATGCAAAGGACTTCCCTGGTTGCTAATACAGTAAAGCGGCTGCCTACAATGTGGGAGACCCAGGTTCAATCCCTGGGTCAGGAAGATCTCCTCGAGAAGGAAATGGCAACCCATTCCAGTATTCTTGCCTGGAAAATCCCATGGACGGAGGTAGGCTACAGTACATGGGGTCATGAAGAGTTGGACACGACTGAACGACTTCACTTTCACTTTTGACCATGAATCCTCATCTTAGTGTCTGCTTCTGGGTACCCAGACCTAAAACAGGCAGGGCCTCTTTTTCATAACAGGTTTTGTTCATTACAGCAGAAACTTTCCAATTTACTGATCTAACCAATCAGATGTGTTTTGATTTGTTGTTGCTGTTGTTGTAACCACAGTCTTTTCTCTGAAATGACCCTGTTTGGGGTAGTTTATCTTTGTAACACAACGTAATATAAATCTGCTTTCTGAGTGTTTGTTCTCAGTGATTATTTGTTCTGAACACAGCCCGATCTAATTGACTTAAATCTAAAGTTTTTGATCAGTTGGGTGACTAAAATGATAACTTTTTTCATTAACTGTTAACACTTAAAATAGTGGGATATTAAACCATTCATATTGCTTCCCTTTTTTGATACTTGAATAAGATCAAATGTATTTTTAAAGTTCTAACTTCGTCTTGATCATTGTGTGTCATTCTTTTCCTATGTTGCTGGATCCAGGATTCTAATATTTTATTCAGCATTGCTCTATTTTTATTAATGAGATTTGTCTGTAGTTTTCTTTCTTGTATCTGTCCATGTCAGGCTTTTGCTGATTTTTGCAAAATTGACCAGGAAGCTTACAGTCTTTCACTGTACTCGCAATGTACAAGGTATGATCCAGTGGTGGGAGCTAACCCTTTTTGGAGCACTAATTTATGTGCCAGGTACTCTGCTCAGGACAGAACTTTTACTCACACATTTAACCCTCACAGCTACCTAATCCAACATGTCCAATTATGATCTCAGTTTTCCTGGTGAGGAAACTGAGGTTTAGCAAGGTTAAGAAGTGGCAGAGCAGGGATTCAGGTGTAGACAGGCTGACACCAGGGTACTGGAATGCATATTTTGCATAAAGAGGCTTATTTACATGTTTGATGGAGTATGCTGGCTGCTCACGTGGCTTTGTGGCTCTTACCCTCCGGAGTGCCAGGTGCTTCATGAATTAGATCTTTCTCATTACATCACCAGTTTTTGTTGTTTTTTTTTTTAATGCAAGAGGCAATAGGCAAGGAAGCATTGATGAATTTTCAGAGACAGCTGCAATTTGTTTGAACAAGGCTCTCTTCAGTATCCCAAGGATATTGGCACACAGGCCCAGCTCCCATCCAGTTCCTCCTGGTGCAAGTTTTCCTGTGGTGCCTGCGTGTCTCTACTCTGGATCCTGCAGAGCTGGCAGTAACTGCATCCTTGAGTTTTCCTCTCTGGAATTAATTTGTCCCCAAGTGAACTCTAAATAAAAGGAAGATCACACATGAAAGCTTTGTCCTTAAGTGGGGTTAGGAAGATAGAAATAACACAATCCTTTCTGTTTTAACATATACCTGATGAATATTGGACATATGGAAGAAGAGATGCTGGTGGACACAGTAGGTCTGAAGCTCTTTTAGGCCCCCGGAAGCTCAGTAGTTTAGATTGTATCATATAACAGCTGGAATCTTGTGACATGTTCTGATTTCCTGGTGTACGATGGGGTGATGCTGTGATTTTCATGGGATAAAACCCCTTATTTTTGTTTTGTTTTGCCCTAAATAAGTGAAAGACAAGTTCTACCAATAAGAACCTGAATGAATCATATAGACTTCTTTGTTTGCATGATTTAGAACTAGATCTTGGGGAGATAACCACAAATGTATACCCTAAAGGTGTGAAAATGAAGTGAAAGTTGCTCAATTTTGTCCCACCCTTTGCGACCCCACAGACTGTACAGTCCATGGAATTTTCTAGGCCAGAATACTAGAGTGGGTAGCCTTTCCCTTCTCCAGGGGAGCTTCCCAACTCAGGGATCAATCCTAGGTCTCCCACATTGCAGGCAGATTCCTTACCAACTGAGCTATCAGGGAAGCCCTAAAGGTGTAAGGGAACTAAATTTACGTAGCGGAAAATAGGTTCTTAGAACATGTAAACTGCAGCTGGCTCAATCACAAGTAGGGTGAGGATGCCATTTGTTCATTCAGCAGATATAAATTATGTTTTTAACACCTATTAGGCACAGGAGATACATGAGCAAAACAGACATAGCCCCTGCCCTCAGTCTGCTTCCAGTGCTTTGGGACTAGATGTCTGCTGAACTCTTCATGAAACTAATTGTAACTGTGGTGAGTGGAACACCATGGGAGATTTCCCAGAGGCACTGTGGACAGTTTTCAGGAAGAGCAAACATGCTGGGACCAGAAGGAACACAGGTCACTGCAGGAAAGTTCTGTGTGCCTGCGTGGAGTGAGTATGTGAGATGAGAGGCAGAGGCAAGACGGAAGTGCTAGGCAGGCCCACAGGAAGATGTCCACACTCAAATGCAGGGAAGGCTATTGTGCAAGTATTTCAGCCTCTGATTTGCCTTAATGCTGGAACCTCCAAATTTGTTTATAAAATGCCATAAAATGTTTATGCACTTATTTATGATAAAGCTTTAGTCTAATAAATCTGAGTAATAGAGGGTATATATTTATTATTTCTCCTTACCTTAGAAGGGAAGCCATAAAAAAAAGTCCTTAATGAAAACAGACATTTTTTTTCCAAAAAAAAGTGATCAGAATTGTCATCGTAAAAGAACCATTTACACATTTGGTCACTGCTGTTGGTCATTAGCTAGTTGATGGTTCCAAGCTTTAAATCTGAACTTGTCATAGGAGGATGGAAGCTCAGGCTATTAAAGTCCAGAAAGGTTATCTTTCACAGATGGGACAAGCCCCTGGAGGAGATGGCCTTCTGAAAATCACAGAACCAAAGGGCATATGGATTTTTTGGTCCTTGTTTAAGAAAACCAAGTCTAAATTCAGTATAATTCCTTCTTTCTTCAGCTTCTCTGAAAGTGCAACTCGTTCATAAGAACCCTGTCCCCCAGCCCTTGTTTCCCAGGCCAGGGTTATGCTGTGTGTTCCATGAACCCGTCTACCTGCACTTGGCATCAACTTTCAGCCAGTTTCCACATGCAGTATTAGTTTTGGCTTTGGAAAATGAGATTTCTTTTACTTGGCTGGAAGTATACAGCAACCATTTTCTTTTGCTTGTGCTTCATGAGTTAATCACGCAGTGAGAGGAAAGAGCCTGCCTGGTGAGCATCTGGACTCTTTTAAAGCCACAGTTCACCCAGGTTTCGTGTGAACTGGCTTGCTCTTCAAAAAGGATGGCGTGATCTAGCAGCACCAGGGCCTGTGGGGTATTTTCCTTTTCCAAAGTAATTTGTTTGTTCTCTTCCAAATGGGGCCTTAAGGATGGAGGCAACAGAAAATGAAAAGATTGACCAATGGTCCCACAATTTCCATGGATTGGCCTAGCCATCAGAGTGGAAACATAGGCTGGAGATTAAGATTAGAGGAAGTTTGCATTTGTAGAGCAAGAACCCAGGCAGGTTGGTTTCTTACTTCTTGCTCTTTCCCCCTGCATACATAACTGGCCTGTACCAGAAAGGCCATTTGTCCTTGACAACTTTGTCTGCTAACCCTTCAAGGTGTCAGGAGGCCTCTTTCCCATCAGATCCCTCTGGAAATCTCCCTCTCAGCTTCAGTTGGACTGTTGGGCCTTTAGATTCAGATTTTTCCTGAAGTGAAAAAGAGATTCAGACCACTCCTTTTCCTAAGATTTACTAGCCACAGGCCACTGTCACCTGCCACTTGCAGGTGGTTTATTGAAGCAGGAGCCAGAAACCAGGAAGTTCAGAAGAAGAGTGTGTGTGGTTTTAGGTCACTGCTGGAGGTGTCTGGACCTTTTGAGAAGTATGGAAAGTCACCCATAGATATCCATTGACAGATGAATGGATATAGAAGTTTTGGTACATATATATAGTGGAATATTACTCAGCTATAAAAGGGAACAAATTTGAGTCAGTTCTAGTGAGGTGGATGAACCTAAAGCCTGTGAAACGGAGTGAAGTCAGTCAGAAAGAAAAAAAACAAATATCATACATTAATGGATATATATGGAATCTAGAGAAATGGTACTGATGAACCTTTTTGCAGGGCAGGAATAGAGAGACAGACATAGAGAATAGACTTGTGGACACCGTGGGGGAAGGAAAGGATGAGACGAATTGATAGAATAACATTGAAACATACATATTACCATATGTAAAACAGATAGCTAGTGGGAAGTTGCTATATAACACAGGAAGCTAAACCCAGTGCTCTGTGACAACTTAGAAGGGTGGGAGGCAGGAGGGATGTTCAAGAGGGAAAGGATGTATGTATACTTATGGCTGATTCACGTTATTATATGGCAGAAACCAACACAACTTGTAAAGCAATTATTCTCCAATTAAAAATAAATTTTAAAAAGTCACCCAGAAATGTTAGCTGGAAGACAGGAGACCAGAACATCTATTCATAGGCTCCTGTTGCCAGCCAGTTGAGGGTTGCCTATGAAGGAGTGGGTTATCCTGTCCTGGCAAGGTGTGTAGTTGAGAATGAGGGCCATGAAACTGATGCCCGCACCAAGGCTGGAATCAGAGTTGGTCCAGGAAGAAACAATACAGGGCATCTGAAACATTTGCAAAACCCATTTCTGTCTCAATCCCAGCCCAGGCTCCCATAGCCTGAGTTCAGCCCCTAATTGCTTTCTGCCATTTGAACAAAAGCATCGGTTAACTCTTCTCTTGGCCATAATCAGTTGCCTGAGATTGTCCATGAGTCAAAAGGGAAGACAGTCAGTATTCTAAGCAGAAGTGAACCATTAAGAGCTTGTGTTTTGGAGAGAAGAGAGTGGGCGTTTGAATGTAAACCTTTGCTCTCCCTGACCTATTCTTGACACTGGGTATACATTAAGAAAAATAAAGTATGAAAAAGTCTAGAAAATTATGACATTTAAACTATACTGTACAAGAGACTTTATTTGGACCTAAACAAAATACAGACTTCAAGGAAGGTAAATAAGGAACTGATTCCTTTACTCACAACTTCCTTGTTTACAAAAGCATTACTACAGAAAATTTTAAAACCATCTCAGTGGAGGTCACTGCAATTCAGGTACAGAGCTCAATGTGCTCCAACAATTTACAGATATTTAGTTCAGGAACAATCCTACAAGTGAGTTATTTTCTGTTTAGGTGGAGTCTCTGGGAGTGGCTGCACCGTCAGCAGATGAGGGGAACAATTTCTTTGAAGGAATTTATGAAACACCTCTCTTGTTTTTATTACATCTGTGTTCTTATATTTCTTTCTGTTTGCAGTGCCCTCGAGTGCTTTAAAGGTTCAGGGACAATAAATAAACTTGATGGCCATTTTTGGTCCTCTGTCTTTTGAGTTGACAGTGTTTTTCTGTGTTCAGAGGTTCATTCCTCAGCCCCCAGGGGACACCAGTACAGAGTGAGATGAGGTGATGCCAGGGCTCCCTGTACACACTCCACGCCTCCCAGAGTCACAGGTCTTCCCCCCCTCACTGGTCAGTGGGCTCAGTGGTGCAGTCCCACCACTCACAGCCTGGTGAAATCCATCCTTTTCTCTCTAATCTTTCTGTTTTCCCCTTTGGCTTTTGTTTCACCTTTGGTCCTTCCTCTTTTTAGAGTTTAACCAACAAAGAAGGGTCAACCTTAGCTTCTTACAAAGTGGAGTGTGGACAAGCGGGGCCCTTCCTTGGTTCCCTGGCATGGGCTCTGCATGGGTGACCACCCTGTTGTGACTATCCCTTCCTGAGCACTTCCCTGTTTGCTCCATTGGGTTTAGGTCACTTGCTGCTGCTGCTGCTGCTGCTAAGTCGCTTCAGTCGTGTCTGACTCTGTGCGACCCCATAGATGGCAGCCCACCAGGCTCCCCCATCCCTGGGATTTTCAAGGCAAGAACACTGGAGTGGGTTGCCATTTCCTTCTCCAATGCATGAAAGTGAAAAGTGAAAGTGAAGGCGCTCAGTCGTGTCCGACTCTTAGTGACCCCATGGACTGCAGCCTAGGTCACTTGCAGGTGCCCTCATTTATTCTGCACAGTGACTCTGCACCCATCACTGTAACAAACCACCCCAAAATGTAGCAGCTTCACATACCTACTATTTCATATTTCTTGTGACTCTCAGAGCAGTTATTCAGCTCTTATCCTGGCTCGGCTGACCTTGGCCGACCTCCCTCAGGCATCTGCAGTGAGCTGGTAGGTCAGCTGTTGTTTGGGCCAGTGGGAGCAATGGAGCTCAGAGGCTACCATCGTCCAGCAGTTGAGCTCGGGTTCCTGTGGCTTCAGCAAGGGTTCAAGAGAATGGATAGAAATTCCAAGGCCTCTTGAGATGAGAGAACAGGCATGGTATCTCTTCTGCAGCATTTAGTGGGCCAAAGCAAGTCATCTGGGAGATCTTCTTCACGCTTCACCGTACTCTGAGCATCCAGTAGGGTGGAGCTAGAGCAAGGTTTGCAAACCTGGGGTGGAGAGCGAGAATCCAGTGTTTCTAGAGAATCGCCTACTCCCTTGAGAGAACTTCCATTCTAACAGAGGGAGGAGGAAAGGATTCCATCTTTCTTGTGAGAAAGAAAACCACTATAGGGTTGTACCTCCTGTTCTGGGTTGATTCTCACGGATGTTCAGCCCAAACAGTGCTGGGGAGGGCAGGAACCCCCTACCCCGACTCCCTGCCGTGTGCAGGAGCTGCAGTAGGCATCATCACTGGCACCATCTCAGGGACACTCATGCTGACCCAGCAGAGGTGCGACGACCCTCTTCACTTTACAGAGGCAGAAATGTAGCAGGAAGGTTGTGATGTGCTTCAAGTCACAAAGCTAATGAGTGGCAGGTCTGGGACCAGACCCACTGCCTCCCCGCGCCCCGCCGTCTGTCTTGTGGCAGTTACCATCCTAACTCGTAATTAAGGACAGAGCTTGATCCTGACATCAGTGAACTGGCAATCCTGTCAAGAAATAAATGTCCTTCCCACCCCCACGAAAGTAGTTCACAATGAAGGATGGTGTTGGTGGCTTAGCTCATGAGTGTGGTTCATGTGGGAGGGAGTTTTGGTGAGCAGACCTTTCACCTGGACAATGGGAGGAGATGGTTCCCCAGAGGAAACTTGGGGCCAGGGAGTCATCAGAAACCTGGATGGATATAGGTGGCAGGAAACAGAGTCTTCTCCAGCCTCTTTACACAACTTACCAAAGTAGAAAGTGGGCTCAGGCAAGTAACTTGGATTGAGTCTCCCAACTGGCAGTAGCTCATGGATCTTAATCCTTCAGCCTTGCTCAGGCTGATGGAGGAAGAGATCTCTCCACCCCAGTCCTGATGCCCCAGTGTTCTGTGGCCATCTTAAGTGTCTGCTTTGAACTCTGAGACATGACCAAGGGCTCTAGAAGTGACCAGGACAAAAGGCCGTTGGTTGGAGATTATAGCGTGGGATGATGACCCCCCCACACATACAGTGGAGTAAACAGAATTTCTGGTTAGGAAAACCTCTTCTCAGTAACCCTTGAGAGACCTCAGCCCCTTGGACAACAACACTGGGATCTTTTGTCGTCTCCAAGTTCATGTGACTTTCCCTTTCCCTTTAGAGCTGCTTGGTCGTAAGATTTAAAGCCAGAATTCTTTTACCACATGTCATTCTCCATCAGAGTTTCATCTGCTGAGGAGCTGCAGAGCTGGTGCTCACGACACAGGGCCTCCCTCTTCCATGGCTCCTTATCTAGAAGGTTCTAGCTGAAGGGGCTGCCTGTTGTCTCCAAACACAGAGGAGGGCAGTGGATTGAGCCTCAGATGGAGGAGGGAGAAGGGTCTCAAATTCAGAAGATGAGAAGCAAGCTCTCTTCCCAAACAAGCAGGAAGTCTGAGCTGTGAGTTGAGACTGTTGGCACTGGGGAGGGGTCTGGGGGTGCTTCCACACGCCTTCATGAGGTCACTGGAACAGGGCAGGAAATCTGAACCTTGTGCCAAAGAAAACTGTCTTTGCTCTTTATAAAAAGCCCGTTGAGCTTTGCTCACAAGGATTGGGACTCTCAGATGGGCACGCTGGCTTCCAGTAAGGGGTCTCGCAGTCATTTCTGAAGGCCTGGGGCCACTCCACTTGCGGTCACACTGCTGTTTCTGTTCTGGGCTAAGGATGGGCCTTGGATCCTGGAGCCGATGAGACAACATCTGACCTTTTTATTTCTGGTTGGGAAACCCCACACAGACCAGAGTCTGTTTCATGGCTTAAACTGCTGCCTGTGAAACGCTTCACTCCTCGGCAGGAACTCTGCATGGGGTCACAGGCTTTGTGCAGCCTGCTCAGCGCCAGCTGTGCCCAGGGCAGGGTGGCCACCATCCAGACAGTCACAGGGACACAGCCTGGGGCAGAGGAAATGGAGGGGCAGTGGGGCTGAGCTGACCTGGGTTTGAATCCCACTTCAGCTGCCTACTGGCTACACACATTTTGACAAGTTAGCTCAACTTCTCAACGCTTCATTTTCCTCCTCTGTAAAGTGGAGAGTATGAGACCTACTTTCAGTGTCAGGATTAAATAAGATGGTACTTCAAAGGCCAGTTCTGGAAAAGGCAACCTGTAAATGCTTGTCCATTCCCTCCTCCCATTTTAGTTCCTCTTTAGTGTTTCCTCACCATAGCATCAGTAGGAAGTTCATTTTCTAGCCCCATTTTGCAGGATGGAAGTTGGGGGCAACCTGGAGAAAGGTGACATCTGGGTGACACAGTGACAATTGGTGACTGTGAAGGGTTCCCATCCACCAGTGGCAGGGGCCCTGCAGCCCTCACAGCATCCCCAGAGGGGACCATTCAGGGGTCCCCTGACTCAGCAGACCAAGTGCCACCCTCACTTGTTATATTGTCCTCCGCGGTAGGTCCTACCCGGGCCCCATGTTTCTGAAGATCTGCATCAGTGCTCTCCCAGTGTAGTCCCCTGACATCAGCATCCATGTCATCTGGGACTTGATTAGAAAAGCACATTCATGGGCCCTTCCCCAGACCTGCTGAATCAGAAACTCTGGGGGTGAATCCCCGTAAAGTGCTTCTAAACGTACCTGCAGGTGTCTCTGATGCCTGACAGACTCTGAGACCTAGTCAAGTTATGGCAAAGCAAAGGAAACGCTGTCAACATGCACCCTCGGGCTTCTTTGCAGACTGGCTTCTGTGAGGCAGTACAGGTTCTGCTTAGACTGCCAACATGAGTTCTAGCTCTACCGTGTGGCTGCTGTGTGACCTTGGACAAGTTACTTCACCCGCCTGGGCCTCCGAATCCCAATCTGCAAAATGGATGAAATAATACTTACCTTGTAGGGTGGCTTAGAAACGTAAATCAGGTCATCGTCACAAAGTGCTCGAAGCAATGTCTGCCATGTGGTCCAAGTCCAATACATGTTAGCTCTGTCTACTTAGTTTTCAAGCAGCCCAGCCAGGCTGAGGGTCTTAGTCTGAAGGTGGTTTAAGGCCTAAAGGTTTGCCAGCAGCTGTAGGTGGCTGAGCAAAGAAAACACTTGAAAAGTCCCTCTCTGGAGCCTAATAGCATCAACAACCACTGTGGTGGCAGCCAACATAGTATCTCATTCAATCCTTAAGGTGAGATTATGAGGTAAGGAATTGCTATCTGTATTTTTGTGGGCAGGGGGTTGCAGGATAACTTAAGGCACCACTTGGTAGGTGGCAGAACTAAGAGTTGAACCGAATGGTTTGGAAAAAAAAAAAAATCATGATCACAAGTAGAGATGCTTCCAGGGCCCCCATTCCTTCCCCTGGGAAGCTCTGTAAAGAAGAAAGCAGCTTTCACTCACCATTCAGGGCCCCTGCCTGCAGCCTGGCATGAACAGCAAGGGAGGCATCCTTCCCAGATGGACCACGAGAAAACGCTGAGGAGCAATAATTAAATGAATCCGTGTTTAAGAGGCACTTAAGTGAATTAAAATCAATATGTGAGTCATGGGAGTCTGCACAGCCATCTTCACTGGCATCCTTAATATTTGGTGGCTGAAATTCTTTGTTTTAAAAGATCCTGGGTTACTTGGAACTGGCAGTCCCAGGGAAACACTGCCCTGCGTCGTGCATTAGAGAGGGTGAGAGGTTTCCAAGACGCGGGAGGCCGTTTGCTCAAAGCCTAAATGCTCCACTGACGCCAGGTTGGCGAGCCCCTACCTGAGGCCCCAACCAAAGAGGGGAGCTGGATGTTTCTGTGATGGTCTCATCCTACTATCTCAGTCTCGGTTTCCTAGAATGAAATCCTGAGACGAGACATCATTTTAAAGTAATTTACTAGCATATGTTCCCAGAAGAACCCACGGAGGGAATGGGGAAGGAAGCCAAGCAAAGGTATGATATCAGGTCCTCTGCTGCTGCTGCTAAGTCACTTCAGTCGTGTCCGACTCTGTGTGACCCCACAGATGGAGGCCCACCAGGCTCCCCCGTCCCTGGGATTCTCCAGGCAAGAACACTGGAGTGGGTTGCCATTTCCTTCTCCAATGTGTGAAAGTGAAAAGTGAAGTCGCTTAGTCATGTCCGACCCTTAGCGACCCCACGGACTGCAGCCTACCAGGCTCCTCCATCCATGGGATTTTCTAGGCAAGAGTACTGGAGTGGCTTGCCATTGCCTTCTCCTATCAGGTCCTCAGGGGTGAGACAAAAGGTGGAGAACTTGGGCACTCTCCACAGTAGAGGTCATACCTCAGAGGGTGCAGGGACAAGGGAGCTTGGTTGAGGGTCCCTGGAAAGGGATGTGAATTCCCATGCCCTCCCCTCTCTCCGGGGTTCACAGGCAAAGAAGAGTCCTGTGGGGTAGAGACACAGAAAATGCTGCTCCATTATTTACTTCTTCAGGCTCAGAGCCCCGGAAGCAAGAAATAAACCAGTCCGTTCTTCTTCCCGCTCACAAACAAGCCCACTTCAGACACAATCCTAAATTTAGTTCATTCCAACAAGTTCAGAACACACGTACCAGGGCTCAGTCAGTCTTATGAGCCTGCAGCCCATTATTTTATAAAAAATAACCTGGAAAAGTCGTGAATTTGTCATAAACAACTCTAGTGAGTCTGAATTTAAAACCTTACCATTAAAATAACCAAAAGCAACTCCTTCTCTTTGCAAGTCATTTTAAACAGCTAACTAACTAATTGAAAATGTTCAGACCAAATACAGAGAAAACCAAGTATCACCCTAGAAAACAGAGACTGTCTGTCTGTTTTGTTCTTGACAATATGAAGAGGACACTTGACTTTAACATTTATTTAAATTGCCAACATCCATTGGATCATCGAAAAAGCAAGAGAGTTCCAGAAAAACATCTACTTCTGCTTTATTGACTACGCCAAAGCCTTTGACTGAATGGATCACAAGTAGAAAATTCTTTAAAAAATGGGAATACCAGACCACCTTACCTTCCTCCTCAGAAATCTGTATGCAGATCAAGAAGCAACAGTTAGAACTGAACATGGAACAACAGACTGGTTCCAAATAGGAAAAGGAGTATGTCAAGGTTGTATATTGTCACCCTGCTTATTTAACTTATATGCAGAGTACATCATGAGAAACGGTGGGCTGGATGAAGCATAAACTGGAATCAAGATTGCCGGGAGAAATATCAATAACTTCAGATATGCAGATGACACCGCCCTTATGGCAGAAAATGAAGAAGAACTAAAGAGTCTCTTGATGAAAGTGAAAGAGGAGAGTGAAAAGTTGGCTTAAAACTCAACATTTAGAAAACTAAGATATGGTATCTGGTCCCATCACTTCATGGCAAATAGATGGGGAAACAATGGAAACAGTGACAGACTTTATTTTGGGGGGCTTCAAAATCACCGCAGATGATGACTGCAGCCATGAAATAAAATGATGCTTGCTCCTGGAAAGAAAAGTTATAACCAACCTAGACAACATATTAAAAAGCAGAGACATTACTTTGCTGACAAAAGTTCATCTAGTCAAAGCTATGATTTTTCCAGTAGTCATACATGGATGTGAGAGTTGGACAATAAAGAAAGCTGAGCGCTGAAGAATTGATGCTTTTGAACTGTGGTGTTGAAGACTCTTGAGAGTCCCTTGGACTACAAGGAGATCCAACCAGTCCATTCTAAAGGAAATCAGTCCTGAATATTCATTGGAAGGACTGATGCTGAAGCTGAAACTCCAATACTCTGGCCACCTGATGCAAAGAACCAACTCATTGGAAAAGACCCTGATGCTGGGAAGGATTGAAGGCAGGAGAAGGGGATGACAGAGGATGAGGTGGTTGGATGGCATCACCGACTTGATGGACGTGAGTTTGAGCAAGCTCCAGGAGCTGGTGATAGACAGGGAAGCCTGGAGTGCTGCAGTCCATGGGGTTGCAAAGAGTCAGACACTACTGAGTGACTGAACTGAACTGATGTTAGTGGGGCCTTCTTAATTTAGTGCTGGTAATTGTTGTAGTTGTGTATTGACCTTGGAGGTTCTTGGCGTCAGGCTTTTTTTTTTTTTTTAATGTACACAGTCTGAGTGAGTGAGTGATAGGCACTCAGTCGTGTCCAACTCTTTGCTACCCCATGGATCGTATCCCTCCAGGTTCCTCTATCCATGGAATTCTCTCAGCAGGAATACTGGAGAGGGTTACCATTCCCTTCTCCAGGGGACCTTCCTGACCCAGGGATCGAACCCAGGTCTCCTACACTGTAGGCAGATTCTTTACCACCTGAGCCACTAGGGAAGCCCACACAGCATGAATACATAAGATGCAGACTGCGCTCCTGACCCTGCCCTTTTCTCGTAGGCATTCCCTAAAGCTCGAACTCTCAACTGGTATGTGTTTCTTAGTTAGATCAGCTGCCAAGACAGTTATTCTGTGTCTGGTATTTTAAAGTAAAGCTTGTTTAGGACAGGGATATGCATGTGAACCTCCATGCCTGACACTTGAGGTTAGTCTAAGAGTATCTGTTGAATAAATTAATAACAGAACACAGATCCTGTACCCACTGCAAGGACCTGTTCTCAGGCTTTTAGTATGCTAGACAACAGTTCTCGGTTTTCTATGTATATTAATAGTATCACGTCATCTGTATATAATGGCAATTTTATGTCTTCTAATTTGAATATCTATTATTTCTTTTTCTTATCTGATTGCTGTGGCTAAGACTTCCAATACTATGTTGAAGAGACATGGTGAGAGTGGGCATCCTTGTCTTGTTCCATTTTTTAACAGAAAGGCTTTCTGTGTTTCACTGTTGAGTATTATATTGATTATGAGTTTGTCGTAAATAGTTTTTGTTATGATGTGTCCCCTCTATATCCACTTTCATAAGAGTTTTTATCATAAATGGATGTTGAATTTTATCAAATTTTTTCTGCGTCTATTGAGATGATCATGTGGATTTTGCCTCTTCTTTGATTGATATGGTGTATCCTATTGATTTGCCTATAATGAGTCATTCTTCTGACCCTTGGATGAATCCAACTTGATCATGGTGTATGAGCTTTTTTAAGGTTGTTGGATTCAGTTTGCTAACATTTTGTTAAGAGTTTTGCATCTATATTCGTCAAGAGTATTGGCCTATAATTTTCTTATTTTGGTTGTGTCTTTGTCTGGCTTTCATATTGTTGATGGTGGTTTCATAGGATTTAGGCAACAGTTCTGAACAAGAGGACCCTCAGCTAGCTTTTGCTATTTTACGAATGGTATTTTGGGCTATTATAATAACTTTTGACCTGTACCTGTGTGTTCACATGATGAACTGAATTTTCCTATGAAGTCAACATTGATGAGACTTCTGGGAGATAACTCTGTTGGGTTTTGGATTTCATAATTTAAAGAGCTTGTGGGAAAAAAAGAACGTGTATGTGCATAAAACTGAGTCACTTTGCTGTACAGAAGAGACTGGAAAAACATTGTAAATTAACTGAACTTCAATTTTTTAAAAAATAAAGAACTTGTAGATGTTTTTAGTTAAATGGAAAGGAAAGGTAGGTATTTCCATGGCAGTCCAGTGGTTCAGTCCCTGGTCAGGAAACTAAGAGTCCCCCATTCTGTGCGGTGTGTCAAATATTAAAAACAGTTTTTTAAAGGACAGCTAAGTCACTAGTAGTAATAATGAAAGTATATAATAATACATAATAATAATGAAATAAGACTAATGGCAGTGCAGTTGGAGGAAGTGAAGATGCTCTTATTGAGAGAGACTGATTTTAGCCGTGAGTGCAGTTATTCCTCAAACAGCTTGGTCCTTCTCCCCACCTCCCAGGCTGGGAGATCCCCTGAAGACAGCAAGGACTATATTATGAAGGCATGTGACCCAATGCGGGACATGGAGACTGCTTGATAAATAATTATTAAGTGGGGGCATGAACAAAGGAATGTAAGACGTAACAGAAAACATACGTGCCTCATGCATAAGAATTATTCTACAGAAGCTGTTTCCCATTTAAGACAAAATAAGAAACACTTGTTGAGTGGATGGATGGGCTTCCTCCAGGGCAGAAGGGGGCGGGCACCCGTGTGGGAGCGGCCTCTGCCTGTGTAGATAGAGTCCGTCTTCTCTGAGTCAGTGCTCTGGGTGCATGGTGGGCAGGGCTCCAGTCTGAGGACTAGTAGACGGGGGGACTATAATAAAAGATACTCTGACCTAACCAGGGAAAGCACTTTTCCCCCGTCTAACTGGGTCTCCATCTCTTAACCTCCAAAATGGCAGTGACTGTGCCAGCCCTCGAGGGCCGGTATTCCAAACGCTGGTATAGAATGTTTGCCTGAGAATCAAAATCCAGATTTCCTGACCTGACTTATGCTCTATAAAGAGTCCCACTCTGGAGGTGGGCCCTGCAATCTGCATCTTCAACAAGGATTTTAATGTCATTTCTGAGGGTTCTTAGCTTGGGTGCAATTTGGAACTTCCCAGGGAGCTTTCAGCAAACGCTGGCCCATGCTATGTTCTGTGATTCAGTGGGTCCACAGCTGGGCTTCCAAGGGGGCTTTTGTTTTTGTTTTACAAAGTTTTCCACACAATCATCACAGTCTGTCTAGCACCGTTGTACGAATTGCAGAGAAGTGCCCCCTCTGGTGGTCCACAGCCTCTTGCCAGGATGCAGAACTTGGGGAAAGCAGCGTGGGCTGGATTTCAGCCCCGCAGCCCTCAGGCGGGTCTCCTGTGCAGTAAATAGCCTGCACCGCGGCTCTGCTGTGCACGGTGTCTGTGGCTCTCAGGTGGCTCCACTGCACACCCAGTGATGAAGCAGTGACAGGTGCAGGCTATTGATAACCTTGGAAGGCTTCTGCACAGAAATGAAGCAGTGTGTTAACATCCACATGGGACAGCTTGTAAACCAGACTGGGGACAGCTGAAAACAGGGCATCCACAAAGAAGCTGTTTTACACTGGCCTATACTTTGGTCACCACATGCCACAAGTTGACTCACTGGAAAAGACTCTGATGCTGGGAGGGATTGGGGGCGGGAGGAAACAGGGATGACAGAGAATGAGATGGCTGGATGTCATCACCAACTCGATGGCCATGAGTTTGAGTGAACTCCTAGAGTTGGTGTTGGACAGGGAGGCCTGGCGTGCTGTGATTCATGGGATCGCAAAGAGTCGGACACGACTGAGCGACTGAACTGAATTGAACTGAACTGAGATAGGAAGAGGTTGGAACTGATCTGCCATGGCAGCAAGGAAACAGAAAGGAGGGCGGAATCACCCAGTCCTTGAAGGAGAGTCCTGAGATGTGTCCAGAGGTGGCAAAGAGCATCTGCCAACCAGAGGGGAGAGATTAGTTAGCAGCTGCTCCCTTGAACAGGACTGCATGTGCCCACAACATGCCACAGGGGTGCTGCACCGGGGGAGGATCCTCTTAGGCCTGGCCTCTTCTGTGGCCAAGGGGAGTTCAGTATCCCTGGAACAGCTCTTAACCAAGGAGAGGCAGGTGTTGGCAGAGACATGCCCAGCTTTTTCACCCATCAGGGGTGCATGTCCCCACTCCTTCAGGGAGCACTTGAGGTCACCTTGCAACCTACTTAAACCCCAGCCCTTGCTCCAGAATCTGCTTTGGGGGGGACCCAGATAAAGGACATGTCAATAGGTGGGTCTCCAGCTCCAGAAAAGTGTTTCCTTGCTCAGACGGGAGCCCTCAAATGGCAGCAGCTGGGTCCATCTTTCTCTGGCAGGTCGAGAGCCCAGGAAGGCAGGTTACATGGGCTGACATTATGTTCTCTGAGTGGGTGGCTCCGTGATGTAGAGCAGGGCTTCTCAAATGGTCACATGCACAGAGGTTACCTGGAGATCTCCTTAATATGTAGTCTCTAACTCAGCAGGTCTGGCTGGGACCTGAGAAACTTCATTTCTAACAAGCTCCCATGTAATGCTGATGCTGCTGGTCCAAGGACCACACTTTGAGTAGCAAGGCCCTTGGCAGCAAGGTCCTTCTCAAATGAGCTCTGAGCCCACAAGAGTGTCAGTGCACTGGTAGGTGGGGTGGAACTCTCCACTGTAAGGGTATCCCCAATACCAGGATTCCTGGCCGGGCTTTCAGTAAGTACCCACCAAACATTTGACTCCTACAAAACCTTTTCACCCAAACACCACTCATAAATTGTTTTTATGCCATGATGTTAAACCCTTCCCCATCATTTCAGGAGAGGTTGCCACCTTATAGAGTTTTCAACCAGCCTGTGGGGCAAAGGAAAAGATTGATAGAAAATCAGAATAATTTGATTCATGAGATGGAATTGAACTTTGAATTCTTAGTATGTTTATCAAGAATTTGTAGGCTCTGGGAAATGCTTTTTTAAAGAAATCTAGGAATAGAAACACATTTTTGAAACTCTTAAGAAAGTTACTTGTCTCTACTTAACAGGAAGAAAAACTTCCTGGATGAAAATCACATACTTTGATTACTTCTTAAACCTTAGAGAACACATATTTCTGGTCTGTTCACTTTGGGCTTTTCAGTTAGAGCTATTAGATTTATTTATTTGTTTGTTTAGATTCTTGTTTGTTTTCCTGTTATCCCCAAAAGGGAAAGTCATCAGCATTTGGGAAAGTGTTCTGGTTTGTCTTTATGTCGGAAAATAAAAAGATTTGCTCTAACCAGAGTTAGGGTAATGCACAGGAGGGGCATGTTACAGGCATAAGACAGTTTATTCAAGTCATTTCTAATTTGTATTGTTTTTTAATGAAAGAATATTTTTACTTGTTTTAAAGTGTCCTGAGGGCCAAGAGGACTGTTTGGGAGGAGCCTCCTCTGTCTCCACTTTGATCAGAAAATCGCTCCTCCTGGGACAGCTGACTTCCCACCGCCTGTGATGGGGATGGGATTTATTCAAAGTGCACGCTCCAAATTCAATACTCCTTAGCTTCCCAGGGACATTTGGCTTTAACAGTTATGTGGTTCATCTGTCTCAAACATTTGTTTTGACTTTAGCTCCTTCTTGTTTGACTTTTTTTAAGCTTGGAAAGAACAAACCCAGGATAGCCTAGGCCGTCGCTTCTAAACAGGGGTTTAGACAAAATTTTTAAAAGGGACTTGCTTTGTAGTAGTTGCCTTGGCCCGTTCCTCCAAAACCCCCACGTGTGTGGGTAATCACCTCTGTTCTGTCAGACTGTTAGTTGCCAAACCGCATCCAGCAGGAGGCCTATAACCACTGCCCTAGCCTTGCCAGGCCATCAGCCATGACTGGCATATGTCCTGGCTTCCTGTGTGCTTCAGGTTCCTTAAAGGCCACGCTTGCCTCATTGGGTTTGTGCTCCCCACCTGCTCAGGCTTAGTTTCTGTGGGTTCTTCAGGGGAAGGAGAAGAGGGACCTTGTCTGTGCCTTGCTTGGTATCCCCCACCTCGGGTCCCCTCCGGCCCATTCTTACATTGGCAGCTAGGAAAGCCTGGGCAAGTGCTGTAACTCCTCTGTGTTCCAGTTTCCTCCTTGTAAAATGGGCATAAGTGGAGCTGCCTGGCATGTAACGAGCTAGTTCTGAGGTGGGGCTGTCTGTGGACTCCATCTTCACGACCATCAGCACTGGCAGGTCAGCACCAGTCCTATAGCCTATAGTCCACAGTGAAGTCGCTCAGTCGTGTCCAGCTCTCTGCAACCCAGTGGACTGTAGCCCACCAGGCTCCTCTGTCCATGGGATTTCCCAGGCAAGAATACTGGAGTGGGTTCCATTTCCTTCGCCAGACAATCTTCCTGATCCAGGGATCAAACCCAGGTCTCCTGCATTGCAGGCAGACGCTTTACCGTCTGAGCCCCAAGTCCTATAAGGCCGGTGCTAAGGCTTCACTTTACAGGTGAGAAAGTAGAGGCTTGTAGAAAGACTAGCTCATTTGCCTGATAACACACAGCTGTTACATATCTGAGCCAGTCATCAAAATTGGGACACTGATGCCAAAGCCTGTGCATTTTCTATGCTACAAGTCCATGTGCTTTACTGCATGGGAGGAATTCCATGGGCCCTGTCCCAGAGGATTTCCCTCAGGGAATAGCACTGTTTTTTCTGGTGAGGCTCAGGCTGACTCATCCTTGAGTTGAGCCAATAGAGTATTTCCTGGGAATAAACTCTTTCTATTAACTTACTGGGCCAGGTTATTGAGAACACCTTCTCACCTTTGAATTCTCAGTTAGAGAATTTGGGATCAAGTGCTTTCCGAAGTCACCTGAATTCTCTATTAACTGAGTTAACACAGAGCTTACCAGTTCACAGGGGTCACACCTCGTGTGTCTGGAAGAAAGGAACGAGGTCTCAGAAGAACACCTAACGTTGATCATAGAACATGAAGGGTCATCTCAGCTTGACAATCCCACGAGAAAGTGGCAAATGGGAAGTTAAACTTCACACCCGCCCTGGCACCCAGCATAAGCCCTGACCAGTTTTGCGGATTTGCTATTCCCACAGGACACTGTGTTGGTGGTCGGAGAAAATGAGGCTTCAGAATAAAGTCAAATGCTGTATGATTGGGAGGAAGGAGCCTGAAGGCCAAGGAGGCTCACTAACTTCATGATTTGATTCTTCCTGCCAACCACACCGCACATTACAATCAGGGCTGGAGCCTGGCTCCACTGGCCAAGCTCCCGGGGGCCAGGACGGCCGAGGTATGTCTGGAAAAGAGAGGGTTTTTGCCAAGGCAAGCATCTCCCATGCCAGGCAGACCAGCAAATAAGCTACCTCTTGCAGCCCCTTCATCTGAGTCCCTGAGGAGCCAAGGCCTGTTCAAGTATTAAGTGCAAACTCAGGAACTACTGAGTGCCCCGTCCTGAACATAAAGAAGCAAACGTTCACAAACTGAGTATGTGTTTATCTCGTGTTCTAAAAAAATAGTAATTGATGTTTTTCTGACCCTGAGAGTAATGGGTCTTATTTAAAAAAGAAAAATTTAAACTGAATCAATCTCCAGGGAGAAACCTTGATAGCATTTTATGGGATTGTGTGTCCCTGCAAGCCAACGAAAAGTGGGGACTAGGAAAAAGGCTAGTTTTGTGAATCTTCCTAAAATAGGGCCCAAAACTTGATAGTAAAAATTTTTCTTTAGGTTTTGATTGAGATTTTACTTGAAAGATAAAACTAAAGATTGTGAAAATAAGTTTATGTTATTCTACACTTAACAGCTCTTGTAACAGGGTAATTACAGTGGTCAAAGATTTCTTAGACCCAAGGCAAAGGCTTATTGGCTTTATTAGCATGTTTAAAATGGAAGTGCATTAATTTCTGAAACAGAAGAAGTAACTGAGTGCCGGGTAGGCAGCTTTTGTTTTTGTTGTAAAATATTTATGCATTTGGTGGTGCCACGTCTTAGTTGCGGCATGTGGGATCTAGTTTTCTGACCAGGAGTTGAACCCAGGCCCCCTGCATTGGGAGCGTGGGGTCTTTTAGCCACTAGACCACCAGGGGAGTCCCTTGATAGGCAGCTTTTTGGATGTGACCTTTCCTGTTATATCATAAGGTATCATTCTTTACTTCCTATTTTGCCATTTTTTTTGTTGTTTGTTTTTTTGAGAGCAATCACAAAAAGGTTGTTTTTATGGTGGTATATTTTCCCCAAAGGTTTCTCTTGATCTTTAATTTTAAATCCTTATCTTTTGAAACATCTTAAAGGGTTATCATCATGGATAATTTTGACTTCTTTAACTGTTAAGTAACTCCATCAGATCCAGATATATCAGAGACTTTAAGTGGTTTGAGCAGTTTCTGTGCATCACTTCAGTTGATTTCATGAAAGCCTGCAGCTTTGCAACGAGGGTTCAGTGGATTTCAGTGCATTTGAACTGAGTAATCAGATTCTACACTGTCCGGCAGTCAGGGACAAAGGGTAGACAGTTCCCTGGTCCACATTCCTCATTAGCTGAGAGCTCTTCATCATAAGTCTTGCAATAGTGCTGAAGGTGACATTCTCAAATGTGAGCAAGGGTTGGGGCATGAAACAAGTCAGAGCCAAGGAGAAGTGTGGTCCCTAGAATCTCTTCATGTACCTCCTGGTGGTTGCCAAGTGCCTGACAGAGGTAATAAGCATTCTCTCCCCAACTAGATCACTATTCCTGATGCTGTCTGAAACCAGGCTTAGTTTAGCCATATCACCCCAAATACATTTTTTAAATTTCCCTGAGACTTCTTGTGCCTACAGGGTACCTGCCTGACTACAGGGAGGGGGCTGGGGGGTCTGGTACCTGGCTCCATAATGACCCTGTTTTTTCCGGTCATGGCCCAGGCTGGATCTAAAACCAGAGCACAGGAGGTGACGATGGGCTTTAAAGTGAAGTGCTCCCCTAATCGGAGAAGGCAATGGCAAGCCACTCCAGTACTCTTGCCTAGAAAATCGCATGGACAGGGGAGCCTGGTAGGCTGCAGTCCATGGGGTCGCTACTAGTCGGACACGACTGAGCGACTTCACTTTCACTTTTCACTTTTACACATTGGAGAAGGAAATGGCAACCCACTCCAGTGTTCTTGCCTGGAGAATCCCAGGGACGGCGGAGCCTGGTGGGCTGCCGTCTATGGGGTCGCACAGAGTTGGACACGACTGAAGCGACTTAGCAGCAGCAGCAGCAGCAGCTCCCCTAATGGGGGCAGCTATATAATAACCTGCAGTTAGAAAGTCTTCCTTTGGTTGGTATGAATTTGAACAACATTCATTAGCATGTGAGGGTTCCCCTTCTGTTGCCTCTCTCCACCTGGGAACAGATGCCCAGCACTTTCCAGAAGCTCTCGGTACCAGCAACCTCATCTGTAAGGAGTATTGTCTGAGGTCAGGTTCGCTGAAGCAGAACCTGAGATGGGGATTCCTGTGCATTAGTACAGAAATGCTCTTGGGAGAAGAGGAATAAGGGAGCAGCCTAGGGCAGAGGACACAGGCAAACAGGGATATGCTTTCAGCCTGTTCCAGTGGGGGCTCTGGAATATGAGTCTCACAGCATAACTGGTCTCACCTTGAGGCAGAGGGGTGGCCTTCTGCACCCATGTCAATCATAGGCTGCAGAGGAAGGATGTTATAACCTCTCAGGCAAAGCAGTTCCCATTCTAGCAGGGACTGGAAGCCATTTAGTAAAGGGGTTCTGGGTGCAGCACCTGCACCATCTACATGCAGAAGCCCATGCTCTGAGGGTGGGGTGGCGGGGAGAGGAGGCTCTTTCCCTAATTGCTGCAGTGGAGAGTGGAGAATAGAATTAAAACCTTTCAGTCAAGAGGACTTATATAGCCACGGGAGGGCTGGGCTGGTGCTGGCAGGCACAGACGGGTGATCCATCACATTCCTTGCTGTGACACCATCCAAGAGTGTTTGAGTCATGACCATATGCTGAGCACTCTCATTCCTACAGAAGTCTTTGGGTTTTGCTTTTTTTGCTTATTCTCCACCTCAATATCCAACTGGAATTTTCATTTCTGTTAAACTGAGTAGGGTGGAAGAGAGACTTGGAATAAGTCAATAAATGTTGGACTGTTATTTTCTTGCATTTTTGGAATTAACAAAAATAAGATAGTTCATCAACTCTCAGATAATCAGAAGCAGTCTTAGATCAAAGCAAAGTAAATGGAGGGCTCCTCTGTTCCAGAGTAATTCAAGCCTGTATCCTCAGTGCTGATCATGGGAGTCATGCTTGGGGTCCATTCCAAATCCTGTTCCATGTCCATATTATATATGCCAACTTCTCATCCATTAGTGTTGGGGAATAGCTGAGGAAAGGTGTTCCTGATAGTGGAGACAACTTAGACAAAAGGTGTGAAAGTGACACCAGGAAAAGGGTGTTTGTAGAACAGTGATGTGTGTACTCAGAAAGGTAGGGGCCAACTGGATGCCAGAGTTAAGATTTTGAGCTTTATTCTGTTCACAATAGAGAAAGTGATTTTAAGAAGAGTCCTTAAGCAGCCTGTAGAATGGACCAGAGAACGGAGAACTCATAGCAATGGCTCTCAAATCATTGTGGAGCAGAACGCTTACTGTATCACCTAACCTTGTATTGAAAGTGCTTATCTCAGGCCCACAATCTCAGAGTCTACTCAGAGGCCACTCAGTTATCTACTCAGACCACTGGGTGTGGCCCACGAATCTGTATTTTTAAAGAATGCTCCCAAAACAGTTCTAATGCAGGAGGGCCGAAGCCCACTGCATGAGAGATGCTGACTAAGGACATGGAGAACCATCAGAAAACTTTAAAATCACTGAGGTCAGTTATCCCCATTGGATATCTAGACCAGATACTGAAAGGTAAGCTGCAGTTTCCTTTTACGTTTATATATCTCCTATCTTTTGCTTCCTTTTATTCTGGGTTGTTTTGTTGCTATTTTATAAATAAAAGTTTTATTGATATTTAGAAAATGGACAAAAGTATATAAATCATTAAGCGAATTTTCATAATGAACAAACCCCAGCACCTCAGGAGCTCCCTTCCACTTACTACCTCCCAATTACTATCTTGGCTTCTAACCTCACAGATGAGTTACATATTTTTTTCATTTCCACTTTTTTGTTTGATAATCTTCATAATACATTAGTATAATCATATGCTGTGTGACCTATAACTAAGTAGGTATTTTATAATAAGTGCTCACATTTTTTTTCCTCATTGGACATACAGTGAAAATTTTTATTTCACCCATCTGCCTGGAAATCTTGGTCTGAGCTGAAAGGTGCAGTTCTTGGAAATGGGAGGAGGAAGCATGGGTGGCATTTCAGAGCAAGAATCCACACAGGTTGGTTCCTTTTGGTGCCATTTGTTGGCTGTGCTCATTCCCTGTGGAAACTCAGGGCTTTCAAAGGGGAAGGAGACAGGTTTTAGAGTCAGCCCAGAATGACTTTGGGGAAGTCACATAATCTCATTGAACTCCAGTACCCCAGTTTCTAGACATTCAGCCAGTGCTAGTTTTGTCCTGTGCCTTCTCCTTTTCCAAAATCTGCAAACATTCTGTCTCCCCTCAGAAGTCTTGATCTGGCCTCAGTGACTCAGAGAGGCCCTAAGGGTCATGAAGAGCCTCCTGCTTTCCTTTGACCTTGGTTGTAAACCATGTGTCCAGATTCCAGATGGAAAGATGGCAGCTCTCCACTGAGCCTCTCCTGGTTTCCTCATGCCCCTGTCTGTAGAGTCCAGCCCAGGCTGGCTACTCTCGGAATTCCCTCCTTGCCCTTGCACCCACCCCCAACTCTGGCAAGGCTTGCTGGGGAGACAGCTCAGCCCTCACTGATTCAGACTGTGAAAAGAATCCCTGTGTTTTCCCTGGTGTGCTTTTCTTAGCATTTGTCTTTGCTCAGCTAAGATCTTAAGAAGCAGGATTAGGGTGTGGGCATAGGAGAAAGGGGTCAGAAAGGTGACTTGGATGCCTTTTAATCCAAACCTAAGGAGACATCCAGCTCACAAATGGCCTGGCCTGTTTCACTGGGAGAACATCAGGGTTCAGAACCAAAGGGTTGGTTAAGAATGAAGAGGGGTTTTACCCTCAGTACTTGTCTTCCCAGGGAGCCTCTGGCAAAAGAGTGGGAGGTGTGCAGTCAGAGGAGGACCAGGGACTGGGCCTGGCAGGGGCTCCTCATCCCAGTACCACCAACGGTGACCGGTGTCTGCTGCTGCTGCTGCTGCTAAGTCGCTTCAGTCGTGTCCAACTCTGTGCGACCCCATAGACGGCAGCCCACCGGGCTCCACCGTCCCTGGGATTCTCCAGGCAAGAACATTGGAGTAGGTTGCCATTTCCTTCTCCAATGCATGAAAGTGAAAAGTGAAAGTGAAGTCACTCAGTTGTGTCCGACTAGTAGCGACCCCATGGACTGCAGCCCACCAGGCTCCTCTGTCCATGCGATTTTCTAGGCAAGAGTACTGGAGAGGCTTGTCATTGCCTTCTCTGGACCGTTGTCTGAGAGCTTTCCAAAAGAAGAACCGTGTCTGCTGAAGTCTGGATTGGCCTCCCTGGGGCTCCTTCCACACACCTGTCTTGGTGCATCCAACCCATCTGTTGATGCTTTTTGTCTTTCAGGAGGAAATGGGCATTTCCTGTGAACTGCTAGAATTGGACTTCCTCAAATGCAGTGTGGGATTTCCTTTCATGAGGTCAAAGTCAAAGGTAAGGGGCAGGGACTGGACACTTACTTGGCAGCAGCGTCCAGCCCATCCCATCAGCCACTGACTCTGCCAACTGCCTCCCTGAGGTTTCCTCCACACCCCGCCTCCCACAGCAACCGGGGTGGCCAGCCAAGTCCTGCCTGGGCACAGCCAGCCCCATCGATGACCATCTCTAAGTCTACTCCAGGCTAGCCGTGGATATGTGGTCTTTCCCCTTGGTCTACATGATGTACCTCAAGGGTGAGACACACACAATGGCCTTTGTACTTTGTCAAGCACCATCTGGTTGGCCTAACCTATTTTTTCTGGGACATCGCATGCCACTTTGAGTCCCTGAGACTACTTAGGAGAAGATGTGGTCCTGGCTAGTGATCTATAGTACGGGCTGCCACTCCTCTGGGCACCCACAATTTTTTTTGAAGAGACTCTTAAAATTCTTGAAACATACATAGTCATTTATTCAGAAGAATTCAAGAAATTACTGTCACTTTGGAATTTATAAGCAGCCAAATTTTCTTAAGCTCAAACAGTAATATGGTTTAGCTGATTTGGAGATTCATGGAGCATTCTAGTATGTGGCATCATTCTAAAAAGATGCAAACATGTAGAAGATGTGATTTTTGGAGGCAAAACTAGACCCTAAAAGACCAGGCAGATCTATCTTGTAAAATGGAGGCTGTTTTCCCTGCTATGATTTGAAGGAAATTTTAGGTTCCTTTGTCTACCTTTTTCCTCCACTTAAAAAATAAAGTTCAATCCTTTTCTCCTGCTTATATCACGAAATTGGGTCATTTTAATCTCTAAGGCTTTTTGTTCCCAGTGTATACTAGCTGTTTTACAAACCAGTTGTTAGAACATTCTTGTAGGACGATTTGCTCATTTCTTAGCAAATCTCTTGAACCCCTCAGTCGCGTTGAATGCACCCACTCCAGTCTACAGTGTCTGTTATCTCTCTGGTTCCTCAGCCCTCTTCTGGCTCTGATCCTCATTCTGTTCACATTCATCCCAGGAGAAGGGAAACCGCAAGAGGTGGCTTACAAAAAACTGGCAGAATTCGGGTCAAATCCCATGAGATCCCAGGTAGGGTTAAGATGTAGGAGAAGGACACTGAGCCCTAGGCATCATTGTCTATAGTAAAATATATGCCCCCCGCCACACACACACATACACAAATTTAATTGAAATCTTTTGAGCAACAGAAAATAGACTTAATTGAAACACTTTAAAAGTAGCCATCTTGTTGTAAAATTCAGCCTCCATCCCAAACCTAAGATGCATCTTGCTAGTTTTAAAGATACTTTGAAAGGATATCGCAGATGCTTCCCTGGTGGCTCAGTGGTAAGGAATCTGCCTGCCAATGCAAGAGACACAGGATATGTGGATTTAATCCCTGGGTTGGGAAGATTCCCTGGAGAAGAAAATGGCAACCCACTCCAGTATTCTTTCCTGGAGAATTCCATGGACAAAAGAGCCTGGTGGGCCATAGTCTGTGGGGTCTCAAAAGAATTGGACACAACTTAGCCACTAAACAATAACAATATCATAGATGGATCCAGGATTGATCACTTCCCATGAAAAAACAAAAGGTGAATAAATGAATACAATAAAAATAAAGCAGTCTTGACTTCTGGGACCTAAATTTCATTACAATTCATTAGCTCTCAAAATAGTCATTGAGCCAACAGTAGAATGGATGTTAAATGTTGGATTTTTTTTTCCAACTTGGTAATGTCACTACCTTCCTCCCACATACAGAAGTGAACACCTGTAGCAAGGCTGAACCTAGAGGCAGGAGGTCTGGGGGTGAGCCCTTGGAGAAAGCCCAAGAAGCAACCCAGCAGGGATGGGGCTCCTTCTATCCACAGCTTGGCTGGTCCTTCCCTGTCCCTTAAGCCTGTGAGTTGTCTGACTTCCGACCATCTGCTAAGCCTCATGACCACATTATATGCTTACTTTGCTGGCCATATATTTCAGTCTCTCACGACCAGCCTGCCTAGTTCCTGACTTTCTGTTCTCCCAGGCTGCTGGCTCTCATTTTGGCCTTGTGCCCAAATCTTTTGCTTTTCACCTCACTTTGATCTTTAGAGCGTTTAATTCAGATCTCCCGCTGGCTGAGATAAGATCCCTGACTTTCCCATCATTTGTGTTTTCCAGCTCTGTTTCCTCTTATGTCTCCATCCCCACCCTCACTGTAAGCTGACAGGTCTCACCACAGCAGAAAGTCTGGAAAGGGAAGTCCAGTGTCCACTCTTGTTGATGGCCCAACATTCATTACTTTCAGGTCACGGTCAGTTCAGTAGAGTCTAGTGTTGCAAATTTAGACCATTGCCTAGAATTCTTCATAAAGGAACCCAAATCCTTAGATATTAAATAAGTCAGAGACTCCCAAAACCTGATGGAATTTAAGGATCATTTTGTCCACCTTCTTCTTTATATTGAAATGCAGAGATCAAGTATCTGGCCAAGATCACACAGTCAATTTGTGGTGGAGCCTGGCTCTATAAGCCCTACCCAAGCGGTCCTCCCCCATTCCCACACCTGCCCGATGTGTAAACAGTGAAAACCATTTGCTTGAGAAGGTGTTCCCCAAATCAAACGATGGTCACTGCTGGCCGCACCTGAGATGCTTTTAGGTGATGCATGGACACAGCACTAAACAGCATTGACTGACAGTGAGAAAGCTACTACCTTCTCAGCGCTCTTTCAGTCCTAACCTTTTGTAGGTAGAAGTCTCCAGTAGCGCTACAGTGTCTCTACCACTTGTTTATCTCCCTTTTATCAAAACAGAGCAGACCTTAGGCTCAGAGCCTTCGGCAGGCAACAGAATTCAACATCGCTTTGTTTCCATTATTTCTTTTTATGATGACCTCCTCTTTATGGCAAGTGATCCCAAATTCCCATCTGTGATAGTGATATAAATTCTTCTCTTTAAAATAGTCTTTAAATAGAAAGAGTGAGGCAATAAAAATACAAAGTACTTATCACAGGTGATATGATAAGCAGATGTGGTAAAAGTTGGGATGATGGTGTGTGAGAGAAATTTAGGAAGTCCTGGTTTAAGAGTTCAAGCGTATTGCTTCCTAATGAGAACCTCAGTTGCTGAAAAGGATAGCATGCCTCTCGCCAGAGTGGGCTCTGGGCTGGTTTTTATTGCTAAAGTTGTATCTCTGGCCTGACCATCAGAAAGAGATGCAAAAACCATAAAGCTTGTCGTGCAAATGAGCATCCAGAGGTCATAAACTGCAGAAGACTGTAGCATTTAAGTTTGGAATGCTGGCTAGCGCCAAATGTCACTTTCTTTTCCCATAGTATGAATTCAGCGTGATCTTTGATACAAGCCACCTGTCTGGGGAAGAGGAAGTTCTTAGCTTCATTGTTACTGCTCAGAGGTAAGAGGGATTTAAATTTTTTTTCTAAGATGAGAGATTTATGGGACCAAGAAAGGTCATGCCCTGGTCATGCTTTGATGATGACGCCCAAACAGACTCTGAGGAGAAAGGAACAGCTCAGTGATAAAGCCCCAAATCACTGCATGGAATTGGGTCTCTTAGGGATGGTGCTTGTCTCCTTCTGCTTGTGCAGACACCAGGTCAGACAGAGCTGGGAAAAACTGGAGATCATCCAGTCAGAGGTAACGATTTTACAGCTGAGGAGAGAGACTGGCCCGGAGAGGTCAGGATTCCAGCCCAAGCTCATGTGTTTGGAACCATGCACAGATGTCCTCTGTGGGTCCGCTGTGGTCAGTCACTCTTCGTTGTATGTGGTCAGTGTGCTCTAGCATCCCTGGATGCAGGGACAGGGCACCTGCAGCCTGAGGTCCTGGCCAAGCCTGTTGGTGAAGGTCCCCAAAAGATGGTCCTCAAGAGAGAGCTTGTCCTAGGGACCAAGTGGACAGATAGTCAGGGAAGGGGACTAGGCAGTAGTGATGTCTTCCCTCAGGACTGCGCTCCTGCCTCTCTCTCACACACACCAGTGTGGCCAATTGTGCCTGGGAGGGACTTTAGGCTAATAAACTGCCCACACAAGCCAGAATCCATACTTGCCTTGAAGTACCTACTGTATGAGTAGGGCTTGACTGGGATGGAGGGAGAGGTATTCAGGTGGGTGAATAGGGAGACACAAGCTTTGATTGTATAGATTGGATAGGCAACCTTTTTACTTGAATTTTAATTTGGAAATGATTTTAAACTTAACATAAATGTTGTGAAGAAAGTACAAGGAATTCCCATACACCCTCTCTACAGATTCACTCAAGCTTGACACTGCCTCTTTTATTTTGTTATTCTCTTTCTGTGTATGATTTTTTTCCCCTCAGTTATCTGAAAGTAAGTTGCAGACATCATGCCTCTTTACCCGTGAGTACTTTCACGTGTATTTCCTAAGAATGAGGCCATTCTCTTAAATAACCCTGGTATAGTTATTAAATTCAGGAAATATAACTCTGATGCAATGCTGTTATCTAATCTCTAGCCCATGTTCTAATTATCCCAAGAATGACTGTGTAGCCTTTATTATACTGGTCCAGAGTCAGGCATTCAATTATCATGTTTTTTCTGTAGTTGGCTTAATCTTCAAGCCAAAATGTCATGCCAGGAGGCCTAGGTCCATCCCAGAGGTGGTCTGGAGATCTGAACCAAACAGAAGGGCATGATCAGGCAAAATGCACAGAAAAGAAAGGTGGTGAGATAACAAAATCAGGAATCTTGTGACTAAGGGAGGCTGGGAAAATGGAAGGCCAGACACTGGTGAGCAGACCACAAAACCAGAGGTTACAAGTCAATCAGGCCAAGGCAATCACGTGGCCACAGGTTAGCAGGCAGCCGGGCCTGGAGGCCCACAGGATCTGGGGTGCAGAGCGAGGCAATGGGCTGAGCTTTGTGAAATTCAGGCCCCTCCCCCAACCACATGGTCATCTCTGAAATGAAGGTGCTCAGCCCAGGCCTTCCTCCGAGGACAGCACCCTCGAGCACTGAGAAGGAGCTCCTGGTCCCACATTCTGACTTAAGAGAGAAGGCCATCTCCTAGACTCTGTACCTGAGCCCCATCATACAGGATAACAGGCACCACCTCAGCTGGGCATCTGACCCCCGGACGCCGTGCCTGGTTAATAAGCAAGGAGTCCAGCTCTGGACCACTCCTCTCAACCCTGTGCATGTCCAGCAAGTTTAAAGCACCAAGTGGGAGCTGGGAAGGAAGCAGGGATGAGTGAGAGTCTTCCATCTCAAACCACATCAAGACGGGGTTGGTCCAGAGATGGAGGCAGATGCAGAACAGCCCAGGGCAGGCACCACCCCTCACTCATTCTGCAAAACCTTTGAGCTCTTACTACAACTAGCCACTGTGTCAGACAAGGGGAGATACAGCAGGCACCAAAGCTGGTAAAATCCCCGCTCTTGGGGAGCAGTGTGCTGGCTGCAGGGGTTGGATCATGAACAAATGAACATAAATTTCAGAGGGAGACGGCAGCATTATGATTCATCCATCAAGTACGGTGCACTCGTTGGCAAGCATGAAGCAACTTCATTTTCATCCCTACTCTCTTTAAGCCCACTTGGCAAGGGTTGTTCATTTCTGGTTCTCGGAGACAGTCTAGGACCATCCCGTGTGTTCACAGCTCACTCTTGGTTAATAGCCCTATAGTCACTTCAAGCCTCAAAATAACTCATTAATCCATAATCAAAGTGTCTTGTCCCATGGAGTAATCAAAACTTGATTGCAACTTAAGGCTTCCTCCCCTCCACCAAGGCAGGGCTGGAGGAGGGTAGCATTTCTGTGGGTTGTCTAACTTTCCTCCAGGGGTGCTTCTACTGGCCCTCCTCCTTTTCCTGAGAGCCCTCCAGGCTCACAGCTGGGGTTGTGAGAGGTCAAAGGGGAACAGGAAAGGTTTTACTAAACAGGCAGTGCTGTGAGCAGTCAATCTGGGTGTCTTGAGTTGACTCCTCTCCTTTGGAGACCCTCCCTTTGTCCACCCCCCACCTGGGGATGCTCACCAGTGCTTCCCCCCTCATTTCATCCTCCAATCTCAGCCTCTAGGCAGCTGGAGACGCCTTCAGCTCCTGTTGCCAAGACTGTACCCAGGGCCAGGGCCAAAGGTGACCTCACACTGACTCTCACCCCTGACAGTCTCTAGAAAGGCAGGCGATCCTTGTGGGGTCAGGAGGGGAGAGCCAACAGCCCCTTCCCCTTATGTTTCTGGGGCCTGTGTCTGACTGTCCTAAAGAGGGTCCCTAAAACTTAACTTAAAAGGCAGTCACCCTCCCCTGACTATGGACTGTTTTCTCCAAAATCTGTCTCCAAGAATCCGCCTTTCCCAACTTTGTTACATCCGTGCTGTTACAGCTTGGATTTTTGCCACGAGACGTAGTAAATCCTGGGTTAGTGCTTTCCTCTGAATTTTGGCATCTATTGTAACTCAGCCAAAACTTGAACTTTAACACCCTGTCATACTTACCCCAGCATGAGTGGTTCTTGAATTTTCACTAAAACATCAATTACCCAAAAATTAGACTAAGATTCTTCCCGAGTGCTGAATCTTTCAGCGTCACCCACAGTTCTATCTTGCCTCTTTCTATTAATGCCTTTGCCGCTAAAGCCTGAAGCCTCTGTGCATTTGGGAGGCTTAGGTCAGGCCCCAACAAATATAGTATAAGCCAACAGTGGACAGCAGAGGCACTGGTAGGGCTTTGTTTTATTTTTTCCGCTGGAGGCCTTGCTAGTCTCAATGTTATTTAAAATAGAATTAAGGTTAATTTTCCCTTTGGAACAACTGTGAAGTATACATTTTCAGAGCCCCTCAATCTACTGCCCCTCTAGCATATTTTTGCTTTTAATGCCACTTTCCCAATTTGGGGGGGGGCATTTTCTTTAATATTTTAGAGAATGTTCTTTCTTCTAAAAATGAGACCACAGCACATCACAGTGGTTTTTTGACCCTCTTTCCCGTGTTTTGCCGTACCCAGCATTCACGCCAGAGGTGATGACTTTCTGGCCTTCAGTTCAGCACTAGTGAGACTTACTGAACAAACGCTAATGAAAGTCTATATATTGAAATAGGCTATGCAGAGCAGATGGAAATGAGAACCAGAGTGGATGTTAAAATGTAGCCCAGCGATCACCCACATCCTGCACAACTTTCCAGTGCAGTTTGTCAGGGAAGTTCTGCCACAGGAGTAATACAGCACTTCTAATTATAATTGGCTGGGCTTGCAAGCTTTGAAATTAGGCAAGACATGATTATTTTTTATTCACACTGTTTTCATGATCACATCATTCATGGTTGTGATCTAACAAGAGATACATGCAAAGCATAGAGAAGGTAGACTTTGTTCCCATTGCTAGAATCCAGAAGGGCTTCACTGGGGTGGTGGCCTTTGAACAGAGGAGTCTGTTTTCAGGCTGAAGAAGCCCAAGTGATGATATGCATGGCAAGCCTGCTCTGTCACACCCGTGGCGGGTGGGCGTTGGAGTGTGGTGGAGATTCCTGACCATCTTAGAGGAAGGGCGGAGAATATACATGGGCAGCAAAAGGAAGGTGGGGCTGAAAGAGGAAACTGGGCTGGGCCACAGAGGGTGCAGGAAGCCTCAACTGCTTTCCCAGGCAGTGGGGAGAAAATGATAGTTTTGGAGGAAGGGAGTGATACAGTGCAACAGCTTGCCCAGAGTGAGAGAGTACAAGATGGATTTAATAAAGGGGAGCACATGCCTATTCAAACCCGAAAATTGTCATTTTCCTGCTGTTTCTGGGATCCACAGAAAACTCTCCATCAATGTGCTGTCTGGGTCTCTCAACAGCTCAGGCAGCTGATATTCCTGAGAAGGAACATTTAGGCAGGAAATATGACATGAAAGAGACTTTCCTTGTCAAAAAGAGGAAACTCCACCTACCTCCTAGTCCCACTCAGGGCTAATCTAAGGTATCAAAGGAGGGACGCAAACACCACCACGGTGAAAATTTCATCTCCTAGTCTCATGTCCATAGACCAGTGGTGCTCTAATCTTAGGTGCCCACTGGAATCACCTGGGAGCCTTAAAAACTACCAGTGCCTGGTCCACCCTACAGGGATCCTCATCTAATTTCTCTGGGATGAGATCTGGGCATTGAATTTTTTTTTTAAGTCTCATCAAGTGATTACTCTTTGTACTCCCTTATTCTATACTGGACACAGTTTCACTCAACACACATCTATTAAGCACCTATTATTTATCAGATGCAGTACTGAGCAAATAAGAAAACCCTTATAATTTACAAATTCAAGAACATCCTTTTATGTACATTAATGTTTCTATATAGCATTACTGAACACCTAGCCAAGCTAGTATTGGTAGCTTAAGTAATTAAATAATCAGAATCTTCTAATTATTTGAATTACAGTTGTTAAAGAAACTATATTGCCTATTAAACCTGCAGCTGAATGTCTCAGGCACCAGTTACTCTGCAGACTATGGTGAAAATCTGATCTCACTGTCCTAGAAGGCACCCACAGCACCTGACTCCCTGCTGTGATGGAAAGATACTCAAAGCTCCTTATCTTGAAAGCCACAGTTAAAATACCAATCATCCTTTTCTTCCCATCACCACCCTTTGAAGCTCTCTTGCCTACTTGTGGATTTAGGAGGACAGAAAGTTGAGGTTAAACAGTTTCTCAAGAGCTTCTGTCTGGCAGCCTGGCTCTGCAGACCTTGGGAAGCATCCTAAGTCACGAGCTTGCAGAATAACTGGAGGCCTTTTGATGTTCAGCCTCTTTATCTCAACTTTGCAACCTCACTCAGTCTGGAGCGGTCCCCTGATGACAGATGAGACTGTTGGGCCAGAGCTGCCAGCAGCCACAGGTGGCTGGACAAATGGCAGGGCACAGGGTGGCGCTTCCATCAGGAACTGATTACTGAGACTTGGCAGGATGGGTGGGGGCAGGGAACAGGCCCAGGTGTTGCCATCCCCCATCCATTCAGGAGTCACCTCTGGTCTTTCCTGTGCAGAGATTGCACAGCGTTTATTGTGCCCCTGGGAAAGGAAAGGCAGGGAAGTGAGGCTGGATGGGCACCTGATCCTGCTGCTTCTGCAAACCGTGATGGATGTCACCTCATCTGCGGAAGACAGAAGAGAAGTCAGGGGTCAGAGTCACAGAGCACCATTGTTTCAGAACAATAGGAGAGAGGAGAGGGGCTGTGAGTCTGTTGAAAACAGTTGCATTCAGCACTTGCTGGTGGGGAGAGGAACTCTGCACAAGTTTGGGGGATGATGTGGTGGGAAGTGGTCCGGATGAGCTGTGTCCAAACTTCAGCAGCGGGTCCTGCCTGCCACCGCTGGAGGGTGAACTTAGCTTTCAGCTGGGACCCCGTGTTCATTCCATGTGGCAGAACCAAGTGTAGGTGCCAGGTTCAGCACCGTGTTCCCAATAGCCGTGCTTTTTCCCAAGGCGATTGCTTTTCTGCAGTAATAATCACAGTTCATATTTGAAATCTCATAAAGCTGTGAAGGGTAACTGGATCTTCTCTCTTGTCCTCTTCTCCCCTCCCCCAAACCCCCAAATCTGGCATCAGGAAAAGCCATCACAGTGGAAAAGCACTGGTTTTGGAGACTAACCCAGTTGCTGTGGGTCCTTGGGGCAAGTTACCTAATCTGTCTGAGCTGCTCCTTTCCTGTCACCGGTGGGTGAGCCACTCCCTCTGGGGTTACTCTGAAGACCCAGCTCCATCATGGCTGGGGGTGTGCCTGGCACATGGTAGCCCTCAACACCATTACCCTCCTTGTGGTCACCTTTCCAGGATGATCCTGCGAGCCTCCCCCTTCTGTGTTTCCTCACCCTGAGGAGGAGACCTGTATGTGAACCTGCTGGAGCCAGAGTCCTATAGCAGGAGCTCCCATGATATTTATCGGGATGGTGCTACCCAGGGCCTCTCTCCTGGGCTTGGTTGTCCGTGGATGATGGATGATGCCGTTAGATGGGAAATAGCTGCTAAATGCAAGCAAACCTCTTCCCAGCTTCAGTGCCCTAACCGTGGTTGTCCATTATTCATGGACTAAGCCCTGCAGAAGCAGCGCATGCTGTTGGTGCCCACCCAGAACCTCTCAGAGCTCACCTCTACCACACACACACTGTACACTTCCCATTCCCAGCACCTATCCTTCTGCCTGAGGCTTTCTCTGGCCAGCCCTCACTCACTGTGCGCCCAGGGCACATTGCCAGGGAATTAATCCCCCACCCCCACCCCCCAGCAAGTCTCGGGAGTCATTGATCAGCTCCCATGGCCTTGGTTGGAAGATGAGGGTGGGTACTCCACGCTGCCTCCTGGAGTTCCCTGGTCAGATGGAGCCGGTTTACCTGGATCATGTGCCCTGCTTGTCTGCCTGCCTTCTTGTCTCCCCACTGCTGTCTCCTGGGGTCACCTGCCCCATACACTATTTGCCCTCACATCTTTATGGGGTGGGGAACACAACTGAAACCATAGAGTGCCCACGGTGATGCCATACAGGGACCAAAAACAGAGTTGAGGGTAAAAAGGTGCAGAACAGGAGCTGTCACTCTCTGGGAAGGGAGAGGCCCATCGCGGGCAGGCTGTGCTGACTGGCATCCTGCCCTCTCTCCCTGCGCAGCGGCAACGTGGAACGCTCAGAGTCCCTTCACAACAACGTCCTCATACTGACGGTGCCACTGATGCACGAGGTGGACACGTCCATCACGGGGTGAGTAACCTGGAGCGGAACCCTGTGCTTCTCTTGTGTTTGCTTGTATAGCCAGGAGCCGGTGGCCCTGCTACTTCCACTTCTGCCTGGCTTGGAAATGCAGGATGAGGCTTTAGCTACAGTGACTCACACCCTCCTCCCTCCCCATTTTCTCCTCTTTCCGAGCTGGCCACACGCTTGGTAGATTATACAAGAAGTGTGATGACAGGTGTAAGCCGCATAATTCCTTTGAACATTCTGTTCACCTTTACATGCATCTCTTCCCAGTACCCACCGCTCCGGAGTGCCACAAGGTAGCAGGCAGCTCCATTCCTGGGATTAAAATCTCAGCCAAAGGCTGCTGGGCCAGAGGTTACAGCCAGTGCATCCCAGGGAAGGCGGGCCTGCTTTTTGAGTAGCCTCTAGTCAGCTTTGACTTTGCATGTTTCTGATCCTCCTGCAGAGCCGGTGGGCAGGGCCAGTCACAGTGGGCACACTATCTGGCTGAAGTCCACAACCGCTCAATGCCACTGGCATTGTTGGAAATCAGGGCTGCAGGCAGCAGGGACCCAAAACAACCCCAGGCGGTTTTCAGCCAAAACACAGGCCTGGAAAAATGAGAAGTCAGTTCCTGTTTCCGGCTTCAGAAACAGAGCACGATGGAGGAAAAAGGATTTGCACAGTTAGTTTAGATCAAGTGGGGACCTGTTGAACCTTTGCCCCGCAGGCAAGCTGAACTCTCTAGAGGTTCAGAATCTCTCATTTTTCAGTATTCAGGTGCTCGTGGGTCCTGGCCTTAGCTGCAAGTAGTAAAGTTAATATGCTTCAGAAGGAGCCATGCCTGCAAAGCTCCGCCGCTCTGCTGGGTGTCCGGAATGAGTCTCCGGTGGGCGTTCCTGCCTCTTGGCGTTTTCATCACGTTCTTTAGACATGAAGCATTGGTGGAATATATTTGCAAATTAACACAGATTTGCCTCTGTTCATGGCTCTATTTTTAACCGTGTAGTTTATTTACTATCTCCTCAGACGCACAGTGAGAATCTCCATGGACCCCTGTCCTAGGGGATGAAAGAGAAAACAGGGCTTATTTGATCCTGTTGTCAGACCCTGGAGGCCTCCTGTGAGGTGTTAACAGCCCCCAACGAAGCCCTCAGTTAAACAAACGAGTCAACCTCTGATCTTTCCAGGAACATAAAATGGCACTCATTTAAATAAACCCACTCTTGACCTGGGTGGAAGCTCACTACATTTCTAAACTAATACACTTAAGCTGAAAATAGATTAATTGCTATCATTTAGACTTGGTACCAAAAATCTTACAATGTTGTGTTTAGGCAAGTGAGCAATTTCTAGAATCTCATCTAGAATCTATTATTTTTCTGGGAGTTTAAATGAGCCTGGGGTTTATTGACACGGACAAAGTTGAAAACATCACTACACAATGAGCTGGAATTCTTCATCACATCTTACACAGCCACCATTTGAAATCTAAAGAAAAAGGCCATTAGTGTAAGGACTCAATTTTTAATATTTAATTTCTAGTAATTAAAAAATCTTTATTTTTTTAATTTGTTACAGAGTGGGGCTTAGAATGCCAAACATATAATTCACTTATATTGTCATAATCTTCTTCAATCCACAAAATGTTTTTCAAATGACAAAATAGAACATGTGTAATTTTATAATCCAGTTTAAAAACTGAAATCAAAGCTACCATGGGCTCCCTCCTCATTTTAGAAGTGTAATCCTTGTTCATTGTATACCAGACTTACTGATTTGACCCAAGATGACCAGACGTTACTGGGAATCTCTGCTTAGAAAGCACAGGTCTGGCTGTGTCCATTTACAAGAGAGAGAAAGAGCAGTTCCAGAAGCGAAGCATTTGGTGGGGGACCTTGAGGGGAGCCAGGTTCTAGATCCAAGAGACAGATGTTTGAGCTCTAGATTCAATAGAGACAGATGTTTGAGCTCTAGATCCAATAGAGACAGATGTTTGAGCTCCTAGGATAGTGGTGACCCTGCATTGGGATGACAGATTTCATGCTTTCCTCTTTCAGAATCATGTCTCCAACCTCCTTTGTGTACGGCGAGTCTGTGGACGCATCCAACTTCATTCAGCTGGATGACCTGGAGTGTCATTTCCAACCCCTCAACGTCACCCTTCAGGTACCCACCCGTGGAGACCTTCTCTATCACTGGGTACCAAGGGAAGGGCCCATGGGATGTACCTTCTATGAAAAGCAACCAAAGGGCCAGGCTCTTTCTAAGAGAAACTCTTCCCAGCCTGAGTGTGTGTGTTTGTGTTTTCTGTAACCACACACAGAAATAATCCTTTTGCTGCCTGGTACTCTGCTGTGTAGCCCCCTCTGCTTTTCAATATTTGGAGGGAGAAAGGCATGATGAATACCAGCCTTCCCCAACAGACCTTTGGACCAGGCACGCATCCCCACCCAGATGGTCCACAGAGGACCCCTTCCAGTTCTCCATCATTCTTCACACTGTGGGGCATCCTCTTAATCCTGGGGGCTTCCCCGCTCACGCAGCGGTAAAGAATCCACCTGCGATGCAGAAGATGCAGGAGACATGAGTTCAATCCCTGTGTCAGGAAGATCCCTTGGAGGAGGGCATGGCAACCCACTCCAGACCTCTTGCCTGGGGAATCCCATGGACGGAGGAGCCTGGCGGGCTGCAGTCCATGCGGTTGCAGAGTCGGACATGACTTAAGTGACTGAGCACACACGCACACTTAATCCTGGGTTTCTCTTGCTGCCTTCGCCAGGTACCCACACCTCCCACAGAGGAACAGCCTTTCAAAGTGGGGTTTTACAAGAGCACAGCAGTGTGAGTGAAGGGAACTCCCCTTGGGGGGGCAACAGGCTACTCCCCAAAAAGCAGTGCTGACTCTCCTTATCATATAAGCACACTTGGTATGGACTGTGGACACTGTGAAGGACATTGTCCTTCTCTAAACCAAGGGTGGAAAAACTTTTTCTGCAAGAGGCCAGATGGTAAGTATTTACGCTTTGTAGGCCATCCAGTCTCCACAGCAGCTATACAACTAGGCTCCTGTAGCACAGAAGCAGCCAGGAACCATGCACAGGACAAAACTGTGGCTGTGGACACTGACATTTGAATTTCATATCATTTTCACATGATATAAAATTGCTTCCCTGGTAGCTCAGGTGGTAAAGAATCTGCTTGCAATGCAGGAGACCCTGGTTCAATTCCTGGGTCAGGAACATCCCCTGAAGAAGGGATAGTCTATCAACTCCAGTATTCTTGGGCTTCTCTGGTGGCACAGACAGTAAAGAATCTGCCTGCAATGTGGGAAACCTGGGTTCAATCCCTGAGTTGGGAAGATCCCCTGGAGGAGGGCATGGCAACCCACTCCATTCTTGCCTGGAGAATCCCCATGGACAGAGGAGCCTGGTGGGCTACAGTCCATGGGATCGCAAAGAGTTGGACATGACTGAGCAACTAAGCACAGCACAGCACACATCCTTTTCACATATTATGACATATTCATCTTCTGTTTTTTCCCAAACATTTAAAAATATAAAACCATTTTAGCTCACAGGATGTACAAAAGCAGGTGGTGGACCAGGTCTGGTGTGAGAGCCATCATTTGCTGATTCCTTCTCTGAGAACAGTCCCCAAGGCCAGCACTGTTCAATAGGAGGGTCTTTGAACATAAAACTAGGGGGACTGAGCATCGTCCAGACATTCTCCTTAATTGACAAATTGGGTAATGTAGGCCCCAGAGGAGAGGACATGCTGCAGGGGTAGAGAGCTGGGAGCTGCTGGGCTGGGGCCAAGGTTAGGCGGGTGTTACCTGGGACACCCATGTGTAGCTCAGCAGCTGCCAGGAGCCGGGGATGAAGTGATGGAGCCAGTGTACCATAATCCACATCCCACGTCTTTCTAGCTCTAGCTCCTGCTTCCAGAGCTCTCTCCTGCCTTCCCTCCTTCCTTCCCTATGGAGGAGATGGTTTCTCGGTCTGGCATCCACTGCTATGGCCAAATAATTATTATTTTCTTTCCCTGTGGCCTCTCCTAGGTGGACCGGGGAATGACAAATAATGACAGGGTGAGGGTCCAGAGAAAGAGACAGTAACATATTTGCGGTCTCTTGCAAACAATGGTCTCCCTCTTGCCAAAGCTTTCTTCCAGGCAGGAGACCTCCAAAGTCATGATGGATAACACACATCCCAGCCCAGAGAGGAGGCACCTCCCAGCCAGCTAAGCCCCTGCTGTCACACCCTATGCTTGATTTACAGGGGAAAAGGGAAAGATGGGGTCACCCTTGCTTTCAAGACCTTTAGAGTGATTGCTGGGAATAGGACCTCTGTGGTTTTGAATTCCTTCCCACAATTAGTTTCTTTTTCTCCATTGCTTTTTGCTGTTGGACAGAAAACAGATAAAGACCAGATGAAGTTATTTCATTTTACTTATGCATGTGTGCTCAGTCATGTCCAACTCTTTTCAACCCTATTGATTGGAACCCGGTGACCCTATGGACTGGAACCACCTTGGCTCCTCTGTCCATGGGATTTTCCAGGCAAGAATACTGGAGTCGGTTGCCATTTTCTCCACCAGGGTATCTTCCCAACACAAGGACTGAATCCCCATCTCCTGTGTCTCTTGCATTGCACGTACATTCTTTACCACTTGAGCCATCAGGGAAGCCACTTTAGTTTCAATTGCTTACCTATAGTTTTGGAGGTGTCTTACAATAAAAGATACAGTCAGGTAAATTATTTAGAAGGGTTCAAATGACACACATCATGTAATGAAGAGGGTATTTGCAGAAATTAATACAACGTTGTAAATAACTACAATAAAATAAAATTTTTATTATTTTTTACTAGAGTATAGTTGCTTTACAATGTTCTATTAGTTTTTACTGTACAACAAAGTAAATCAGCTCTATGTATACGTGCATCCCCTCTTCTTTGGATTTCCTTCTCGTTTAGGTCACCACAGAGCATTCAGTAGAGTTCCCTGTGCTATACAGTTGGCTCTTATTAGCTACCTTTTTTGTGCTAGTATCAATAGTGTATATATATCAATCCCAAACTCCCAGTTCCTCCCACCTCCCCCAACCCCCCACCTTTTCCCGCTTGGTATTCATACATTTTTTTCTATGTCTGTGTCCTTACTTCTGCTTTGCAAATAAGATCATCTATACCATTTTTCTAGATCCCATATATGTGTGTGTATATATATATATATATATATACTTTAATATATAATATTTGTTTTTGTTTCTGACTTCATTCTGTATGACAGATTCTAGGTCCATCCACATCTCTCCAAATAGTGTTGATAGGAGAAGGCAAAAAGGAACAGAAGTTATATGAAAAGATATTAAAAATATATACAAAATGTTTTCTTCCTCTTTAAAAAAAAAAGAAATCTGAGAGCCTGTGGTTACATCATGTTTCTCTGAAGGCACTTGTACAGGGAGTTTGAAGTTTTGTATTCAGACAAAGAGCTTTCTTCTGACATAGGATACAGGCTAGGGAATCAGAGCCCTGGGAGTGAGTGACTGGCATGACCCTAAGATTCTCCTCCTGATTATCAGTTGCCTGAGGAAGTACATAGCTAGCATTCTGTTCAGGATTAAGGAAGTTGGCTGAGTCTGAAAGATGGATAGTGTGTGTCACTGATGGAAAGGAAATCTTCGGTTAGCAAAGCTGACAGTTTCCTTACAGTTCTCTGACAACTTGTTTTCTGGTATAATTGTCATGATTCTGACTATCCTGCAGGAAAGCCACTGACCAGCTTGATGGTAATAGTGATCCACAAAAAGATGGAGATAGTAGAGGAGAATAGGGTCAGGAAAATGGATAGCAAGTGTTAGTTGTTCAGTTGTGTCCAACTCGTTGCAACCCCATGGACTGTAGCCTCTTTCTGTGGAATTCTCCAGGCAAGAATACTGGAGTGGGTTGCCATTCCCTTCTCCAGGGGATCATCCCGACCCAGAGATCAAAGCCAGTTCTCCTTCATTGCAGGCAGATTCTTCACTGTCTGAACCATCAGGGAAGTGTTATTCTGGCCTGAAAAATGGCACGAGACTTTCCATACAAAGAGATTTTTTTTCTGGGTCTTTTCAAAGCTAATATTCAGCAAGCTATGTCATTGTTTAAAGATTCTTCTGCAAGTGCTGATGGGAGAAAGGCAGAGACACTGGTCTTAGAATTGGTTTCAAAGTTTCATCAGAATTTTTTTCTTCACAGACATAAAAACTTATTGACCATCAATAGATGTTCTTTTTTTTTTATCAAATCAATAATTTCCCTCATTTGAAAAATAATGATGAAAAATAATGCAGATGTTACACAGGAATGTTTGCAGAGAGTCAAACATTAAAACGTTTGTTAAAAATATGGTAATACAAGCTCCCCATCTGTCTTGTTCTGGTGGATGAACTAATGCAAAACAAAATCAACTTCTTTTTCCTCACTCATGCTTTAATTGTGATTTCCCAGACAGGTCAATAGGTTTTCCCTTCAATGCTGTGCTCTCACGTTTCACTTCAAATTAACGATTTCCATTGTGGTTGGATAGTCCTTCCTTTTCTTGTGCCTTAGGGTTGTTGTTATGGGTGAATTGTGTTCTTTTTGAATCAAGAGTTGGCAGCAACTACTCATCCACTCGATGGTTTTTTGTGTCTGTTCTCTGAAGCAAAACCCCCTATTGCAAAAAAAAAAAACACATAAAAAACAAAGACAAGTTTTCTAGGGAAGAGCTGGCTGGAGCTGGAGCCTTATATATTCTGCCAAGTGTGAAGATCTGCTAACTTTTCCAACCCATCGCCGGGCTCTGCCCTGCTGACCTCAGCTTCAGAGATGCCCTGAATCCTCTCTCTAGTCCCCAGGCCACTCCTCTCTTTTGCCCCTACCCATCTTTTTAAAAATAAACTAACATCTTTATCGAGTTACTACTTACTTACCTTAGAGTTCACTTGTTTAAAGTGTACAATGCAATGACTTTCCCCACAATTCTGTGTTAATACAGAATTGTGCAGCTTTCTCCATAATCTAATTTTAGAACATTTTTTTCTCCCCCAAAAAGAAACTCCATACCCATTAGCAGTCAGTCCTTATATTAGTCTCCTATTGCTGCTATAACAAATTACTACAGACTTTGTGCCAAGTTTATCTTACAATTTTGGAGGACAGAAGTCTGCAAGGGTTTTTACTGGTCTGTAAAAGCAAGGTGTCAGCAGGGCTGTGTTCCTGTCTGGGGAAGAATCTGTTTCTTCTGTGGTGATTCTCCTCCTTCTGGAGGCTGCTGCATTCTTTGGCTCATGGCCCCCTTCATCTTCAAAGCCAGAAATGACTGATTGCAACTTTTTGACAGTACATTTCTGTGTTTCTGACTCTCTCTCCCACTTCCCTATGTAAGGACCCTTGTCATTACATTGCACCCACCTGGATAACCCAAGATCATCTCTTGATTTTAAAGTCAGCTTCTTAGCAACCTGAAATCCCCCTGGCCATGTAATATAACATACAGTTTCCACAGATTAGGACAGGGACATCTTTGGGAAGCCCATTCCTCCTGCCACACTCCTCATTCCTCCTACACCCTAGCCCTAGCAACCACTAATCTACTGTCTGTCTTTATACATCTGCCCATCGTTTTTACTCTCCTTCATCTTCCACTTCTTCCTTGAGTTTCATGTCAGTCTCTGCTCCATCTCCTTTCTCTCGTGGGTCTTTTAGTGGCTGCCATCTTTTCTCTCACTTCTCAAGAGAAGATGGGCTGCTGGAGTCAAAAAATGGGAAGGACTCTGTGGGGATGAGCGGGGTAAAGATTATAGGACCAAATGCTGGGACAGAAAAGATGTGCACAGATGCCATCCAACAGTATTAGCAAGTGGAAAGATGAAAGTTACGGAGAAACCAACTCAGCTAGACAGTGTAGTAAAAAAAGAGCCCTTTCTGTAAGTTAGATCACTTGGTTTGGGGATAACCCACTTTGTCTTTGAGAGTCTCAGTTAACCTCCAACTATAAAAGGAACGGAGTTGGACCAGATCAGCAGTTCTCAAAGTATGTTTTCCGGGCCAGCAGCATCAGCATCTCCTGAGAAATTTAGAAAGGCAAGTCTAGGACTTCCCTGGCTGTCCAGTGGTTAAGACTCTGAGCTTCCAACTGCCAGGGGCCTGGGTTTGATCCCTGATTGGGGAACTAAGATCCCATGTGCCATGTGGCATGGCCAAAATAAAAAAGATATTCAAATCCTTCAGCCCCACCCCACCCTAACCAGACCTGCCACTGCAGAAACTCTGGATGTGACCTTGCTCCATTCTAGGTTTTAAGAAGACCATTTGATTATTCTGATTTGTGTTAAAAGTTTGAGAACTACTAATCTAGATTACTTCTAAACTCCCACCCGTGTAACAGTCTATGAGTAAATTTCCAGGTCAAAAGAAGTATAATTGTTAGCAGCAGAAGATAAGAAAATGCTAACGGGGGGAATAAGGTAACTTGAAAGTTTGTGGGTTTTTAATGCACATTAGAAAGATTTCTATGTCATTGAAATCCCCCATCATTTGATATTCCACTTCAAGTCATGACCGTCTAGACCCTAAACCCTAGTATCTCTGTGTATCATTTCAAAGGATTTTAGAATTTATAATGTAGACATGAAATGAAGATCTCTGTTTCTATTAAAACATGCCGTGTGTGTCTCACACTCACAGGTCTATAACACTGGGCCAAGCACGCTTCCTGGGTCATCTGTCAGCATCTCCTTCCCCAATCGACTGTCACCTGGTGGAGCAGAGATATTTCACGTGCAGGAGATGGTGGTGAGTTCTCATTTGTTTTCACACTTGCTTTGAGACCTGAGCCAGCCCATTCATATTTTGTGTTCCACCCAAGAGCCCAGAAAGGTTAACTCATTCTAACCTATGGAAACATACCTTGGAAAAGCTGGGAAACCTGCAATTTCTGAACTTATACATTGAGACAGTTTGGTTCATACCATGAGAAGACCTCTTTGGGGATGTCCAAGGGTTGTTTATGAACCTGACTTCTGGGATGGACTTTGCCAGCTCCTGGAGCCTCCACAGTTGTTCGCAGTCTTATATGTATCTGAATGAGTGTTTCTAAGAGGAAGATTCACCAGCACTCATAAAGATTCTCATAGGGCCACTGATGCCTGGAGGGTAAAGGATTCATACATAAGACATAAGTGTAGGTGGAAACTCAAGTTCATATGCAGAACATGCAATTCTGCTTGATCCTAAGTCAACTGTAGATGATTCTTGTCTCAACAGTGATCATTCCTCCCGCCTCCTTGGCTTCTGGGACATCACGTTCACTTGGTGTCTCCCTTCTCACTGGCTTCTCCTCATCTTCCTGGTTCCTGCAGGGCCCAGGGGCCTTTTTTCCTACTCAGTCTCACAGATCTCCCCAAGACTCGTGGTTTTATACTCAGTCCGTGCTGATGACACTAGTTGTTTTTCTCTAGCCCATGTATCTCCCATGAATCCCAGACTTTGACAGTTAGCTGCCTTCAGGTCATCCCTCCCTGGATGCCTGACAGGAATCTGTCTTAACCAAAACTGAACTCTCAGTGGTTCCCCTCCAAACCTGCTTCCCTCCACGACCTTCTGCATCTCAGCAAATGGCTGCTCAATCCTAGTGGCATGGGTCACCCTTAACACCTTCTCCCACACTTCACATCTGAGCCATCAGCAAACCTGTTTCTACCTTCCCCCCAAATCAGAATGTTACAATTTTTGACCCCTCTACCATCATCACCCTGGTCCAAGGCACTGTCATCTGTCACCTGGTTTATTGCAATGGCCTCTCCACTTAGGTCACTTCTTCTGTCCTACCCCGCTGCTGTCTCTCTGTGCCCCAGCAGCAGAGCTGGGCTTCCAAAATGCAAGTCAGGTCATGTCACTCCTCTGCTCAAAACCCTCCGATAGCTCACCTATGCCCCGAATTCTTCCAGCACCTCAGCCAGCTTCACAGCCTGTCTCTTGCCCCTCTCTGACCTCTCCCCCTCTTCCTCCTCTCTCTACCCCAGTCATCCTGCCTCCATGCTGGTCCCAGAGCATAGAAGACACTCTCCCACCTCCTGAATTTTGCATGAATCTTCTGCTACCCAGCATACCCTTCCCCAGAGAGTCACATGACCTCTGCCTTCCCCTCCTTCTGGTACTTGCTCAAATATCACATCCTCAGAGAGGCCCTCCCTGACCAACCTGTGTCGCAGAACCTCTCACCCACCCTTCCACCATCAACCTCATCACCAGCTGGCACACCATATATTTCCATATTTGACCAGTTTATCTTCCTCCTGGCCCCTACGGTATAAGGACAGGACTTTTATCTGCTTGCTACCCTTATCTCTAGGGACTCCAATACACAATACTTAGAATATAATATGTATTCAGTAAATATTTGATATTTGTGGACTGAAAAAAGTTCATGCTATAAAACATCATTTACTCTTTCCACATGAAGTCAGGAAAAGTTTCATGCTGATAAAAAATCACCTCAGTGCTCCTAAGAGTCTGGAGCAGCTGGATGAGAGGGTGACCCCTCGTGGGAAGGAGCGTACGTGATGCTTGAGAGAGTCACTGCACAAGGAGAGGGCATGTGGTCCACATTGAGGGTATTGATTGCTCTTACATGGGAATGTGAGGGACAGCTAGCCAGACAGATGGATGGTCTCTCCCTGGATAGCTTGAAAATGGGGGCAGCAAGGCCCATGGCATGTGACACATCTGAGCCCACAGGAGGCTCCAAAAGCATGATGTGATAGAGATGATGGTTTCCCACGTTGCTGTCCTCTTGGATCACGTGGGCTGAAACCCTGGACCACAGGAAATGCTGAGTGCAGAATAGGTGCCCCTCCTGGCTTGCCTGCTCAGCCATCACCACCCCCATAGTGTTCCACTCCTGCTCCGTGAAGTGCCTGTGCCGTGGAGCACCGCTGAAACAGTGGAAGAAGAGCCCCCAGTGTCTTGCACCTACTGCAACCACAGTTTGAACTTAACATAAGGTTCCCACTCCCCACGTGCTCCTGTCTGCTCTCTGACATGCTGTTTACCTCACCAACCACTCCACCTTTTCTGCATGTCTGGGGGATACTCTCCTCACAGAGCATGTGCTGTGAGCTGTTCATATGAACATCAGTAAAGCTGTAGAGAAGATTGCTCCCTCATGGACAAAATTATTTATTGACAGAAACAGGAAATGTAATTCACTGTGATTCTGAAAGTATCTCAGAACCAAGTATACATCCTTTTCTTTTTTTTTTTTTTAAGAATTTCCCCTCTTTTAGAATTTATTTACTTATTATTTTTGTCTGTGCTGGGTCTTCATTGCTGCACGGGCTTTTCTTTAGTTGTGGTGAATGGAGGCCACCCTGATTGCGATGCACAGGCTTCTCATTGTGGTGACTTCTCTTGTTGCAGAGCGTGGACTCCAGGGCACGGGCTTCAGTACCTGTGACTCCCAGGCTCTAGAGCACAGGCTCAGTAGATATGGCACTTGGGTTTAGTTGCTCCGTGGCATGTGGAGTCTTCCTGGATCAGGGATTGAACCGTTATCTCCTGCACTGGCAGGAAGATTCTTTACCACTGAGCCACCAGGGAAGCCCCGTTTTTCTGTTTACTAATCATCTGACCAAACAAGAGCTACTCCAATTTGGAACGCATTTATAAATAGCTGGCTTGGCAGGAAGGCATGAAAAGTGGTTTTTATGAAGATTTGCAGAACTGCCTGACTGATCATCCCGCTGAATGGGCTGTCAAAAACCCCACATCCTATGAGCTCCCTGCATTCCGTTCTCTGAGTTCTCAGAAGTAGACCCTTTCAATTTTCAAAACCGTACTGAGAATTTTCAAAAGTATGTAGCAGAATTCTCAAGAACAGCCAAGCCATTGGTTGGATACATCAGCCTGTGTTCAGAGGCCCACGGTGTTTGTGTGGTGTGGAAAATCAGACTCGCCAGCAGATCTCACTAAGCAAGTAGTGAAACACTGTGTTTGCATGGATAGTCATTACTGGAGACCAGTGTGATGATGAGTAGAAAACGTAAAAGCTGGTGCGTGATGGATGCAGTGATGAGGCAGGAGTCCCAGGTACTGTTTCAGAGGCCATTGGGCAGCACACTTTCTGCCTTAAAGCCTAAAGGGCCAAGAACAAGGGCATCCCGCAGCTCAGCCAGCTTCTCATCCTTGGCCCTGCCCATGCTCAGCAGAGCCCGGAATGAGCCCCCTGGAGTAGGTGCGGTTCACACAGCTCATGACGCCCTCCACTCTGGCCCTGCAGGACTTTTGATAGAGCAGGCTTCTCATTCTGGGAATTTGGGTGGCTTGGTACAAGTCAGACTCACTCCTATTAGGAGAAACCAGTACTTGTTTCCTGTGTTCTACAAGAAGTACCCCTAAGGCCTGGGGGCATCCCCTCCAGACCCCACCCTCAGCCACCAGCATTCCCTAGCCTTGGACAGGCCCCTGGGCAGCCAGGAGCCAGTTACCTCTTCAGCCAACTGAAGCCCAGGGACAGACAGCTGGCACTGAGGGAGGGTGTATCTGCCATCCCTCCCCACACTGCAGGGGACCCTCAGATTGTTTCTCTCCCTTCAGCAGCACCCTTGGTATCCATCTTCCTGCTGAGGGTGGGCATGCTGGCTGACCCCACGGGCCTGGGCTATCACCCCACCTATGGCCCTGTCTGGGACACAGTTTTCTTTTTTCAAAATTTTATTTTTGTTTTATTTTTGGCTGTGCTGGGTCTTTGTTGCTGTGTGGACTTTTCTTTAGTTGTGGTGAGCAGGGGCTCTTCTTGCTTGTGGTGCATGGGCTTCTCATTTCAGTGGCTTCTCTTGTTTGCAGAGCATTGGCTCTGGGGCGCAGGGCTTCAGTATCTGTGGCTCCTGGGCTCTAGAGCGCGGGCTCAGTAGTTGTGATACTCGGGCTTAGCTGATCCATGGCATATGGGATCTTCCTGGATCAGGGATCAAACCCTTGTCTCCTTCTTTGGTTGGTGGGTTCTTTACCAGCCTGGGACACAGTTTTCTAACTGTTGGTTCAGAATTCATTTGGAAGTGTCTGGGGTTTCTGGACAGGACAGACCTGCCTCTAGATTTCACCACAGAGTCTTTTGTTCTCCCAAAGGATTCTTGAGGTCCTGCTGCCTGTGAATGGAAAATGGCTTTTGGAGAATGCTTGTTTGGGGAGGATTTGTATAATGATCCCAGTGAAGTGGGACCCCTTCATACACCCACCCAAGCCATGGTTCATCTTTCCTTGGAGCAAGTGTCCCAAGCCCCTCCACCCTGCTTGCATTTTATTTAGAAACTGCCTTGGTGGTGGTCTGAGGAACGACTTGGCATTTCCACTGCCTCCCACCCACTGGGGTTGTGCCAGGTCTTGTAGGGATCCTGACTCCCCACACCACAGCCAAAGCGTAGGCAGGGCACTGTGATCATGGAGACCATCAGGAGTCCAAGTGGGAAGGATCATGAAAATAATAGTGAAAAAGGGGAAGAGTGACGGTCCATCTGAACTAAAAATCATGCAAGTGCTGAAACGTTCTTGATGTATTCTGCAAACACTGGCAGAGAAAGCACCAATGATGTGCCAGACTCTGATAAGAGGAATAAATCACACAACACAGGTGGAAATTCAGTCTCGCAGGAGACAGATCTATGAAATACAACTGCAGCGCCATGTGCCAAATGCGGTCATGGAGCCATGGCCAGACCCAGGGATGTCCAGAGGTACAGAGCCCACCATGGAGCGGGGACGGAACATGCTTCACAAAGCAGGCTTTTGGAGTCAGGGCTTAAGGAATGTGCAGGTGTTCACCAGGAGAGCATGCGGGGACAAGAACGTTACAGAGGGAGTGGCCAGTGTGCGAAGGAGTCCAGTGGAGGTGGCACCTGGTTCTCCACTCTGCCCACCTCATCTGTGTGTGTGCTAAGTCACTTCAGTCGTGTCCAGCTCTTTGAAATGCTATGGACCGCAGCCCACCAGGCTCCTCTTTCCTTGGGATTCTCCAGGCAAGAACAATGGAGTGGGTTACTGTGCCCTCCTCCAGGGGATCTTCCTGACTCGGGAATCAAACTTAAGTCTCTTATGGCTCCTGCACTGGTAGGCAGGCTCTTCACCACCAGCGCCACCTGGGAAGCCCACCCACCTCTTATACATACACCCAAAGGTTTCTGCTCTCTGCGTCTTCTGTGGGGCACACAGCAGATGGCTGTCTCGGCACCGTGACAGTGAGTACTAACCCCTGTCATTTCCTGTGGCAGTTAGTGAGGTTCTAAGGTGCATCACTCCTTCTCAGCTGCATCATATGTGTGTGCTCGTGTGCCCACACCTTCATTTCTCTGGCCTAGGATTGGGAACGGCCAGGCCCCCTGCTCCTAGAGGCTGTCTCACCACATGCTGTGGATATTGCCTGCAAATGATTGGGCTGCTTCAGGGGGCAGTGGTTTCTGTGGGCCCGACTGCCCATGTGAGGCAAGCCATAGGCAGTCATTCCTGCGAGAAGGTTCCTGTTTAGACTGAAGATACAGCTTCTCTCACATAGCTAGGTGGGAACTGGCCTGGAAAATGTAACGACCTTGCCTTGTGGGCCTCCTGCAAGGATGAGCCTTTTAGCAGAGCCCCTGAGTACAGGCCCAAGAAGGGGCCAAGGTAGCACATGTGCCACAAGCTTTATGGCTCATGAAGGCAAGACCATTTGACCTGGAGTGGAATCCTGCTCCAAAGTTAAATTTATTCACATGGGATGAAGGTTCAAGGGAAAGGATAGGAGGTTGTCTCAGGACTCAAACATCAAGTTGTTGAGGTTGAAAACCTGTCTATAAGCAATTTTATAACCCTGGAGGAGAAGGCTTTGGCATTTGACTCTTAATATGCAGGAAGAAAAATGTCATAGATGATAGCTTGCAGAGTGTAAAGGTGGAACTTTATTCTGGGTAGAAACCCTGGGTCTTTCAAAGAACTCTGATATTAGTCTAGAAGAAACATGAAATAAATGCCATGCCTTTCTTTCTTCCTTCTGAAAAGGTTTATCTCTGGGTTGTTCTTTCCGCACTGTTGGGCAGTAATTCTAAAAAACTGACCTGATTTCCGAGAAGTAAAATAGTGTATGAATGAGGGATAATTTTTCAAGGAGACATATCAATAACTTTGCCACAAGGTACCATTCTGATATTGATATCAATAGAGTGTTAATACCAATATCCATTAGAATATCCAGGTGGGTGGCAAGACTTATATCTTAGTAAATTATAACCACCCTTCCAATGCATGTACACCAGACAAGTCTGCCCATGATCTAATTTTTGCCAAAAGGAGTCAATTGATACCAGAACTTTAATTATTTTGTGATGAGGCTGTCCATATCCCTCTGAAGAAGAGATTTACCTGATATATCAGTGACCGTGCAGGAGCTTAAATTTATAATGGAAGACTGAATTGTTTTCCTCCAGGATGAACTGAGGAAAACATGTCTGCTTAATGAAAGTGGTGTCAGACCATCAAATCTATCACGTTTAATCAAAGCCTGAAGAGTAAAAAAATTTCTCCCGAATAACTGATGAAAGATGAACTCAACTTACTGCTGTCCCAAGGCTTTAGTAGCCTTTTTATGTGCTGTTAAATTTAATCCACACAGCAGCTCCATAAGGTAAGGTCATTATCCCAAGTTAAGGAACCAAGATTCAATGATTTGCCCAACATTGCGCAGCTAGTAAGTAACAGAGCTGGATTTGTAGCCAGGTCTGTCTGACTTCAAACCTCATGTGCTTCCCCCTGTACTATTCTGCACCCCTCCTGGGAGTACAGCCCACTACCCAGTCACCACAGGCAGACTCAATCAACAGGAAAGACAAGAAGATGAGCAGACCATCAAGAATCACCCACTTAATGAGCAGCATATATGTAGATGACACCACCTTTATGGCAGAAAGCACAGAAGAACTAAAGAGCCTCTTGAAAAAAGTGAAAGAGGAGAGTGAAAAAGCTGGCATAAAACTTAACATTCAGAAAACTGAGATCATGGCATCTGGTCCCATCACTTCATGGGAAATAGGTGGGGAAACAATGGAAACAGTGAGAGACTTTATTTTGGGGGGCTCCAAAATCACTGCAGATGGTGACTGCAGCCATGAAATTAAAGATGCTTGCTCCTTGGAAGAAAAACACTGACCAATCTAGACAGCATATTGAAAAGCAGAGACATTACTTTGCCAACAAAGGTCCATCTAGTCAAAGCTATGGTTTTTCCAATAGTTATGTATGGATGTGAGAGTTGGACTATAAAGAAAGCTGAACACTGAAGAATTGATGCTTTTGAACTGTGGTGTTGGAGAATATTCTTGAGAGTCCCTTGGACTGCAAGAAGATCCAACGAGTCCATCCTATAGGAAATCAGTCCTAAATATTCATTGGAAGGACTGATGCTGAAGCTGAAACTCCAATACTCTGGCCACCTGATGTGAAGAACTGACTCATTGGAAAAGACTCTGATGCTGGGAAAGATTGAAGGTGGGAGGAGAAGGGGACGACAGAGGATGAGATGGTTGGATGGCATCACCGACTTGATGGACATGAGTTTGAGCAAGCTCCAGGAGTAAGCGATGGATAGGGAGGCCTGGCGTGCTGCTGTCCGTGGTTTCACAGAGTTGGACATGAAACCAACTCTCAGTGACTGAACTGAAGTGAACAGAATGAGCAGCATTCACCCCAGGACAGTGAATGAGCCACCTGCTGCTGCTGCTAAGTCACTTCAGTCGTGACCGACTCTGTGTGACCCCATAGATGGAAGCCCACCAGGCTCCCCCGTCCCTGAGATTCTCCAGGCAAGAACACTGGAGTGGGTTGCCATTTCCTTCTCCAGTGTGTGAAAGTGAAAAGTGAAAGTAAAGTCGCTCAGTCATGTCCGACCCCTAGCAACCCCACGGACTGCAGCCTACCAGGCTCCTCCATCCATGGGATTTTCTAGGCAAGAGTACTGGAGTGGCTTGCCATTGCCTTCTCCGGAATGAGCCACCAACTGCTATCAAAAAAGAATTAACACCAGAAAGGTGTATTAACCAGGCAAACAGAGTAAGATTTTACAGTGACCAAGATTGATGCCTTTCAGTTCAGTTCAGTTCAGTCCAGTCGCTCAGTCGTGTCCAACTCTTTGCAACCCCATGAATCACAGCACGCCAGGCCTCCCTGTCCGTCACCAACTCCCGGAGTTCACTCAGACTCATGTCCACAGAGTCGGTGATGCCATCCAGCCATCTCATTCTCTGTCGTCCCCTTCTCCTCCCCCATTCTAAAGGAGATCAATCCTGGGTGTTCATTGGAAGGACTGATGCTAAAGCTGAAACTGCAATACTTAGGCCACCTCATGCGACGAGTTGATGCCTTTAGAGAGACACAAAAGACAGTATTCCCATGAAATAGAATAATCTAGAGTTTTGTGAATTTAAAATTTTGACCATTCAAATAAAACCCTCAGTGTATGAGCTGTGTAGTAGAATGGGTATGAAAGAATAAAGTAGTGGATCGGAAACTTGAATGATTTCAAGAATGTAGTGCGAAAGGACCAAAAAAAACCCCAGTTAAGCTTTTTAAACTATTTAATATGAAGATCCAAATGCTCTCAATATGAGAGTTAGAAGGCTGGAAAGATGGAAGTGAAAACAAGCAAAGATTCTTTGTCTTGTTTGGGGAAAAGTTTGTGTACCACGTAGCTCAAGACTTTGATAAAAATAAAGTGTAAATGTGCAAAAAAAAGCTTTATCTTTTTTAAAATCAGTTTATTTATTTTAACTGGAGGCTAATTACGTAACAATATTGTGGTGGTTTTTGCCATACATTGACATGAATAATTTTAATGGCAACTTAGAAGAATAAAAACAATGTGGGACATCCAAACCACTAAAGAATAAGAAGCATTTAAAAAGAAAGAATTCATGAATAAGAAGGCAAAGGAAAAAAATTTTATATGTTTATACAAGATGTTTATACGAGATGGCAAGAATAAATCCAAACATATCAATAATCAGAATAACTGAGAATGAATTAAATGCCCTAGTGAAATTCAGAGACTCCCAGATTGGTATTTTTTAAACCCAAGTATAAGAGGCACACTTTTTAAAATGACTGTAAGGCATCCAAAAAAAGATAAGGCAAATACTAACAAAAAGAAATCAAATATAACAATAGTAATAGCTAGTAGAATTGAAGCTAAAATAATATTAAATGGCCAAAAAAATGTATTTTAGAATGATTAAAAATACAGTCCAGTGAGAATTTGTAATTTAAGTGAATTTTTTACATAACCAGTCACACAACTATAGAAAACATGTAGAGTTTTGTTTCTCTTGATAGAAAAACAAGGAGAAATTTACATATTCACAGTTACTTCAGGAAAATTTTTTAGTTTCCTCAAAAAATCCTGTATTTGACTAATGCAGCTAACAATTGTGATCTCCTGGAGAAAGACCCGGAGAAGGCAGTGGCAAGCCACTCCAGTACTATTGCCTAGAAAACCCCATGGATGGAGGAGCTTAGTGGGCTGCAGTCCGTGGGGTTGCTAAGGGTTGGACACAACTGAGCGACTTCACTTTCACTTTTCACTTTCACACATTGGAGAAGGAAATGGCAACCCACTCCAGTGTTCTTGCCTGGAGAATCCCAGGGACGGGGGAGCCTGGTGGGCTTCCGTCTAAGGGGTCACACAGAGTTGGACACGACTGAAGTGACTTAGCAGCAGCAGCAGCAGAGAAAGACCAAGACAAAATGAGCCATAATGTCTGGGTTTCATGAGAACTTGCTTGCTTACCAGCTTCTGGTAGCCTTGAGGAAATCCCCTAAATTCTGCAAGCTTATTTTCCTCCTCTGTGAATAGGCTCTCTACCTCGCATGGTGAGGATGGGACAAGTTAACGTATTTGGAGCAATTAGTAGAGTCCTGGTACATAAATAAGGGAATGCATGTCTTTTCAAACATATGTGAACATTCACAAATTACCCGTGTATTACACCACAAAAGCAAATCCCAATAGAATTTCTAAAGTCAAAGTAATACAAGCCACATACTCAGACCACAGTGCAATAAACTTGGAAGTTAACCACAAAAGTTTAGCCAAGCAGCCAACCAAAAACAGAACTACTTGGGAATTTTTAAACACCATCCTAATTAACTTCTTAAATTAAAAAAAAGAAATCGTAGAGGAAGGGATAAACAAATTAGAAATGAAAGACAGTGAAAGCTTGTTCGTATCAAAACTCATGGATGTAGACAAAACCCACACAGAAAAAAATGTTACTACTTACATGTAGAAAACAGAAAAGACTGAAAATAAATGACCTAAATTGATGACAAGAGCTAGAAAAAGGACAGTAAAATAATTTCACTTCTAAGCAAGAAAAATGAAGATAAGTGAAACTCACAAAATGGCAGGGGGAGTATCGTACATCAGTAAAACTGAAAGCTGGGGATTCTTTTGTCAAATAAAATAGACAAACCTACAGCAAATTTGATCAAGAAAGGAAAAAGAGTAATAAGGCCAAAAAACAACCAACCCTAGAAATGATAAAAGAATTACACTCACATGAAGAAGATTTTAAAATTATTCAAAATATAATTTCCACAAATATAAAAAGTCTAAAAGAAGTATATGAGGTAAAATAATATAGCTAGACCAATTACCTTAGAAAAAATGGGAAAGTAGTATATAGATGTTAAATTGTAATGCTGTACACCTGAAACTTATATAATTAAAGAAAAATGAAACATAGCTGAAGACCTGTGCCCTAAAAAAGCACCAGACCGAGATAGCTACATAAGTAAGTTCTACCAAGCCTTCAAGGAACAGGTAATTTCTATGCTATATAAGCTGTTCCAGAGAGTAGAAGATGAAAAACAGCCTGTTCTAGAAAACTAATATAACCCTGATTCAGAAACCAGAAGTGAAGAATGGGCAATCACACAAAAAAGGAAACCACAAGCCAAACTCACTTTGAAAACAGATACAAAAATTCTAAATAACTGTTTCCGAATCAATTCCCTTTAGAAGAATATATCCTGAATAAAGTAGGATATAATCCAGGAATGCTAGGTTGATTCTCCATAAAGAAACTGATGAGCATTATTCACTCTTAATAGTAAAGGGATTAAAGGTTATACAGCCAGATGATTATCTTGATGAGGCTTCTAAAATGTTAAAAATTAAATCCATCATCCACTTGTGAGGTTTTTTTTTCTTAATTTCCAGCAAGGTAAGCCTAGAAGGGAACTTCCTCTACTTGACTAAGGTCCCCTATCAGAGCCTATAGAAAACTTCAACATGATGCTGGAACATTAGGAGCCCTGCCACCTAAACACAGAGTGGAGGCATGAGTTCCTCCTCTTGTCTCTCTAGTTTAGTCATGTTGAGGTCATAACAATAAAAAGAAATGAATAACCTTTACTGTCAGGAAAGAAAACAAACAATCCCTATTGCAAATGATGTTATTGTTTCCCTAGAAAATCCAAGATAATCAACCTACTGAATATGAGACTTTGTGAACACACAAAGGAAAAGCTCAGGCACACTTATAAACTGCCTGACCTTTGAAGGCATTCCCTAAGCCACACACAAGTCCATTGGCTAAGGGTGGAGATCTAGGTATTTATGTAAAACATCTGACCAGTCATTGACTGACCACTAAGCTGTGTTGATCCAGGACAGCCTCTAGGAAGCCAGGCTTAAAAGTAAAAACAAGTGTAAAAAAAATTAGCAGAGGCATCAGAGGCTACACACTTCATGAGAAACAAGCTCCACAGAATTAGTCCAGGCAAGCCACTAAACAAACAAAAAAGCAAAACAAAAAAGTAGCAGCTACCACCCCCAAAAAGAGTTGCTGCAATACTTATGTGTTAAAATGTTCAGATTTTTTTTTTTAAATTGCAAAACCTGCAAAGAAATAGGTCTAGAGAAAGCCTTGCACAGAATGGGGAAAGGAATCAATAGAAGCTATCTCTGAGGAGCCCAGATGTTGGACTTAGCAGTCAAGGACTTCAAAGCAGTTCTTATAAATATGTCTAAGGAACTAAAAGAAACCATGTTTAAAGAATTAAAGGAAACTATGGTTTTTCCCGTGGTCATGTATGGATGTGAGAGTTGGACTGTGAAGAAAGCTGATTGCCGAAGAATTGATGCTTTTGAACTGTGGTGCTGGAGAAGACTCTTGAGAGTCCCTTGGACTGCAAGGAGATCCAACCAGTCCATTCTAAAGGAGATCAGTCCTGGGTGTTCATTGGAAGGACTGATGCTAAAGCTGAAACTCCAATACTTTGGCCACCTCATGCAACGAGTTGACTCACTGGAAAAGACTCTGATGCTGGGAGGGGTTGGGGGCAGGAGGAGAAGGGGACGACAGAGAATGAGATGGCTGGATGGCATCACCGACTCGATGGACATGAGTTTGAGTGAACTCCGGGAGTTGGTGATGGACAGGGAGGCCTGGCGTGCTGTGATTCATGGGGTCACAAAGAGTCGGACACGACTGAGCGACTGAACTGAACTGAACTGATGATAACAATGATTCCTCAAATAGAGAATATTAATGACGAGATGGAGATTATAAAAAAAGAACCAAGTAGAAATTCTGGAAAGTGAAATGAAAAATTACTTGGGGAACTCAGTAGCAGAGCTGAGCCAACAGAGAGTCAGCAAACTTGAAGACAAATCGGTAGAAACTATTCAGTCTGAAGAACTAACAGAAAAGAGAATACAGTCATCCCTCAGTATCTGTGGGGCATTGATTCCAGGACTCCCCCATGGATACCAAATTCCATGGATGTCCAAGTCCCGTGTATAAAATGGCATAGTATTTGCATAGAGTCTACACACCTCCTGTTGTTGTTGTTAGTCACTAAGACCTGTCTGACTCTTTGAGACCCCATGGACTGTAGCCCACCAGGCTCCTCTGTCCATGGGATTTCCCAGGCAAGAATTCTGGAGTGGGTTGCCATTTCTTCTCCAGGGAATCTTCCTGACTCAAGGATCAAATCCACATCTCCTGCATTGGCAGGTGGATTCTTTACTACTGAGCCACCAGGGAAGCCCATACATCCTACCATATTCTTTAAATAATTTCTAGGTTACTTATAATAACTAATGCAATGTAAACAGAATTTTAAATAAGTTGCAGTTACAATGTAAATACTATATAAATAGTTGTTGGCATGTGACAAATCCAAGTTTTACTTTTTGGAACTTTCTGGAATTTTTTCCCCAAATATTTTAAACCTGTGGTTGATTGGATCCACAGATGTGGAATCTGTGGATAAGGAAGGCCAACTGTAAAGAAAAACAAGTAAAGCTTCAAAGACCTGTGGGACACTGTAAAGCTTACTGAAATACACATAATTAAAGTTCCAGAGGAGAGGATAGAAAGGAGGGGGAAGAAAAAATGCCTCATGAAAAAATCATCCCAAACAATAGAAGTATTATATATAGACTTCTTCATAATAAATGATATGAAGAAAATTGTCTATCCATTTGGGAAGAAATTTTAGAAAACCTGTAACTGACTGAAAAAAACAACAGATGGATTAAAAAGTTGTATGTAAAAAAATATATCAGTAAAAAGTACTGAATATTTTTATAATCTTTGTATAGGAAAGCTCTTCTTCCTAAGCAAGTTATAAATTCTAGAGCCCATAAGAGAAGACCAGCAAGTTTAAATCTATGAAAATATCAATGTCTTTTGTGATCAAAATGCATCATAAAACTAAAAGATATTTGGGAGAATATACTGGCAACATAGCTCACATACAAATAATATGTAAGGACTTAAACATATAAAAATGAAAAGGCCCGAAATTATAAAAATGGGTGGAGCAATATGAACAGGAAATTCATAAAAGAAGAAACTTTAATGACAAACATATAAAAAGACATTTAAATGGCAAATAGTAACCTCACCAGTAATCAGAGCAATGTAAACTCAAATAAAAATGAAGTGTCCCCCACCCCCATTAAACTAGCTAAAGTCTAAAAGACTGTTAATATCCACTGTTGGTTAAGATGAGGGAAAATGGGCACTCTCAAGTACTGTTGGTGTGAAGGAAAATTTGACAGTAACTATCAGAATTAAAAGTACAAATACCAGTAATTCCTCTTTGCAGACTGTGCTTCAAAGTTCTCACCTAATATATTCAGTATAAGTTTCTAATGTTTTGATAGTAGATGTGAGTCGTCATCATTCTCAGTTTAAATGTAGAGTTTTCCTATGTTACTAAAGTAGGCTATAACTTTTTGGTTTTGTTCAGTCACTAACTTGTGTCCAACTCTATGTGACTCCATGGACTGTAGCACTCCAATCTCCCCTGTCTTCCACTATCTCTCAAAGTTTGCTCAAATTCATGTCCACTGAGTCAGTGATGCTATTTAACCACCTTATCCTCGGCTGCCCTCCTCTCCTTTTGCCTTCAATCTTTCCCAGCATCAGGTTCTTTTCTGATAAGTCGACTCTTTGCATCAGGTGGCTAAAGTATTGGAGCTTCAGCTTCAGCAACAGTCCTTCCAATAACATAATAATACTCCCTTAGTATTCTGAGAAGGAACAATTATTTTTAGGCTAAAAAAGTAGTAGTAATATTATTGTCATTAATAGTTATAATAATAAACTTTTATTAAGAACTTACTATAGATGAGAAACTATACCAAATACTTGACCTGGACAAATTCTTTTAATCTTCATGATAATTTGGTGAGGAAACAGAGGTACAATCGAAAGGATAGCCTAAGGTCACAGAATGATTAGGTTGATGTCTGCTCTTAATCACTAGACTGTACAGCTGCTACAAGGCTCGTAATACTATTTTGTCTGGACATGTAGCTGTCCAGCAGCCATAGCATTACCTAGAAGTTAGAAGTGTAGAGAGACAGACTGTCAGGCACCACCCAGACTTTCTGAATTAGAATCTGTGTTTTATTAAATGCAGTGATTCCTTTATATGTTAATATTTGAGACCCCATGATCTAAAGCATGTTACTTAACTCTTCCAAGCTTCCCTTTCCTCATCTATAAAATGGTGATGACAATCCTTGCCACAAAAGGATGTTGTGGGGATTTTTAAATCCACACTTCCATTCATTCAGCAAATACTTTGCGTGCACCCTATGGCAAGCACTATTACTACAGGGAACAAAACAGATAAAAAGTAATAATTTCCAGCCCTCATGTAACTTACGTTCTGGAAGAGGCAACTAATAAATAAGTAAAATGTGTAATGACTATACCAAAGCCTTTGACTGTGTGGATCACAATAAACTGTGGAACATTCTGAAAGAGATAGGAATACCAGACCACCTGACCTGCCTCTTGAGAAACCTGTATGCAGGTCTGGAAGCAACAGTTAGAACTGGACATGGAAAAACAGACTGGTTCCAAATAGGAAAAGGAGTACGTCAAGGTTGTATATTGTCACCCTGCTTATTTAACTTATATGCAGAGTACATCATGAGGAACACTGGGCTGGAAGAAGCACAAGCTGGAATCAAGATTGCTGGGAGAAATATCAATAACCTCAGATATGCAGATGACACCACCCTTATGGCAGAAAGTGAAGAGGAACTCAAAAGCCTCTTGGTGAAAGTGAAAGAGGAGAGTGAAAAAGTTGGCTTGAAGCTCAGCATTCAGAAAACTAAGATCATGGCATCTGGTCCCATCACTTCATGGGAAATAGATGGGGCAAACAGCGTCAGACTTTAGTTTTTTGGGCTCCAGAATCACTGCGGATGGTGATTGCAGCCATGAAATTAAAAGACGCTTACTCCTTGGAAGGAAAGTTATGACCAACCTAGATAGCATATTAAAAAGCAGAGACATTACTTTGCCAACCAAGGTCTGTCTAGTCAAGGCTATGGTTTTTCCAGTGGTCATGTATGGATGTGAGAGTTGGACTGTGAAGAAAGCTGATCACCGAAGAATTGATGCTTTTGAACTGTGGTGTTGGAGAAGACTCTTGAGAGTCCCTTGGACTGCAAGGAGATCCAACCAGTCCATTCTAAAGGAGATCAGTCCTGGGTATTCATTGGGAGGACTAATGCTAAAGCTGAAACTCCAATACTTTGGCCACCTCATGCGACGAGTTGACTCACTGGAAAAGACTCTGATGCTGGGAGGGGTTGGGGGCAGGAGGAGAAGGGGACGACAGAGAATGAGATGGCTGGATGGCATCACCAACTCGATGGACATGAGTTTGAGTGAACTCGGGGAGTTGGTGATGGACAGGGAGGCCTGGCGTGCTGGGATTCATGGGGTTGCAAAGAGCCGAACACGACTGAGTGACTGAACTGAACTGAAAATGTGTAATAAATAAGCGAAATGTGTAATATATGACATGATGGGAAATGCTTTGGAGAAGAATAAAGGAGGAAAGGGGGTGAGAGTGTGGAAATTTGTGGTTTTAAATAGAGTGTTCAGGGTAAGTCTTGCTGAGACCTTCATGGTGGCAGCGGGAGGGGGCGGGGGGTGGTTGGGGGTGGTGGGAACCCATGCTGTCGCAGGAGTTTGTGAGGTAATCTTCTTTGCTCATAAGGTCTTGCCAAAGTCTGTGTTTCCTGATAATTCTCTTAGCTTAATTTTGGTGCTGGTTGGTTTCTCTCCTTTAAAATACCAGCCCCTATGGCGCCCCTGCATGGTGGTGTCCAAACTAGATATCAAGAGTCTGTGTGTGTCCGTGTTAGCACTCACTATGGGGAAGATCTCTTCCCCAAAGTGAGTCACTTTTCTGGCCACAGCAGTTGACAGTAACACTGATTTTTGAAGCTGGCTTATTGTTAACACACATTTTGCACTGATTTAGTTATGCTTGGAAGGTATTTGGAACAAGAAATTTCCCTGCAGCAGGCTTGCTAGAGGCCAAGACGTAACTTGTACATAAGCCAGGCCTGGTACTTTAAAGCAACCTAGCAAATAACCTAAAGCAAAATTGAACAACTCACTTTTTTTTTTTTCCCAGTGTCTACTATTTTCCCACTTGGTGAACACATGCTTCTTTTTTTTGAATATTTTTATTGAAGCAGAGTTGATTTATAATAGTTTCAGGTGCTCAGTCAGGGATTCAATCATGTGTATGTATTTTCAGATTCTTTTCCCTTATAGGTTATCACAGAATATTGAGTTATTACAGTAGGTCTTTGATGATTATCTGTTTTATACATAGTAATGTGTATATGTGTATGTATATGTTCATCCCCCCCTTCTAATTTATCCCTCACCCCACCCCCTTTTCCCCTTTGGTAATCATGAGTTTGTCTCTGGAAGCACATGCTTCTTTTTTCCCCTCCTTTACTCTCAGTTTCTTCTGTAGAAATTCAAGGACTCACCCAAAACCAAATTAGTTAACTGGTAGTAATACAGCTTATGTTATGTGATAAGGAGATAAGAGAGGGAAGCGGGTGTGGAAAGAAGAAACCCTTTCCAGCAGAAGCAGATGGATTTCCAGCCCTGAAATGGGTTTGGGGGGAGGTGATATGATCCACCCCTCTGCCTTTGAACAGAATACAATTGAGACCTCCCTCCAGAACCACAGAACTGTGTTTCAGCAAGTTCTCCTGGTTGAGGCAGTCTGATATCCCTTGAATCCCATGTTTTATGACTATCTTCAATTCATCATGCTCTAATTTCCCCGTGTTTTCTAACCTAAAATGGAAAACAGTTGCCTAGCTCCCTCTGTGGAGAAGCTGAGCTGTTTCTTAGTCATTCTTCCCACTTCTCTTCCTGAAAAAGCTCACAGTTCCTTTAGTTCTCTTTTTCCCATTCTAAGCCATCCTCTTTGTTCTCTTCATATCCCCAAATAAATAAAAATTCAAAAATGAGCCCCCAAGTACTATACATCTTTATCCAGCCTCTCCTTATCACAAACAATTATTTCTCTGTTAGGGATGACCTAGTTTACCGTTTGAAAATGTATTTCTATTCCCAGTAATTTCCCTTATAGCTCCCCGAGACATCCTGAGGTTCTCTGTAAAAAGATCAACAAGCAGATCTTAATGGCCAAAACCATGAGGTCCAAAACCCCACATGACCTTCCACTCACCTCTCCAGGCTATGTTCTACAACCTCCTCTGCCCCCAACCTCAACCCTGACCCTGTTTTGTCTTCCAGCCACCCTGGACTTTGAAGGCTGCTGACCCACCCACCATGCACTTCTCTGGGCCCCATGACCTTGCTAATGCTTCTCCCTTCCCTCTGGCTGTGGGAAGCCCGCTCATTCCTCAAGAGCCAGTTCACACATTCTTTCTTCCATCAAGCCTTCCCAGATGCCTTCCCAGATTGTCCTGCCTGAGGACCTTTGCACCTGCCTCTGCTGAGAACACTCTCCTCCCAAATCTTCGCATGGCTAGTTCCTTCTCATAATATAGATCTGAGCCCAAAGTTCACCTTTTGGGGAAGGTCTTCCCTGACTACTTTATCTAAAGTTGCAGACCTGTTAACTTTCTGTCCCATTTCCCTGTGTGTTTCTTCATAGCACTTAGCACCATCTGAAATTGCAGTTTTTGTTTGTCTCTTCTTCTGCAAGATTAAAAACACTGTTAAAGGTCACAGCCACCTTGTTTTCTGTGCATCCCCAGCACTTCGTGCCCCAACCATAGTATGCGCTCAGATAAATGAAAGTGATGACTGCTCCCATTCTGTTAACCTAAAATGGAAAACAGTATTTCTCTCAGTGTTAGGACAGGGTGTGTGTCCTTAGACACCTTCACACCCTGCTGCACATCTGATGAGCACCTCATACTTTCCAGGAACTCAGAAAATGTGCACTGAACTGGAATCTCTGGGGAGAGATGTTTTGACTGTTTCTCTTCACCCACAATAGAAGTTGCTTTAATTTCAATGTGGGAAAAAGTTAAAATGTAAAACTTTGAAATAAGGGGCTGAATCACGTATCAAAAATGAAGGCTTCTAAGAGCAAACTTAAACTCCACAATTTGGGGGCTGGAGATATTATGAAAACATATTCTCTGCCTCTGTCTCTCTTGCTCTCTCTCTCTCTCTTCCCCTCTCTCTGTCTCACACACACACACACAAGTCCTCTGATTTCAACGATGGCCTCAAACCACTTTACTTTTCCTTCTTTCTGCATATGTCTGAACGTGAGCTAAATAATCAGGTCCTGAAATGAGTCGGGATTAGGTTGGCTTTTAATTTTTTTCTCAACAGAAACCAAAAGAGAGGGGATGGCTGATGGAATTCTGGAGTGAGAATTAGGTTCCTGGGCTCTTGGGTCAGTTTTAGTCTTGGCTACAGGGAGAAAGCGTGTGTGTTTCTGGGCACAGTTTACGCTCAACCCGCAATCTCTGAAAGGTAGGGGAAGAGCGGCAGCCTGGTGCGCATGCGCAGTGTGGTGCCGCGGCTGCCCTTTAGCCCTTGTGGATAGAAGGAGTGAGTCAGGGCAGCCAGGCGGCTTCCGGCTGACGGAGGACCCTGCAGTTATCAGAGGTCGCGGGGTTTGGGCGCAGGGCTTCTGAGACATCTGGAATCTTTAACACTTCATAGTAGCGTGTGCGTGATGATACTGAGGTGCCTGTGTTCTGTGGTCTTCAAAACAAATCAGCATTAAAAGTTTGGTGGTTATGCAGTTTACTTTCCTCCTTCCTTTTTTCATTCCTCAAAAGCAACATAGCCCTGTCACTGCAGGCGTGGCGGGTTGTTAGCAAAGCTGATAACAGGAAATCTCACTGAGGATAAACAGAGCACATCAGTCATTGCCCAGAAACACATGGTTCTCATTGAACCTGCCAAGGGCTAATTGAGTGTGCATCAGAGGCACGGAAACAGGAAAACTCGTTTCTGATAGACCCACCAGGTATGTTCTGACCACAGGGAACTTCCTCAACATCCTTAGACACTGAGAGGTCATTATCTCCCCAGATGTCAGAGTGCCAACTCCATTTACTTCTCCGAAACATATGCCCAAATGAATATTTCAGGCCTCTCATGAAGTCTTGAAGCTTTAGATTCAGTGAATGACATCTAGGTTTCTCTTTGTGTGTCCTCCCTCAGAAAGGCAGCATAAGAGGTTAGACAGGTGTTTATACCTGAAATACAGCATCCAGAAAATGATTGTTATTTACCTTTTGGTAAAAGAGCAATAGGAAAGTTATACGTCTAATAAATGGGGAGATAACTCAGTGAATCCATAGGTGTGCTGCTTCATCCTTTAACATTAGATAGGTATGAGCTTCGTTCTTTACCAAAAATCAGTCCAAGAACTAGAACCGGAGTTTAAATAAGCCAGTACAATTCCAGGGACTATGTTATGTCCCACATGGAGGCTACCAACTCATTTATTATCCAAATCAACAGACCATTCTGCTTCCAGAATGTTTCATTATCTGTGGAAGGAAAATATTTTTGGCATGCACATCAAGTGCTCAGATAGCATGCTTAAAGTTTTTTGCTAAAGAGAATCTGACCACATCTGGAAATTCTTTGGTGTCACTGCTTCTCTGAAACTACATGCCATCTGCATCACTTTAACTCGAGTAAAAGGCCATCCCGAAGCTTTGAAATGGGCCTCATGGCGGGTGAAGGGGGACTTGTCTTTCTCTGATTAAATGTAAATGAACCCTGTTTTACAGGGCAGCCTTAGTGGTGGCCTGCACTCTTGACTTTTCAGCATGTTGGCCTGTGACACCAGGGGAAATTGGTGCAGGGGATGGTGAAAAATACCATTGTTTTAGCCAAACCCTAGAGCTGGTGGGGAAAAAAATCATTGCCTTTTATCGTAAGAAGTGATATCTTTTATGAAATAATGGCAGATTCATACAGAGGTCAGAATTGTACAACAGAATGTGCTCTTCTTTCCTCTGGAATGTTGGTTTTGAGGCTTTGCCTCTTTATTTTCTGTTTTAGTTTTGGTCTCAGTAGCACGCTGACCTTTCAGATCAAATACCACTTTTCACAGTGGCCTTAAGGGACAGGGAGGGGGTTGGGGAGGCAAGTCTTTTATTTAAAAGATAATTTGCAACTAGAAAGAGAGAAAACATCTGGAGTTGAAGTTACGATCTTTCCAGGCTTTTTAGAGTCACTTCCTTTCCCTTTCTAGAAATTATTAATAAAAGGCTCTAGGTCATTGTTACATTTCTTGCTCCTTCTGTTCCAACTCTTCAGGTTTGTCAACGGGCTGTTATTTATGGGTGGCTGTTCTGTGTTCTCATTTACCCATTTCATTTTGAAACCAGAACATAGCTCTTCACTTGAGTGGGGCTAGCAGGGCCTGTCCAAAGCTAGAACCTCATGTTAACTTACCTTGTACTGTTGTGATCATCAGAATGCTTTTCCTTTTCATCTATTTGTAGGAACACATTGGAGTCTCTAGCTACCCACAGAGGTAAATATCAGAAAATCATAACTTGCCAAACTGATAAGCAAGGGGACCCTTTCATAAAGCAAAAAAATGCATAACTCTTGAGAAAGGTCTACCAAAGGATGCCTTTGACAACTCCTACCTTTAAATGATACGCACTCACACACACAAATTGTGTTCCCAATCTTTCAAATACATTAGTAACATAGAACTGGGCATAACCATTATAAGGAACTATACAAGATGTTTTCCACTGTTTTTTTGCTCTTGTTTTAAATAGTCATTGCAGTTGGAGAAATCGGAGTGAATAAATGGAGATTTTGAGTGTCTACCCCTGCTAGGTTATTCTGGGTCTATTACAGAGTCTTGAAATGAAGAATACGTAAAAGTATTTGTCTTAGGATTTATTATTAAATTGTTGTCATCTTTCACTGTTCTTTGGTGAGTATCAAGACACTCAATAGAAAATCACAGCAATGTGATTAACATAGGGATAATATTAAGGGCACTTTCAGACTATAGAAAACTATCATAGTTTACATTTTGCTGAATGGAAGTGTAGCTTTTATTTATCTTTCTAGTAGTAAACATCTTAGATTGGCTAAATTAACCAGTTGGTATCATTTCTCAGTCCTTTTATGAGGACTGTTTTTATTTCAAACATTGAAATAATGTTTCAATTTAAAATTTGTATTACCAAAGCCATTGTGGCCAGTGTTCAGCTGCCTTTGACAGAGAAGGGACTTGTTATCTTCTGATATCTTTGTTCCAAGAGTAGGCAGTAGGTAATTGAATTAGCAAAGTAGGCATTTGAAACATTCTCTGGGTTTTTAAGCTCAAGGGGCATGTGAATTTAGAAGAGCAGGTGGTAAGTCAGGGGATGGGTCATGTTTACCCAGTTGCCATCAGCTGTGATCAGTGTCACATGATACGGAAAACCAGCCCTGGTGTGTAGCAGAGAACAGAAAGTCAGTGATTAACAGATAAATGTGAGTTAATGTGGAACACATGTTATTTTTAAAAATGAACCTATGCCCCCCTTTTATCCAAGTCATCTCCACAGTTTCTAGACCAGACTTCACCTGAGACCCACATTGGTGAAGACACCAAGCATGGATCCTGGGAGAACTGTTGCCACTGAATTTATTCCTCTATTAATTTAACCTTCCGTTTCTCTTTTATTTCCTGTGTACTATGTCTGGGGTTGGGAGGAGGGCATCAAGCCGGGGACACTTTGGTGACCCTTCCCATGCCTAGAGCCCAGTCATTTGGAATATGGTTAATGAATGAGGCTGATACCAGTTGAAAGAGGAAATCCACGCATTAGCCTGCTAAAAATATACCAATAATACCACATATCTGAGATAAAAAATGGTCCCTTAATTGTGAGACATGTTAAGCCACCTTCTGGATCACTCTCCGCCTCTGACTTGCCTGCAAGGTCTTACTTTGTGTCCATGCCCACCTCTACTGCCTCATTTCTGATCACTACTCCCGAGCACCGTTCATCCAGTGCTTGACCAAGTTGAACTTCCTGGCTGTCTAGACCCAAGCCTCCTGTTTGTACCTCCATGCCTTTGCACATGCGGTGCCCCTCTCTCCGTCCCCTTTACTCTCTAGAAGTTTCTTTACCCTCTAAAATCTACCTGCAGGGCCACCTTCTCTGAGTCAGGAGTGCAGCTCATGACAGGGGCCAGCATGCTGGTTGAGAAAGAAACATGTAGGCAAGATTGACAGTCACAATAGGAGCCCTGCTCTGAGGGCTAATGAAAGATAAGCCGTGATGTAGTAGGACACAGGGTGTGCAGTCTGGATGCAAGAAGGGTGAAGCTGGAGAGGGAACATCCTGCTGGGCACTTTGAAGTTGATGCTCCTTCCACAGTCAGAGCTGATAGGCACATGACAGTTTCCTTAACCTCTCTGGGCCTTAGTTTTCTCATCTGTAAATAAAATAGAGTGAAACTTAAGGAGACCAGATATCCCAGTTTGCCTGGTACATCCCTGATACAGGTCTTTCTTGCTGTTCTGTCTGGTTGACTCCCCCACTTCATTCTCAAAAATATCCCCATTTAGATAATAAATCATATGGTCACCTACTGATAATAGGTGACCACTCTGTGAGTGGGTGTTACAAGGATTAAATCTATCCCATAGCTTTGCTTCCTTCATGGCTCAGATGGTAAAGAATCCACCTGCAATGCGGGAGACCTGGGTTCAATCCCTGAGTTGGGAAGATCCCCTGGAGAAGGGAACAGCTACCCACTCCAGTATTATGGCCTGGAGAATTCCATGGACTGAATGGTCCATGGCATTGCAGAGTCAGACACGACTGAGCAACTTTCACTTTCATAACTGTAGACTAGCACCCAGTGTTAGCTAGTATTATTCCCATTTATACCTGAACTCAGCATGGAGAAGGGGCCTTAAGCAGCTATAATCAGTTTCCAAGGTTGTGTGCCTGGAGCAGGAAGACTTAGAAAACAAGTTGGAGGGCTTCCCTGTCCCTCCAGGCCCAGGGTTAGGGACTTTGTTAAGGCTGTTGTGTTCTGGGCACCTGGGAGAGACCTGTGTCCTCTCTCTCACTCTTAAGTCAGCCATCTACTGTTAGTACCTTGTACAGGCCGCTCTTTTGAGGCTACAACATGGACACGCCCTGTTTCTTCCAGCCCTTTTATCAGATCGCCACACTCTAGGGAGTCTAGATGTCTTTTTCCACCTGGTAACAGGTAGCGAAAAGCAAAGGAGAAAAGGAAAGATATAAGCATCTGAATGCAGAGTTCCAAAGAACAGCAAAGAGAGATAAGAAAGCCTTCCTCAGCGATCAGTGCAAAGAAATAGAGGAAAACAACAGAATAGGAAAAACAAGAGATCTCTTCAAGAAAATTAGAGATATCAAGGGAACATTTCATGCAAAGATGGGCTCGATAAAGGATAGAAACGGTATGGACCTAACAGAAGCAGAAGATATTAAGAAGAGGTGGCAAGAATACACAGAAGAACTGTACAAAAAAGATCTTCACGACCAAGATAATCACGATAATGTGATCACTGACCTAGAGCCAGACATCTTGGAATGTGAAGTCAAGTGGGCCTTAGAAAGCATCACTACAAACAAAGCTAGTGGAGGTGATGGAATTCCATTGAGCTATTTCAAATCTTGAAAGATGATTCTGTGAAAGTGCTGCACTCAATATGCCAGCAAATTTGGAAAACTCAGCAAGTGGCCACAGGACTGGAAAAGGTCAGTCTTCATTCCAATCCCAAAGAAAGGCAATGCTAAAGAATGCTCAAACTACTGCACAATTGCACTCATCTCCCACGCTAGTAAAGTCATGCTCAAAATTACTTTGGCCACCTCATGCGACGAGTTGACTCACTGGAAAAGACTCTGATGCTGGGAAGGATTGGGGGCAGGAGGAGAAGGGGACAACAGAGAATGAGATGGCTGGATGGCATCACCGACTCGATGGACATGAGTTTGAGTGAACTCCGGGAGTTGGTGATGGTCAGGGAGGCCTGGCGTGCTGAGATTCATGGGGTCGCAAAGAGTTGGACACGACTGAGTGACTGAACTGAACTGAACTGAACAGGTAATGGTAACATTCAACACAGAGAGTTAATTCCCTTTTTCAGTATTTTACCCATGAGTCAGGTCCAATTCATACTTCAAACCCAGTATCTTGCATGAGGTTTTGCCCAGCCACCTAGTGTACACTGAGGATGCTTCATCTTGGACAGGCCTGCGCCCTTGGAGGCTTCTGACCACAAAGGTTCCCCTGACTGAGGCTGACCGAAACTCTGCCACTAAGTGATGTCCATGTTCTCTTGGGCTCCCCACAGTTTCCCAAATCACAACCAGTGCTTGGTTTCAACTTGCACAATGTTTTCTTTGGGGTCAGGACCAGGGGAGAGCGGAGGCTAAATGGTAACAGCAAACCCTCAATAGTTGCCTTGGCCACATTCAGCTTTGACACTGTGTCCCACGTCCTCTTGTCCTTTTTTCTGTTTGGTAAAGTTCTTTTATTCACATTCCAGTAGATATGGCCCCTTTCAACTCCCTGAGGACATGAGCAGCCGTGTCATGAGAAGTGTTTGGAGTCAGATAGTCTGGAAAATAGATGAGAAGTGGGTGGGCAGGGCCGAGCAGGGGGCAATGGCCACAGAGTCCTTGGTCAGCCACAGAAATGAAGCCATTGGAAAATGAGTGCCATGGTGCTTGGATTGTCTGCAAGAAGAAAACCTTGCTTCCTCTTGATGATTTCACCACTAGAGAGAATGGTTAGAACCCAGTTGTGGGGGCTGGGTGCTGAGTAATTGCTTATCTATATAGCAGGAGACTAGCTGATTCCATGTGCTAATGAAAAGGCAGGAGAATCCTCAAGGGGCATAATTAACAGCTGGGGACAACCTCAGTGACCATATAGACCACCATCCTAATTTCACACATGAGGAAACTAAGGCCCTGGAAACCTGAACCGCCTCAGTTGTTAGGAGGTGAAACCCAGGACCATCTGTGCCAGAGGATTCCTTCACTGGGTGCTGCTTGCTGCCACCAACCAATCAGGTGACCTTGGACGAGTCATGGAACTTGGGATGTCTGGTTCCTTATCTGTCAGCTGAGGACACGGGACCACGTGATCTTAGAGCTGCCTTCCAGAAATAACATTCCAGGATGTTCTGTTCCCCTTCCAGCCCGAGACAGTACGGAGTGGCCTGGCCCCCCAGCCAGCAGAGCAGAAGTGGGTCAGATGGAGGACTCTGAAATTTCTGGGCTTGTAGGTTCATGGTTCCTTCCCTTTGACCTGGGTAAGAACAGGAAGGGATAGCTTCCCTCCACCTCCATTTCCACCCCTAATTCCTCCGTGACCCCCACCCCAGCTCCACCCTCAGCCTCTGGAACTAAGAGGCAGGAAAGTTTGCGAGAAGGTCTCTGGAGCTGGATGACCTGTGCTCTAGCCCAGCTCTGCTGCCTGCCCTCTGGGAGACATGGCCTCCCCTTGCCTGTCAAGTTCCTCATCTGTAAAATGCTAGCGGTAACTGCACTCACCTCACAGGGGTGTGCAGTAAGGGCTGCACAAGTGTCGAGTGCCGTTATGTCTGTCACACCTGTTTTATCCATGCACACGGAACAGTCCCTCACCTCATGACCCTAGTCAGGGCCTGAGTTGCTCATTTTAGCTGAGGGAGTGTCTACAAGAGTATTAGCTGGCCTGAATCAGACCTGTGCAGCACGGAGCAACCTTTATCCTCCTTTGAGAGAGACCACCCTGAACCTCCCCCAAAACTGTCATTTTCCCCAGTTGAAGTGATTCCCATGTAACCACAGAACATTACTGGCTGAAATTTTCATTCACCAGAGACTCAATTTCTGCTTCCCTTCTCCAGCTTCCCTTGGGGCAGATCAGATGTTAACGTCAGATCACATCACATCCCATCATCACCCTTTTCACAGGCCCCCCGAGACTCCAGGGGGACAAAGGAAGGCAGAGCTCTGAGCTGTGTCTCTGCCCCACTCATTGGAGCCAAAGTGGGTCCTCTGTCCTCCCACTGTGGTTCCCCGTGCCTTGCCCCAAGGCGCCGGTGTCCTGTGGGGATGACAGTGAATCTGGCTGAGCTGGGGCTCTGCTCCACCACTTCCCCTCCCTGCCTGGAAACCTGAATCACCCACTGTGGAGCCAGGAGGAACTCTGCCCCAACCCTGATTTTAATTAGGAACGGGTGCATCCTGCAGGACTCAGAGTTCCATCACTGTCAATCCAGACGAAATGTGTTCTGAGGAGCCCGGCCTGGTCAGCTCAACAGAGGAACGTGAATGCCACAGGGCTATAGAAGGACGGTCCCTCCAACAGCCTTTAGCGAATGGCCACTGAAGACAAACAGGAAAATGGGGACCCACATGCTTCCGAGTGAAATATGATTGGAATTAACATGAGCACACATTCAAGTTCTCAAATGCTCAATGAACAAAATGTTTTCCATCTGCGAAGTGCTATGTATGCCCAAAAAGAGAACAACCCCCAAAGAACACAATCCCCCACTTTTCCAAAGAAGTTAATTTAGCAAAGTTTTTTGGCCAACTTAACAGGAATCAGAACTGTGATTGGCTTTGAGGTGGGGGATGGGAATTGACTGGCAAAGAGTCAGAGAATCTTTCTGGAGTAATGGATGTTCTGTCCCTTCCCTGGGATGGTGGTTATATGCATGACTTCATTTGTCAAAATTCATCAAACTATACCCATAAAATCTGTGCATTTTTAGGGAATGTAAATTTTACCTTAATTTTTTAAAAAAGTTATATAAGTAAATACCTACTTGTAATACTTAACCTAATCAGGTATTGCACACTGAAAATTATAAAAATACTAGATTAATTTATATTGCTCTTTTCATTCACACATTTCACAAAATGATTTCATGCAGATGTACATCTTCTGAGATCAATGGATTGCGTTATTAAAGCCACTGTTTAAGTTGACAGTATTCCAAAGCATATCATCTTCCATTCATCTAATTTATTTGAAATGCAGAACATTTTGAATTTGTGTTTGATGCTGAAATGCTATTGCTAGACACAAAGGCTTGTTTGCATAATGTTACAGCAGTTGTTTTTCTCATTTGTCTTGGAAGTGATTATTCACAGTTCTCACAATGTAAGCAACTAATGTTTTGCTTTCTAAAAATGAACTTTAAAATATTTATCACAACTTAGAAAAGTTGCACCCCAGAATAATCACCACATCTATGTTAAATCTCATTGCCTCCTTCCTATTAATTGCCTCCAGTGACCTCAGAAAGCATCCAGAACCAACACTGACGGAGATCGTTTCAGGCTGGTATATCTTCCCAGATTTCAATTGAGACAGTATCAAATTACAAAATATTTTTAAAGAGCCCTAAATCCCTTTAGTTCCCTGGAAGTCCGTGGTTAAGACTTGGAACTTTCACCGCTGTGGCCCCAGGTTCAATTCTTGGTTGGGGAACTAATATCCCTGTAAGCTGCAGAGCAGGGCCAAAAACAAACGAGCAAAATGCAATGTATTACAAAGAACAGTAAGTCTCAAAAGTATGAGCAACTTTTAAAGGCAACACTATTCTCTGAGAGTTAATTTGAGGAAATAAACCTTCATCTTATTTATCTTCAGGCATGAATAGTAAAGGGCTTGCCTGGTAGCTCAGCTAGTAAAGAATCCGCCTACAATGCAGGAGACCTGGGTTCGATCCCTGGGTTGGGAAGATCCCCTGGAGAAGGGATCGGCTACCCACTCCAGTATTCTTGGGCTTCCTTGGTGGCTCAACTGGTGAAGAATCCACCTGCAGTGCAGGAGACCTGGGTTCGATCCCTGGGTTGGGAAGATCCCCTGGAGAAGGGAAAGGCTACCAATGTATTATAAAGAACAGTAAGTCCCCAAAGTATGAGAAACTTTTAAATGTAACACTGTTTTCTCAGAGTTAATTTGAGGAAATAAACCTTCATCTTATTTATCTTCAGGCATATATAGTAAATCCAGGCATACATGTTCAAAGATAAAATAGAGATTTATTTAGCACATTTGGAGATTTTATAGTTCTTTGTCCAAAGATTAGTACTGTTAGCTGAAGTTAGAAGTTTTCATGTTAAAAATTTAAACCTTAACCACAAATGAGAAGCTGAAGCATTCTTGAATCAATGTAAACACACTATATTTTACTCAAAGGCATTAAAAATAGGAGAGTGTAGTTTAAATAGATGATTCTGCTAAAATCAATTGTAAACATAATCCTAAATTATGAATTACTATTAATTTTGTGACTTGACCTTAAGTCATGTCAAGACTTCAACTACAAACAACTTGATATGATAATATATAAAGGAGGCTTCTTTCTTTTTTTTTCAATATTTCCCCAGTTGAGGCACCAAAAATAGTGTTGTTTTTAAAGAAAACAACATGGAAGACTGTACTGTTGTTTTGATTTTTTTTTTTTAACATTGCTGTGGTTCAACATTGTTTTCCTACTAGCCTCTCAAAAGCTGTCAGAAGCAAAATGAGTAATTCAACAAGAGCTCCTTGGGCATATAAGCTCCTATATGACCCAATGCAGTGATTGCCCTATTTTTATTTTATGTTTTTGGTAGCAGAATCCTGGTTTTAAATGACATTATAGGTGGTTGATGCTCTAGTTGGAATAGAGATGGGGACCCAGAGCAGTCCTGCTTGGTGCCCCCTTCTCCTCTCTTGGAAGTCCACTAAGGGGTTTCACAGCACCCTGTGGGTCCCATGGAGCACAGTTTGAAAACCTCTGGCTGTGGACCATGCCTGAGGGCTGGAACCCAGAAGATCTAGGTCCAGAACCTGAGTTCTGGTCTGTGTGATTGTCGGCAAATGACTTAGCCCGAGTCTCATTTTCCATATCCAAACAAAGAACAGGAATGCTCATCTCAGAGTTGCTCTAAGGCTGTTTCTAAAGTTCCTTAAGTCTTACTCTTTCCTAGTCACATCTCACTTGCCTGTTGTGTGCCATTGCATCTCAATTATTTCATGACTCAGCATCCACTTTTCTTTATTATTTGGCCTTGTTGATGCTACTACATCTGCCTTTCAGATTTTCTGCCATTATTGTCTCCTAGAAAATGGACCAGGGTAACACTTGCCTTTGGGCTACACCGTGACCACCTCTGAAGGGATTCCAGGCTCATGATCTTTTCTTGGGATGGACCACTCATCCAGATTTCTTTTCATTTTCAGGTGGGCCAAGAGAAGGGAAACTGTTCTTTCCAGAAAAACCCAACCCCCTGCATCATCCCTCAAGAACAAGAAAATATCTTCCATACAATATTTGCTTTTTTCACAAAGTCGGGAAGAAAAGTCTTGGTAAGAATTTGCTTACTCATTGGGTTCGCATGGGTGGTCCTCACTAGGAAGGCACGTCTGAGATGAGAAGCCAGTTTTCTATTTGGCGTTTGTTATTTCTCAAATCTGGTTTGAATCAATTGGCTTAGAAAGTCACAAGGCCTATAGTCAACTCCTATTTTTTCAGCCTGAGGTTTCGATCAAAGTGTTAAATTTACATTTCAGATTCCATTGGCTGGCAAAGGGAAAACTTTTGCAACCCACCAAGTACAAAGTTATACATTTCTCCCAGTAGTATGAGTCTAATCAAGAGTGATAGTTCTCATCCAACCACTTTATATACCACTGTTGGTCAGTATATACTAAAACTAAACATATCTATGACCTAGCAGTTCCACTCCCAGGTATGTCCCAAAGAGAAGTGAGTACCTGTATCCCCCAAAGACATGGACAAGAACGTTCACAGTAGTCTGGAAACAATCCAATACCCATCCCCAGGAGAAAGTGTAAACAGTTGCCAAGTACCCATACACTGGATTATTACGAGCAGTAAAAACTACTACACCAACAACATGAATAAATCTCACAGATATGATATTGAGTGAAAGGAGCTAGAGATAAAAGGACACAGATGGTGTTTCACTTACATGACGTTCAGAAATAGCAACTCTATCAGTGGCAGTGGAGGTCAGGACAGCAGTTAATATTGGAGGAATATTGATAGGGAGGAGCATGAGGGAATCTGCTTAGGTGCAAGACATGTTCTTCATCTTGATCTGTTACGAATGCGTGTAAAAATATATCAAGATGGATCCTTAGGATTTATCCTGTTTGCTATATGTAAGCTATACGTCAACTTTTTTAAAAGTGTAGGTGTTAAAGATGGAACCAGATGCTTTTCCAAAACCTCCTTTCTCCACACCTTTGGTTACACATCTTTCAGTTCCTTATTACAGCCATGGCACATCTCACTAACATTTCCCTTCTCTATTTTTTGGTGGTAGAGTTAGTAGGACTGGTTGCCATTTGGAAGTTTGGGATATTTTAACTTACATAATGCTGACGATCAACTATTATTTAACAGCCCTTAGAACTGTTAGATGTATTGATATTTAGTAGTTTGACAAGTGCAGCTCTGTATCTGGCTGAAATTTTCACCCCATATGTGAAACATCATGAACATATATTCACACATTTTGGATCCTATAACACAAAGGAATCCTTCCATCGTAACTTAAATTTGGAATTTAGGTTCCTAGCTGTAATTCACGTGTTTTCTTGGTTAAACATGTTTCTCTTTACTCCTGTGGTTTCTTGAGTCTTGTGACTTTGTAGCCCTCCAATTTGCCCAATATAAAAAGTGGGTATAAAATTACATTTGTCACTGCCAGGCAAAAACCGCATAATCTAGGAAATACACCTTGTGTTCAAAACTCATAAGAGGAGTGTTCCCAAAATATTAAATGTGACTCTTTAAAAACAAAACAAAGAAGTTGTAGAACATATATGCAATGGGATATTACTTAGCCATGAAAAGGAACGAATTGAGTCAGTTGTGAGAAGAAGGAACCTACAGCCTGTTATATAGAGTGAAGTTAAGTCAGAAAAATAAAAATAAATATCGTATATTAATGCACATATTTGAAATCTTATGGTGCTGATGAACCCATCTGCAGGGCAGAAATAGAGATGCAGATGGAGAGAACAGACTTGTGGACGCAGCAGGGGAAGGAGACAGTGGGACAGAGAGTCGCATTGACGCATATATACACTGCCATGTGTAAAATAGATAGCCAGTGGGAAGCTGCTGTACAGTGCAAGAAGTGCAGCTCTGTGTCCTCTGATGGCCTAAGGGGTGGGATGGGGAGGATAGGAGGGACACTCAAGAGGGAAGGCATCTATGTATACACATAGCTGATACACATTGCTGTGCAGAAACCATAATGACGTCGTAAAGCATTATCCTCCAATTAAAAATACATTTAAAAAATAAACAAAAAAAGACAAAATCCACTGCTTTCTCCTTGCACAATCCAATTTTGGGGTAAGGTACACCCAGTGAGCTTTGACTTGAAGGCATGTTCTGGTGCCCACTGAACAGGAAGTCCTTTGATTGCCCTCTGGTGGCAAAAAGGAATGATTGCAATTTCCTATGGATTTCATCTGCCTAGAAAGGCCTCGGGAGAAGTCTATGGCAACCCACTCCAGCACTCTTGCCTGGAAAATCCCATGGACGGAGGAGCCTGGTAGGCTATAGTCCATGGGGTCACTAGGAATCGGATATGACTGAGCGACTTCACTTTCACTTTTCACTTTCATGTATTGGAGAAGGAAATGGCAACCCACTGCAGTGTTCTTGCCTGGAGAATTCCAGGGACGGAGGAGCCTGGCGGGCTGCCATCTGTGGGATCGCACAGAGTCAGACACGACTGAAGCAACTTAGCAGCAGCAGCAGAAAGGCCTCAGTTCTATAAATGCTGTGTTCTATAAATACCTGTTCTGTATCTATAAATACCTATTCTGTAAATGTTGTGCTCTTGTCTTTGTTCTTAATACAGTTTGACCATTCTCTGGTTATTCTTCTCAGGACTGTGAAAAAACAGGAATTTCTTGCCTAACAATGCACTGTAACCTTAGTGCACTCACTAAAGAAGAAAGTCGTACTATAGACATTTATATACTGCTGAACACAGAAATACTGAAGAAGGTAAGTCCTGAAGAACTGTACTCTCAGAGTTCATTTTAAAACATTTGAATTGGTTTCCTCAGGAAAAACTCTACCTGCCCCTTTTAAAACTGCCCTGGCCAGCACCATGGGTAATTCTGCTTCAGAAGAATGCCAGGAAAACATGCCAGACCCTTGTTATTCAAAGTGTGGTCCAAGGACCAACAATGTCAGCATCACCTGGGAGCTTCTTAGACCTGCAGAATCCTGGACTCCACTCAGGCCTTGCAAAATCAGCATCTCTTTTTAAGCAAGGACCCCAGATGTTTTGTTTGTGCAGTTGTTTCTTAGACTTTTTTAATATTTATTTTTTATTTATTTGGTTGTGCCAGGTCTTAGTTGTGGCATGTGGGAACTAGTTCTCCAATCAGGGATCGAACCCAAGTCCCCTGCATTGGGAACTTGGAGTCTTAGCTTCTGGACCATCAGGAAAGTCGCTCTCAGACTTTAACTTGCACATTTTAGATCAAAGGTTTTCTGTAAAGGGCCAACAGTAAGTTTTTTAGGCCCTATGGGCTATACAGTGTCTTGCCATTGCTCAACTCCACCATCGTGTTTTGAAAACAGCCATAGACCATACTCAAATGAACGGGTGTGACTATGTTTCAATAAAATTTTATTTACAGAAACCAGCAAAGGGGTGGATTTGACCCATGAAACATAATTTGCCAACCCCTTGTTTAAATGATATCTTATTTCACAGAGTTCACCTATTGCATCTCAGATCACTTTGCTCTTATGAATTTATAAACGCGGTTAAAAAAATCATACAAATTCACTGTAATTTATTTTCACATAAGCACTGCTTAGTATGAAAGGCTGCATCCAACAAATTGCTTTTAAAACAATCATGTGAAGATTAAATAGGCATGTTAGCCACAGAGATTCTCTTTATTTTCCTTTGGGAAAACTCTATGTGTCATTCCGTATAAAACTGTCAGTGTGTAAATGAATATCCTTAGAATAGTCATTCTGCATTATTTTTTTAATTAGGCACGGCAGCAACATGTTGGCCTGATAAGTCACAGGCAAGGGGGATTTGGGATGTTTTACCCACTTTTCATCTCTGGCTGGTGGAGAGCTGTGAACAGTTCTGCTTTCCCTGGGTACTTTGAAGGGAAACTGATTAGGGGCAAGTTGGACACACTGGCACTGCCTCCCTGTTGTACCTCTCTCTCCTTTTAAAAAGGATGGAGTTGGGAGAGGACCCGACATGAACCAGAGCACCCCTAGTCACCCTTTGATTCCAGAATGTTACATCACAGGAAGTGCCTTCCTGGCCTGGGTCCCCAGGTCAGGTTGAGTAATTATGATTCTGTACACTTACCCATCCTATTCCTCTTGACAAGTGGCCCTGGTGACAGTTTTATTGCCTATGCCACACTTGCCACTTTTGACAGAGCCCTGATATGGCACTGATGGTGGGAAGCCACTCTCATTTCTTCTTCACCCTCAACCCAGATGGCTGCTGCTTGCAGGTCAGTCATTTGTGCTGAATCACAAAGCCTCAAGCCTTTCTTATCCCCAGCACTGGCCTGGTGTCTGCATCTCTCTTTTTGTGATCAGTGGCAACCCTTTACCATGGAATATGTCCCACTGACTGCTGTCCCCATGGGCCATCCAGCCCAGTCTATACACCAAGACAGCAGGAAGCCATGGGGTATCGTATGTGGATGTTGGAGGACCATTTTCCTTGCAGATATTCTACAGAAACCTGCAGAAATTTCAGGTATGGAGTTAAGCCTCTGTCAGGCCCAAAGCCAGCCACACCTCCCTGGGGGTTCCAGGGGCTCCTCGCCTCCCTAAGGACATGGAGCAGCATCAGCCTTGTGATTCACCTGGGTTGCCTCTTCTGTTTATTTCCCTTTGATCTGAAGGTCTGGCCCCAGACAAGGGAATTTGCAATTTAATTGCTTTGACCTTAGCAAGTTTTTATTTAAAATGTAGGATCTGATTTTTTTAATTATGTGAGGATTCCAATTTCTTTCAAAGTGTTTGTTTTCCATAACTGCAGGAGATCTGTTCCTTGCCTCCTAATCTGCTCAGCCTTTAACTTTGACAGTTATCATCATTATTATTGTCATTAGCAATATCCAAGATGATGATAATGATCCAAGATTGAAGAGACAGTATATCCAGACCCATAAAACCATAAATCTACAGAACTGGTAAAAGATTGCTGCACAGAAAATTACTTAATGCTCAATATGAGCTCACTGAAGCAGTTTTTGTTTGTTTGTTTGTTTTGAGTGACAAACTTCTGAGAAGCGTTTCAAATGTGTTTTATTGCTGTTTTTAAAAGGACAATAATTAGTGTGTAGCTCCCAGGTAAATTCCACGGGTGGCATTCCCAGGTGTCCTCCCTAGAAGGTCCTTGTAGTTTCTTTGGAAGTGATGAGCTGAGCCCCTTGAAACTATTTTCTGTAGAGACAGTTATCTTCTTTCCCTTTGCAGGGATAGGTTTAACCGGACATGGGCCAAAGCTGGCATCAATGTGTGCCTCCTTGCATGGCAGGCAACCTGAGTAAATATAGAAAGATACCTTTCTGGCAGAGGCCAGCTGCCTCCACAGGTGGGGTGCAGAGTACTCTGGCCGTCTGTCCTCTGTTTCCATGATGGGAGCCAGCCTGCCTCTCCCTCAATAGTCAGTGCAGCCCCATCTGGACCACTGGCTCGATGTTCTGGCCCTTCCCTGAGTCATAGTTTTGCCAGCCCCTCTCTTCTTCCAGACTCCTTCTCCATCCCTACCTTGGAGCCATTCTATAATTATCTGGATGGGTGGCTTTAAGTCTGAGCCCACACTAAGGCTTCTACCACAATGGCTGATGGCCTCTGCTCAAGTCTTACCTGGGACAGACCTCCTCCCCCCACCACCCCCATCCCCTTTCTCGTCAGACCATTGACTTATTACAAGCCAGATGCTTTCTCCTTCTCATCTGTCTGGTACCCTGTTTCCCGCTTAAAGGGCCCCCTCACTGCCCCCCACCGCAAAAGCTTCATTTAAGAGCAAAGAAAGAATTAAAAGGAACTCATGTGGAGAGTTTGAGGGCTGTGGTCAAGGCAGGAAGATGCTTGGGAAATGTAAATCAGATGCCTTCTGTGGAAGGCCAGACCTAGATTTATCGTACACAGTTCAGCGGCTTTATTTATTCTCTACTCTTTGGGGAATATGTCAATACCAAGATCCAAATATCTGGCTCCTGCTGCTTGGAAACCACGGCACACAAGCCTGCAAGTGTTGACTCAGCAAAACTCCAGAGCTTTTCAGCATCCACTATGATATGAAAGAATCTTTAAGAGAGAGACTGGAAATCTCTGCTTCGTTCAGTGATAGAAATTTCTGTCTGGTCTACATGGAATCTTAGAATTTCAGTTTCACCTAGGATCTCAGGGCCCTGTCACTGTGACTGAAAAGTCTTACAGCGAGTCAAACTGTTTCATCCTCAGGACAGTTCATCTGTCATCCAGTTCATGACCCATGCCAAGGTGAAGGTGGACCCTTCCCTGAGAGTGGTGGAGGTAGCCAGTGGGAACCCGGAGGAGATGACGGTGAGTACAACCCTAGCCCCTTGGCCCCCCCACCAACACACACAGCCTTCTTCCAAGGGTGAAGGAATCTGGGTGACTTGGGAGACTTGATGCTAGAATTTGAGGATAATAATGGCCTCTAAGCCAAGATGTTAGCTTTGTGGTCGACCCACAACCTTGCCTGCCTTGGCTTCCAGGCCCCCCAAGGGGAACTGTGGCCTGGTCTTGTTGTGATAGCCTTGTTCTCCAGGATGCTGTTATGTGAAAGCTCCTGGCCATGATTAGCCAAATGAGAAATTGTCTGGAAGTACCCTTGACAGCCCTTGTTGCATTTCCATTCTAGAACCAAGACTATTTTTATCTTTCCCAGACCTTTCCCTGAAACCTCATCTGCCTTCTCAATCACATTGCTCCATGGATAAACACTCAGTGTTTAAATACAAGTTGGTTGAGTAACATTCTCTACCTAACCCCCATATCCTCTATGAAGTATAGTTGGCAAGCAGCCTTAAGATGGGAGGTGTCGCAGCTGGGAGTTCAGATAGGGGAGGGAAAGGGGTGGCCTTGGAATTTTGCTGCCTTATTATTTTCAGGGGCAGGAGGGAAGGTGCATCCTTTGACACCCAGACTTAGGTCCTAGGTATATGGAAAGGGAAGACAGCAGCCTCTGAACTGGTTCTGCCAATAAGCTATGCAGTGATGCTAACTTTTTGCATCTCCTTTCCTGGAATTTACTTCTCTCCAGGAAGACTTTCTGGAGAATCCCAGGGATGGGGCAGCCTGGTGGGCTTCTGTCTATGGGGTCACACAGAGTCGGACACGACTGAAGTGACTTAGCAGCAGCAGCAGCAGCAGCAGGAAGACTTTACCCTCTCTTGAAAGAGTCAATACTGCTGTGACAAATTTACAGAAGTGAAAAAATCCACAAAGATCATTTGCTTGCAAAGAAAAACATGCTAATTTATTTTCTAGTAACAAGGGAGACACCGCATGTCTAAATGTTAGGATGGGGATCACAGCAAAGAGACTTACAAAACGCTGGCTAGGAAGGGTACATATAGAAAATAAATCCCTGGGACCTCCATGAACCCTCAGTCCTGAGCAGAAGACAAGAGCATCAGCTGGTACAGAAGAAAAAAGAATCTGTGAGGATGTTAAATCTACCCCAAAGTGTGGGTATTCCATGCCCAGTTCAGGGAAGAACTGTCAGAGGCAGACTTAAATTCCCTGACTCACATCGAGAAATTGTCCACCTGGTCATTTTAAATAACAGAAAATGAATGGGCTGGAGTGGAATGATGCTGAAGTCCTTCACTCCCAGGGTCACTGTTTCTGGAGATCAAATATCTGGAGTTGGCTTTTGTCTTTTCCTCCCTGCCATTTGGGCATTTAACTGCCAATCCAGACCTTCACCTGGAGAGTGAAAAAGAATGCAGAGTCACTGCTCATTGTCACAGCTCCAGTTAAAAGTTTTATAGGATGAGATCTGTGGCCAACAGGAGAGGTTTGGAATGTTCTGGTAGACCACACTGTTCCCAATTAAGAGCTAACAGAAGTAATTAATAGATTTCCAACAGGTGGAATCCCTTGGATAAATGGAAAACCTATCATGGGAGCATTGCTTTTGATTAAAACATAGAGCTGTGGGATCCTGAAAGACATTGCCTGACATCCCATTGTTGGATTCTGAGTCATCTGCTGCTGCTGCTAAGTCACTTCAGTCGTGTCCGACTCTGTCTGAGTCATCTATGCACCCCCAAAATACCACTTCCATTAACTACTGTTTCATTTTGAGCACTGTGGTGATATTTTCATTATCAAGAATTCTTTGGAAGGAGATCTCATTTTCAACTGATTTTTTTCTAGTACTCCCAAGAAAAAAGGAACACCCTTCAGAATTCCACAGTGCCCCCAATCTTTCTCCCTGCCATGATTTTGCCTTTCAATCCATGAGCCAAGATGAAGTACTATAATCTGTTCTCAACTTTCCTGGCAGGAAAAAAAGAAAATCCTTTCTCAGTAGAAAGGTTTGCCTTTTTAGAACAAACATGTTCCTCCCTGCGTGATTCTTCTGAATGCCTGGCACTCTGTCAGTCATCCATCGGAAGGGAAATTTCCACAGAGGCTAGCCACCAAATTTAAATCGGGCAAAATTTCACGGGATATGAGATCAGGCACCACATTTGTATGGCCTTGGAATGAACAGGAAGTGTATTTGCAGCTGGTAGTGAGCAGGGTGTGGGTGAGAAAAGGAAAACAATTGGTTTTTAACCACATAAATGTGCGTGGTGATAAATTCAACTGACAGGGAGGGAATACAGCTGATTTTCTTGGGACTCATTGTGTCTTTTATTTTCATGCCATGGTATGGGGAGTGCTTTACAGAGCATACGGGTGAATAGCTAGAAATACTTACTGGATGTTTGAGGCATTTTCCTCTTTTATTAATAATACATTTGAGGTGCCCTTCCCGGGTGGAGTGTTAGCCATGTGTCCAAGACCAACCACACCAGCTTACCTGGCTTTGTACAGACTCAAACCTGAGAATTCTGGATGAGGTCTGAGCGACACGTTCAGTGCTAACTGTGCCAGTATAATACACTGAATTTCCTATAATGTCCAACCCAACCCTTTCTACTTTTCTGGGAGAGCTGCCAACAGCTGAGGCTAGAAACTCCCTGGGGGCAAACCACGAATCTACAGCACACCAGCTCTGCTACCGAGAGCTGCCACCCCAGACAGCCTTCTCTGGCCATATGAGAGGCTTGTGTGAGTTACAGAGCAAAGCTATTTTTTTGATACTTTGAAATAGCAACATATGTGATGAACATGGGAATCCACAAATGGATAAGTAAGTCATTGCCATGTGGAGTGGGCACCAGGTTGAGATTCTAGGTGCCAGCAGGAGAGACTGATTCTGTCTCCTTTTAGCAGAAGCAGAATGGATTAGAATGGTGTTGGGTAGCTCTCAGAATTGCCAGCAGGGTTGGAGAGCCTGACTGGGGATGTCAGAAACCTGCAGGGCCAGGACCAAGTTGGAGCAGGCCCTGGGGAGAGCCTGGCATGGTGTACTGGGCACTGCTACCCTGGTTTCTCTCAGCCTCGTGCTCTAGAGTCATGTAGGAGCCTCTCCCTAGCTGAGGTTAGGCCCCTGTCTCTGGGGAACCAGGCACCCCAGGAAGAGCAGGTGGCTGGCATTTTTGGCTATTGTAGTACAGCCTCCCCCTCACCCTGAGACTCACCCATAGGAGGATTCCACAGTACTGGAAGGATGCTAAAAAGTGACGAGCATCCCCTCCCATGTGCCTCTCTAACACTACAGGCAGCATGGGGCCATCTAATCCCTGGCTCATTGAGGTCTGTTTTCTGAGCTAGTCTCTGTTCAGTCATTTAGACCATTTTATCAGCTCCATTGATAAGAGAATATGCAAATTTTTGTCCATAGGTGGTTGAGGAGTGTTTGTGCTTTGGGCTTTAAGAATTAAGGTGCTTGAATGAGCTACTTCTGATTTGATAGGGCAAATTTCTGGGGCCTTCTCCTACTGCCACGGGAACCTTATGTCCAAAGAGCTGGTCACCTCCCTCCCACAGTCCTCTGACATCAGCATCCCGTACCCTACAGGTGGGGAGACAGGTCATAATTTTTACAGATCCCCAGAGACTCCACTGTGCCCTCCCTGAGTTAGAACCATAAAACTTTTTCCTCAAGTGAACAAAGAGCCTCTGATGCTTAGGAAAAAGAGGTGACTTGCCCTGGATCTCACATCGCTGAGCCAAGGATAGGGTCCGAAACTCTTGATTCCCTTTCTCTGCTCTGCAGCCACTCAGTCATACAAGAGTATGACTCTTGTATGACTTTTATCATACAAGGGGTCCTTGACAAGTGCAAGTGTCCACCCTGGAAAGGACACTGACTGGTTTTAAAGTCTCTCTGTTAAAATCGTCAGGTTCCCTTGGGGCCCAGCCAGACCCTCCTGACTGGACCCGGCTCTCCTCACCCTGGTGGGGGCTTTCCCTGCTCAGTCTCAATCAGACTGTAGAACGGAGCCTCCTGACTGCAACCTTGCTTTCATTTCTGAATAAACCTACCTCTCGTGTACGAACTGATCAGGCCAGCAAGTTCATTTTCTCTGAAGCTGGTCAAGTTCACTTCCCATTCTTGACCCTTCTGGGAAGTCAGTCCTTCTAGTTTGGCCTTTTCTTTGTGAACAGGAAACACTGCATTTCCCCCTTTGGAATTAGAAGAGCCTGCCCTCAAATCCTGTCTCCCTCACATCCCAGTGGTGTGACTGCAGGTATCAGGTGAGCTCTGTGAGCCTCTCTTTTCTCATCTATAACATGGGAAAGCTAGTTTCTTCTCCCTGGAGATTTCCCCTCCATTCTGCTTCCTGCCCTACCCCCGACCAACCAAGATGCACAGCAGCATATCTCAACCAGAGGGCATCATCTAAGGTGGTAGATGAGGTACTCCAGAAGGTACCACCTGTAGTTCCTTTGTTGTTTCCTGCATCTTGAACCAAGCTTACAGTTTTCTGTCACCAAATAAACTTTGCCTTGTACTTTACTATTTACATGCCAAATTACAGTTAAAATTACATTATACCCTGCAAGAGAGTTCTCCGTGTTACATCAAGAGGTAGGAGGGAGAAGAGAGACATCTCCATTCTCTGTCATCATCACCCACCATCCCCATGTGAGAATTAAGCTCTAATCGTAAGGAGTTTAGAAAAACCCCAGTGTAGTTTGCTGTTTGTCACTATTTGAAGTTTCACTTGATGAATACTCTACTGGGGGCTTGCTATGGGCCAGGTGATGTACAAGGCACTGGAGATGCAATGGGGAACCAAATAGCCATGGTCCAGGCCCTCCCAGAGCTAACGAGGGGGTGACAGACAGTAAAAAGAGAAGCAAACAGCATTTTTTTTTTTCAAACTGAGGTGAGTTCTATGGGAGTAACCTGGTCTAGATTGGGGGAAATCTAAAGAATGTTTCTCCAAAGAAGCTGAAATCTAGAGAGTGAGGGGGAATAAGCACAGGGAATACTGTTCCAGAGAGGAGGGAGAGTGTGTGAAGACCCAGACAGCTTGGCATGTTCAAGGCTGCAACAGCAGGGCAGCAGCACCTGGTGAGTGGTGATGGGAGACGTAGGCAGGGTCACACCGTGTAACCCCAGGGGCAGTTACAGGGGGAAACTGTTGCAAGCATTTGTTTCGAGCAGGGAATGGCATGATCCAATGTACATTTTTTTAAAATCACAGACTACTGTGTGGACAGTAGATTGTAGGGGGCTACAGGAAAGTTGTGACCATCACTTGCTAGAAATGATGGTGGCCAAGGAGATAGAAGTGGACAGGTAGATTTATATTGGTAGAGGTCTAGCAATCTGTGCCAGTCACATGTAGAGTATCTGTCCTAAGGGGTTGGGGGGGATCAAATGACATCTTGATGCAGAGTCCCTCACCTGGTACATCCATGTTAATAGTGGCTCCCATTGCCTAAGGCTTCCGTCATGGGGAAGCCAGTAAAGAATCCACCTGCAATGCAGGAGACATGGGAGACATGGGTTCAATCCCTAGGTCAGGAAGATCCACTAGAGGAGGAAAATTGCAACCCACTGCAGTATTCTTGCCATGAACAGAGGAGCCCGATGGGCTACAGTCCAAGGGGTTGCAAAGAGTCGGACATGACTGAGACTAAACACACACGCCCGTTGCATAAAGAGATGGTCAAGGATGGGAGGAACCAAATGAAGAATAGCTTCTCCCTCCCTCAAAACCTCAAGAGTCATGATCAGTTTACTCTCAACCAATGGTTTCCAGCTGTCATCATGCTTATCATTATCATTTCTTCAAGCAACAGAACCCGTTTCTAAATTGAAATGTGCTTTGGTTGAGTCAGAGGTGGGGTTCCTGTAACTCACCCCATTTGTATCTCTGTTTTCTCTGAGGGGCCTCTACATGCCCTCCCCATCTCACTGGGAACCCCTGGGCTCTATGGAGCTGGGAAACCACTGCTATGGAAAGCTGTATTTTAGGACAAGGCTGCTGTCCCATCCTTCAAATTCTTCAACTAGACATGAACTGGTCCTCCAATAAACATGAATGAGAAAAAAAAAATTAGCCTCAAGACTTCCATAGCACAAACAGGTAAACACTGTACACACGTGTGTGTGCAGATGCACATGCTTGAGCACACACACACACCCCCCACAGTGTGCTTTTGTGTTGGGAAAGCCTGAGTTGAAGAGGTTAGGACAAGCTGCATGGAAGGAGTGACCCCTGAACAAATACAAAAGGCATTTTCTAAGTGGACAGGGGAAGGTCAGCCTGCAGGTGGAGTCAGATGGTATCTTAGGATAGAGTCTCAAGAAGCAGACTCTCAGATGAGGATGTGGGTACAAGAATTTTTTTAAAGGACATGTTCCCAGTGAGATGGGGAAAGAAGGGAGGAGACAGGATAGGGAAAGAGAATGAGGGAAACAAAAATGGGATTCCAGGGGCCTCGGGCTCAGCAGAGTACTGGAGCTCAAGTAATACTTCAGAGTCTACTTTGAAGCAAGGGATCTAGGCTTTCTCCCTCCTGTTCTGTGTCAGCCACTGGCCAGAGGCTGCCCAGGAGATATTGAGCGCCAAGATCCTCCCCTTTCCCCGTGCCCTGAGAATGCAGCCTCTGACAGTGCCATCCACTAGAGGTGAATACGTGTAAAGCTGGAATTGGATGTAGGGAACGGATCGAGGGACCTGAGAGAGCAGAGAGCCAGCAGCATTGAACACAGGTGGCACTGGTCTCCACCCAGACCCTGGGGGCTCAGCTCAGCATGCCTTTCTGTGCCCCATTTTGCTTAATGACTTCATTTTCGTTCATTTATGCTCAGTTCTTGTGATGTGCTGGCATTTGATGTGGTTATTGCCTGACACGCTCACGTTGCCCAGTGAACGAAATATTATTGCTCCTGCTCTCTGATGAGGAAACTGAGGCCCCCAGATGACAGCCTGAGATGCTGCAGCTTATCAGTGAAAGAACCAGGTCTGGCGTAAGGCCGATTGTTTGCAAGCCCCAGCTTCCCTTCATCCTCTGCTCCTGAGGCCCGAGCTGTCCTGTTGTCTGGCCCACACACAGTGGAGCACCACTCCAGCAGATTGGTAGGAAACGCAGCCATGGGTGGTGAACAGCTGGCCCGTCATCTTCGGAGAGACCCTTGGCTCCGGTGACCTCAGAAGCACATCATGTTCTAACTTAGTGGTCTGCTGATTCTGGAACTCTTCCTGTTGTGGCCTGGTCCCTAACCAGATGCACAGCTACTCATCAAGAGAATTAGCACTCATCGAGGGCCCTCCTTAGCCTGCGGCAAAGGAGCTGTGTTCCCCTGCCTCCCCGCCCTTTAAAGAGCGGTCGGTCATGAGGTTTCTCAGGAGTAATAGATATAAAACCTCTCACCACCATGTCTGGCACACAGTAAGTTCTCAACAAATGTGACCCATTCTTAACAATTAAGGAATTAGCACCAGTCTAGCTCATCCCTCTGCAAATTCTAACAGAGCGAGGAATTCCTGAAACCCAGCAACCAGGGGCAAGTTTGACATCTTTGTTTATCACAGCACAGACTTGCAACAACCAGCTTGCCAAATGCAATTTATTTTCTGTTCATTGATGTCATCTCCATAAGTCTGAGTCTTCAGACTCCCCTGAGCTGGGCTTTTTTCTGAAGGCTCTGTCCTGAGAGCGATTTAAGATGTGGTTCCGCTAAGAACATTTCCTCCAGCTCCCACAGCCCTTTCTCCCTGCCCCATCCCCACTGTTAGATGTAATTAGAAGCAGGTGAAAATGGCATTTCGTTGTTCCAGATGTTCTTCTTTCCCCACTTTTTATTTTACATACATTCCTTCCCTCTGTGAGACCTGTGTGTGATGTCGATTATGGAAAGCATCTTGCCCTTGTAATTGACCTTCAGCCAGGGGGCCCTGGAGCTGAGCAACACCCCTCGGGTGTTGCTGATGCTGAGCTGTCCCCTCAGCCCTAGAAGCCCCCTGTCCAGCCAGGCCTGGGCCAGCTGAACTCTATTTTGGTCATGTTCTCAGGCCTTTTGGAGACCTGAGCATTTCCAGCTATGACATTAAGCGTATTTACGGTGTTCAGAACATAAAAGTTTCCAGAAACCTGCAAGTGAATCAAGTGCTGTGGTTTAGGCTTGCCAGCTGCTCCAGACTGGAAGCTGGTTCCCTGATGCCAGCTTGCTAGCCTCAGGTGCGTTCAAGTTTATAGCAGCAGGCAGGATGCCCAGCCTGTGGGCCCGCCATTGCCCCCACGCCATGACGGTCCTCCTCTAGGAGTCTGTTGAGCCAGACAGCTCCTCAGGCTCCTCAGTTCTCTTGTGTTTTGTTAGTTAACGCTGACACACAAGCCCCCCAGCCTCAGTCTGCTACTGTGCGATCAGTTATCCCTTCGCTGCTCAGAACTTCTGCTGCCCCATCTCTCAGCCTCCTTCCCTCCACCCTCTGAAACCTGCAGGCTCCCCTCAGCCTCAGTCTTTTTCCTCCTTTCTCATTACTTCCTGTTATGTTGGAAGTGTGGATCTCCCCTGGCAATGCCACTTCCTCTACGGCCTTCATACTGGGCCTGTTCCTTGAACCCCCACACAAAGTTCTCCTTGCTGACCTATATTCATTTTGCAGCCACGGTGCTCTTTGCAAAATGCAAACTATGTCACTCCCCAATTAAAAACTTTCATTGGCTTCCCATGCTTCTTAAGATAAAGCATATAATTCTCTCTGGCTTTTTAGGTTTAATTCCACAGTATCTGTAATGCAGTATTTAAAGCATCCCTTATTCCTCCTGTACTTATTAAAATTTTCTCAGATAGTTTTATGAATGAATCTGATGATTCTTAAGGGTTATTTATAAGGAATTCTCAAAGCTGTGCCTCGGGAAGACAAAAGAGGGTCTACGTTGCTTTTTGGAGTGATTCTCTAAGTGAATAAAGGAGGTGAATCAGAAGCTTGAATTTCAGTGTTCTATGAAAAGAAAAAATAACCTGTTAAACCGAGTTATTTAGGAATTAGAAATTATGATCAAAATAACTGCAGGTTTGGCTTGATTTAGTGCAGCCATCGAAAAGCTATATGGGGCCAGTTTTCAGATGGAAGTCACATGCTTCTTTAATGTAAAGCATATAATTCTTAACACAGTCTCCAGCCCTTCCCTGTCTCTCCAGCTTCATCTTAATCATCCCTTGGCTTCTTACTCATTCCATTTGCTTCAACTGTGCTGTCTGCTGGCAGTTTCTCACCCCTGCTAAACTGTCTCCTGCCATAGAGGTTTTTCGCATGCTGTTCCTTTTTGGAATGTTGTTCCTGCCCCTCTCTGACTAGTTAACTTCTGCTTATCCTTTAACTCTCAGCTCAGGCAGTCCCTCAGAAATTTCTTACTGACTGCCATGTTTATCTTAGAGTCTTTTCTAACCATGAACCTCTCCTTGGGGGCACTCTCTAAATTATAATTTTGCATTTATGTGTCTAAACTGGCAAGTATTCTCTGTAAGCTGGAAGTTCCATGAGGGCAAAGACTGCCTGTTTTATCGATCAAAGGATCCCCACAGTGCCTGGTACATATTAGGTCCTATATATACATTTGTTGAATGGATGGACAGACAAACAAATGGATGGATGGGATGGATGGATGGTCAGGATTCTCAGAATAAATAACATTTGCCGATTTATTTTTGAAGTAGAAAAAAGAAAGGCACACTCAGAAAGTCTGGCTTCAAATCTTTCCCTCTCTTTTGTTGCGTAGTGAATCATAGTCATACTTCATCTAATGTTATGGCAGAAAGGACGTTGAATTTATTAATTTGCACATTCATAAATCACACAATGGATCACTACCTTGGTCTCAGTGACAGGAGAACATGCATTCAAACCCTTGTTCTGTAAGAATTCAAAGTTTACTAGAGTCCATAGAAAGGAAGATACATCATTATGTTACACAGTGAGGAGGACTTAGAACTGGATGATGAAGTGCTCCACAGTGGTTTCCAAACTAACCCTTGTGGAGGGTGGGCTCCCTTGCATTGGTTCAGGGGCTAGGGTAGAAGGGACTGGCTTGGGAAGGGAAGCTGATCAGTCAGGACTCTTAACTGCCCACCTTCTTTAGATACAGAAAATCTCCACGTTTTTTTCTGTTTTACAGATTGAGGTGCTATCACAGGTTTTCTCCGTTAAGAGAGGTTGACAGTTGTTGTTTCCAAAAACTCAGAGAATGATTAATCCTGTTGAGAAAAGCAGAGTAAGTCAGTCTTCTTGGAACAGAAGATGTTGGAGCAGAGCCTCTACTTTTAATTTTTTTTTTAACTTGGCTTCCAGATGCTGAAACCCTTAAAAAATAGTTAAAGTAAGAAAAAGGAAAAAAATAACCCACAGTATTAAAAAACACCTATTTACTTTAAAAACTTCCTACTTTTTCTGCAAAGCTGAAGTTTTGTATTTGTTAAATTAATAGTGATTTTTTCATATAACTTTATAACATGTATCATTTTTCCCGTTTATTATCATGTAAGACTTGGGAATCAGGCAAAAGATGATTTCTTGTCCTTTCTATGGCATCCTGGAGTATTCTCTAGCCCCTTTCTACTCAAAGTGTGGTCCACGGACCAGTAGCATCAGTATTACCAGTGAGTGTAACCAAAATGTGTATTCTCAGGCCCCAATCCAGATCCATTCATTCAGAATCTGCATTTTAAGTAGATTCCTCATGTGATTCTTACACAATTAAAATTTGAGAAACGCACTTTTAACAGGCCTACGTAACTCCCTAGCGGGAGCTTCCCAGGTAACTCGGTGGTAAAGAATCTGCCTGCCAACGCAGAAGACACAGATTTGATCCTTGGGTCAGGAAGATCCCCTTGAGAAGGAAATGGCAACCTACTCCAGTAATTTTGCCTGGAAAATCTCATGGACAGAGGAGCCTGGTGGGCTATAATCCATGGGGTTGAAAAGAGTCAGACACGACTGAGCACGCACACATAACACATATTCTGAATTGTATATTCAGTATAAAGGGAAACCATCTATAGTATAAACTGAGAAGTGATGTGATGAGACCTGTGCTTTAGGAAAGCAACTCTAACAGCAAAGAGGCTCCTCCAAGGCTCCTGAAATAATACTGGTGAGAGAAGCTCAGGCTTGACCCTAATATCTGGAGATGGGGAGAAGAGATATTTAAAGAGGTACCAGGGGTGAGATTAAGAAACAACTATGTATAAAATAGATTAGTACAGATATATTATGTAGCACAAGCAATTATGGACATTATCTTTTAATAACTTTTAATGGCATATCATCTGTAAAAATACTGATCACCATGCTGTATACCTGAAACTAATGTAATATTTAAAATCGACTGTGTTTCATTTTAAAAAATACCATGGACTGATTCAACACTTTTGATTTAAAATAAAGGATTTTAGCAGGAACATCCTGCTTATTAATGGTGGCAACCAACTAGATTGTCAATGCTTCCTGCCTCTCTCTGTGGTCCATGCTGCTATTCCTTTGGGTTTTATCTAAGATGTGACTTCTTAGAACTGCCGGCTGCTCAGACCCTCCCCAACAATAAGTTTATTAGAGTCGAGATGTGTAGGAACCAGCTCTGCCAAAGCATAAAGCACACATCCAAGACAATGAACGGCATCACTAAAAATAATAAAAGATTAAGCACACATTCCAGGGAAGTGACAGGGCATTCTTGTGGAATTTGCCAGACTAAACTGTAGTGGATACTCTTCACTGTCTCTGTATCCACAAAGCCAGACCTCCAAAGTGGCTTTGCTGAGATACAGATTTTGGACACCGCCGGCAGGCAGCATCTCTGTGCAGCCATCGCGCTGGTCCAACAGGCTGGGCTTACAGCTGACCCCATGGAGCCCACAGCCTGTCTCAGCAGTTCATCGTCAACAAAAAAGTTCAGCAGCCTTTCACTATGCGACCAGAGACCAGGAACCTTCAGAGACTACCTTACTTCCCCACTGCACAGAGGAGGAAACTGAAAAGATGATCTTGGTTGCCCAAGGGTCCACCTCTTGGCCGCAGTGTCTCATCGTTCACCTGCACCTGATACCACGAGAGATTCTGAGTGCGGGAGCTGGTTTGATCCACAACTTTTTAGAGGCAGTGACTCAAAGACATGCATCTGTCTTTAAGGACAGGAATCTATAATTTGAACCAGATAGAAAAGAGTAGGCTTAAGATGACAGACTCTACAGTCCATTTCTATCCCACCTCCCCTCACCCCACCGTGTTCCTTCTTCAGGGTTCCCCCATATCTGAAAATGCGCTCAGCTGCATACATAGCTTACTTTCACTTTTCTCTATGCATACTGACTTCAATAAATCATTTTTTTAAAATTAAGAAGTGTGCCAACCATGCACAACCTCAAAAACACACCTCCCTGCCAGCAGTGCTAGTGATACTGATGGGAGCACCCAGCATGTGTCGGGGTGGACTCTGCCAGGTGTGTCATGTGCATTAGCCCCTTGAATTCTGTGGGGAGGGGCTGTTCTACCCCTATTTTACAAATGAGAGAACTGAGGCCCAGAGAGGTAACTTACCTTGTTCAAGGTCACATAGCCAATGAGTATATGGTACAAAGAAACTTCATTTCCATTCCCCAAAGTGACCGCAATGTTCTGTAGGCTTTTTTTTATTGACTTGGCCCAACATAGAAAGGAATGGTTTCTCTCCTGCCTGATTTCCCTTGAGATAATTTTGGATTCAGGATCTGTCTCATGGATGTCCCCTCCCCCAGCACACCCCCCGCCTTCCTATCCCACCTGTAGGAATGAAGACAGTGAGACAAAGATGATTGTTTTTGCTCTCCTTTTCACCAAGGGAGAAATAGTGAATGATCCATTTAGTTGACAGAGTGTCTTTAAACAGCCACCATCAGCCACACACTCTATGATGTGCTAGTGACCAGCTTAGATTGTGCCTTTGAGAGTGGCTAGACCTGCATTCAAATCTTGACTCCACTTCAGCTAAACAGCCCAGAGCAGGACGGTGCTGAATACCTCCTGGGGGTGATTGTATGAGTTAGACAGGAGATTGCATGGAGAGCACAGAGCCTACAAGAAATGTTAGAGAGAGGGAAGCCAGGCCCTAAAGAGAGAGTATAAATGGTGCTAGGCTGTATCAGCTCAGTCCTGGACCCCATCACCATTGAGGCTTAAACAGGAGAGCAGGACCCCTGTGCTTCCTGCCAGGCAAAACATCAGCTGGCTTCCAGGGTTGAGCGAGGTTTAGGTAGGCTTCCCCAAGGAGGGGATAGACATTCCAAGGACACGGACCAGGTTGGACAAAGCCCTGAGGCTGCCAAGGGAGACAATGACTGCCCAGAGTGGAGATTTCTGTCTCTTCAGCAAAGAGGAGCTTGAATAGGACCATGGGGTGTTGGGAGGATTGGCCACAGAAGACACGATGGATGCTTTGAATTATGCAAAAATAAACTCCACCGTGACCAGTGGGGCAAAAACAGAGCCAAAGGATGCAGTCAGTGTTGAGCTGATACATGTTAAACAGTGGCAGGAGGGTGTGGGAGCCTTGATTCATGTGTCAGTTTCAGTGGTGTAAATACTCTCATGATGGGCCATCTCAGAACACCACTGTAATTTCCTTAGACGTGGAGCTGGGAAGAGAGGCACACCATTGGCATCATTGGAATGAGCCAGCACACAATCATGGTTCATAAAAGCTGGAATAGCTTGCCTCAGTGAGACGTGGGCTCTGAGGAACCTATGGCTCCCTTTGGGGACCAGGGCTTAGCTCCTCAAGTGAATGCCTTCAGTGTCCTAGGCATCACCATGTGACCCAAGGCAGACTGTGCCTAGCCTTTGAGATCTACAGTCTCCTAGAGAAACTGGCATTAATCCAGTAATTACAGTAAGTTGCACAGTGCACAGAACACTCAGAAGTCCTGTCTTATCTGGAGGTCACACCCATGTCCTTTGTTTCAAAACCCATAATAAAACGGAGACTGTTATTGTCTTTTCTGAATCAAGAACATAGTACCTCGTCAAAGTTTTCTGCCATGCTTACATTCACTTCACGGTATTTAAATCAAGATTGTTGTCTTTACAAGCCCTTCAAGAATTGAGACTTCAAGTGTCTTTTCAGATCCTAGTGAAAAACCCATCAGAATACAACCAGGAAAGCATTCAACAGAGTCTGTTTTATAGCAACAGCTGTCTGGACACATCTCTCTAGTTCAGCCTCAATGTCAAGCCCAGGTTGGACCCCCTCGTGCAGTGGGTGCTTCTTTTGAGGGACCAGCTCACTCTTGCTTTGCCTCCCAGGTGGTCTTCGAGGCGTTGCACAATCTGGAGCCGCGAGGCTACGTCGTGGGGTGGATCATTGCCATCAGCTTGCTGGTGGGAATCCTCATCTTCCTGCTGCTGGCCGTGCTGCTCTGGAAGGTGAGTGGAGATCGTGGGTCCCCAGGGAGTCTCCACCCTGGCGTCCAGCTCTCCTGCCTTGCTGGGGTAGAGCTCCTCGACAGAGGTTTCGTGTTGGAACTTTCTTCCTGGAGCAAAGTCCCCTCCAGGCAGTGAAAGGAGTCTTGACTCCTCATGAGGTCATTCACACCTGAGGACTGGACCACTTCAGAGGGAACCCCAGAATTTCACCCTCCTCTTCTTGGGGCTTCCCAGCAGAGTGGCCACCAGTCCTAGCACAGGATGGTGGGAGCCTCTCTCCAAACCAGAAGCTTGGTGAGTGACAGCTGGGACTGGGATGTGGGTGGTTAGCTTGTTTACTTGTCATAAACAGATCTTCTCCCATGTGGAATATGGGAGAGATTTCCACCCAGAGGACTCTAGTAATGGAAATAGGCTGTGTGCCCAGGTGTCTCCATCAGAAGTTCTCCCAACCCCATGGGGGTTCATTTGTAGGTGCTCCAGGTGGGAGACTTTCCCTGCCTCCTTCGACGGGAAGCACCTGCTCATCCTTCACATCTTGCCTCTTGTCACTTTCTCAAGGAAGCAAGGTGTTCTCACCCTCAAGTCTAGGATAGTTTCTTTGCTCTGCACTTTGCTCTCAGAGACCTGGGGTCCTTGACTTTGGAGCCTCTGTATTCATCAGTAATGGTTTCAGAGTCATTATCTGAGGAATGTCTGCCTCTTCCACTGGAAGGTAATGTGCCAGCTGAGTGGGGTCCTGTCTCTTCTTGTTTCTGCCAAGTTCCCAGCTCCTAGAGGAGCATCAGGGACTGCAACAGGGACTTCCTGAAACCAAGTTCCTGCTTTTCTAGTGTTCTGTGTTTCAGAGGCAAGTGGAGACAGCCTTTTACATGATTTTGGATGGATGCTTTAAATTAAAATGATTAGTTTCTTTGGGACTCCAAAATAACTTGTATTTCTTGATCAATCATAGAAATATATCGGTAAGAAAAAAGTTTTCAAATACTCAGGAGCCCTTAGCCTAAAAGTGACCATTTCTGTTCACTTTACCTTTTGACCATTTTCTCTACAGAATAGAGACCAGGCATTCTCACAGCACCTACTTATTTTAGTGTATTAAGTTCTCCAGTAAAACACCTAATATGTTTTCAAGTGCAGGACGTCTAAAATGAAAGCAATAGATTCAGTTATCAATCTGAAAAAAATACATAACTTCAGAGTATCTAAAAAGTCTAGAAACAGGAAAAATAGTGTCTTGTGATACATTTTTTCAGATTGACGTTTGGACTGATTGCTTTAAATTCAGAGATTCTTCACCTAAAAAGTGTTTCAGGCTTGAAGAAAGATACATTGAACATATCACTTGAAAGTAGGTTTACCTCAGGTTCCCATGCTTTGAAGGCACCCCATGTACTGTTTCATAGCCTAGCTTTCTCTGAACACAGAGTTGTGAACATCTTTCCCTGTTTTTAAAAACCTGTGTCCAGTGCTGTCCTTGGGCTGCAGTTGTCGGCAGATCCCCATCCTTAGATGTTGGGGTTCAGGTGGTTCCTGGCTTCACACTTCTTGTAACTGCACCAGGGGATATGCTTAGAGCCAAATATTTGTGCAAATCTTTTATTATGTTCTTAAAAGGAAACTTTAAAAACAGAATTACTGAGTCAGAAGAAATGCTCATTTTAAGCCTTTTATTACATATTGCCAATTGTAACACTATAAAGGTTACACACGCAGTGTATCAAAAGTGCCTATTTTCTCATATATTTGCCAGGAGCGGATATTACCTTTTTGAAAGAAACCTGCCCATTTGTTGTTTGTTTAATCTGCGTGGCCAGATAGATTCTTAATTCTCCCTTTTCTCCAACTCCAACTCCTTCCTGCCAAGGCGTCTGGTCTGTGGGTAGAGAACAAAGCCAGCTCAGTGCTTGAGATCTGAAGACAACAAGGGCTTTGGGGTGTGTGTGTATGTGTGTGTGTGTGTGTGTGTGTGTGTGAGAGAGAGAGAGAGAGAGAGACTTCCTCTGTCTTTGTACAAGCATTTTAATTATTCATTTTAAAAAATTATATCACACTGTTGCTTTAATTTGTATTCCAAAAATTTCAAGTAAGTTTAGACATCTTTTTTTGTATATTTGTATTTTACTTGCTTTTTTCTTTTTTTTTTTTCTGTTACTTTTTGACCGCAAATTGTGGCATGTGGGATTTTGGTTCCCCAATCAGGGATCTAACCTGCACCCCCTGAATTATAAAAGTGCAGTCTTAACCACTGGACCACCAGTGAGGTCCCTGTATGGACATTTCAGAAGAGAGGAAGCACTGTCCTCCATGGCTGGGTGCATGGGACCAGGCAGGGACATGGAGTGGGGAGTGCATGGTTGCACCCACCCCCTCCTGTGACGGGAAGGCCTTCCCTTTGGGCCCCACTTCGCTCTGCTGCTTAAGAGCACCCTGTCTCCTGAGCACACACTCCCACCTCCTTCCAGTTGCCATCTGCTTTGCTTTGCTTCTATTGTGTTGTTTAAAAGAATGTAGTTGCAGGAGAGGGTGTCATGGGATGGCCAGCACCCTGAGGTCACCCAGTTGTGTGTGATCCAAAGAGCCCAGGTCCAAGGAGGCCAATACCACTGTCTGCCTTGGACTAGCCATGACATGGTGGCAGTCAAAGAGCCTTCACCAGACAAGGTCGCCATTAAGTGGGGGTAGGAGGAAGGGTCTAGAACAGTTCTGAGGAAGCTGGCGAGTGACGACGTGTAGGTCAAACAGCTTTGCTCACTGTCCAAGAGCAGTATTTGATTTAAACTCATATTTATTGAATACTTGCTTTGAACCAAACACTGGGCTAGGTGCCTGCATGCCACAGTGATTGTGACTTGTCTTGAGTGTGTCTCCATCGAGCATACAGACTGTGAATGTAGTTGAGGGTGGTGAGTGCTGGGCAGTGAGTGTTCTGGAAACTGTGACGAACACCATTGATTCCCCTGTCCCCACTCCAGGGGAATGAGAAGGTGGAAGAGTGCAGCACGGTGGATGAGGGCGCAGGCTTTTGCAGGCTGACAGCTGTGAACTGGAACCCTGGCTCCTGCCCTGGCCAGCCATGTGACCTTGGGAGAGCTGCTTACCCTCTCTGAGCCTCAACTTCCTCCTCTGTAAAACAGAGACCCTAATATTCAGCTTGAGGTATAGAGGTAACTTAGGCCAAATGCTTAGCACTTAATACTTGGCACTTACTAGAAGCCCCCAGCTATAGTCAGAGGACATGTCCCAAATGAGGTATCATTCAAGTCTGACCTTGGATTTGGTTTGTTTTCCAGGCGGGGAAGGACAGATGGATATTCCATGCAGAGAGAAGAGAGACCTGGGGACAGGGTGGGGGTGAGCACAGTCACCGCAGAAATGCCTGGGAGACTGGACTCCACCAGGCCCTTCCCTCCCCATGTAGACTCAGGGCCTCTCCACATGGCCCTTCCAGCAGAATGTGCTGACATTTACGTGGTGGCTCTGCTCTGGGAGAGCATAGTGAGAGCTGCCAGTTCTCTGAAAGGCTGGCCCAGAGCTGGCAAGGCATCATCCTACTGCACTCTGTGGAAGCAGTCACATGAAACCCTAGAGTCAAGGGACAGGAAAGAGACCCTGCCTCCCAGGGGGGAAGCACCAAAGGGTTAGTGGCATCTTTTGTCTATCATATGCCTGCTGTTCCAAAATATGGGTAAAACCTTAATCTTTTCTTTAAAACTCACTATGACAAAGGAAAGTTCACCTAACTGGAAGTTTTGTTGTTTTAAAGTAGATGAAACCTTATTTATCTCCCGGTATCATAGATAAAATTGTGATTGTACTCCTTAGAAGGAAAAAAAAGTAAAGCTCGGTGCAAGGTTCATGAACACGCTTGCCATTCAGACTGGCTTGTCTGTTTAGGCAAAGTGATAGTGCAGTAAGGAGCTTGGCAGAGGGAGTTCTTTAAGAAAAATATTTTTATCTTAAAGGACTATCTAAATGTGATGACTATATAGGACATTGACAAGGGCAAATGAAATGTAGGATTATTGTGAAGACCTATATAATGAAGCAGGGCAAAGGCTAACAGAGTTCTGCCAAGAGAACACACTGGTCATAGCAAACACCCTCTTCCAACAACACAAGACTCTACACATGGACATCACCAGATGGTCAACACCGAAATCAGATTGATTATATCCTTTGCAGCCAAAGATAGAGAAGCTCTATACAGTCAGCAAAAACAAAGCCAGGAGCTGACTGTGGCTCAGATCATGAACTCCTTATTGCCAAATTCAGACTTAAATTGAAGCAAGTGGGGAAAACCACTAGACCATTCAGGTATGACCTAAATCAAATCCCTTATGACTATACAGTGGAAGTGAGAGATAGATTTAAGGGACTAGATCTGATAGAGTGCCTGATGAACTATGGACAGAGGTTCGTGACATTGTACAGAAGACAGGGACCAAGAACATCCCAAGAAAAAGAAATGCAAAAAAGCAAAATGGCTGTCCGAGGAGGCCTTACAAATAGCTGTGAAAAGAAGAGAAGCGAAAAGCAAAGGAGAAAAGGAAAGATGTACCCATTTGAATGCAGAGTTCCAAAGAATAGCAAGGAGAGATAAGAAAGCCTTCCTCAGTGATCAATGCAAAGAAATAGAGGAAAACAACAGAATAGGAAAGACTAGAGATCTCTTCAAGAAAATTAGAGATACCAAGGGAACATTTCATGCAAAGATGGACTCAATAAAGGTCAGAAATGGTATGGACCTAACAGAAGCAGAAGATATTAAGAAGAGGTGGCAAGAATACACAGAAGAACTGTACAAAAAAGATCTTCACGACCAAGATAATCACAAAGGTGTGATCACTCACACTCACCTGGAGCTGGACATCCTGGAATGTGAAGTCAGGTGGGCCTTAGAAAGCATCACTACAAACAAAGCTAGTGGAGGTGATGGAATTCCAGTTGAGCTATTTCAAATTCTAAAAGAATGATGCTGTGAAAGTGCTGCACTCAATACGCCAGCAAATTTGGAAAACTCATCAGTGGCCACAGGACTGGAAAAGGTCAGTTTTCATTCCAATCCCAAAGAAAGGTAATGTCAAATAATGCTCAAACTAGTGCACAATTGTACTTATCTCACACGCTAGTAAAGTCATGCTCAGAATTCTCCAAGCCAGGCTTCAGCAATATGTGAACCATGAACTTCCAGATGTTCAAACTGGTTTTAGAAAAGGCAGAGGAACCAGAGATCAAATTGCCAACATCCAATGGATCATTGAAAAAGCAAGAGAGTTCCAGAAAAACATCTATTTCTGCTTCATTGATTATGCCAAAGCCTTTGACTGTGTGGATCACAATAAACTATGGAACATTCTGAAAGAGATGGGACTACCAGACCACCTGACCTGCCTCTTGAGAAACCTGTATGCAGGTCAGGAAGCAACAGTTAGAGCTGGACATGGAACAACAGATCGGTTCCAAATAGGAAAAGGAGTACGTCAAGGCTGTATATTGTCACCCTGCTTATTTAACTTATATGCAGAGTACATCATGAGAAATGCTGGGATGGAAGAAGCACAAGCTGGAATCAAGATTGCCAGGAGAAATATCAATAACCTCAGATATGCAGATGACACCACCCTTATGGCAGAAAGTGAAGAGGAACTAAAGAGCCTCTTGATGAAAGTGAAAGAGGAGAGTGAGAAGGTTGGCTTGAAGCTCAACATTCAGAAAACTAAGATCATGGCATCCGATCCCATCATTTCATGGCAAATAGATGGGAAAACAGTGGAAACAGTGACTGACTTTATTTTGGGGGGGCTCCAAAATCACTGCAGATGGTGATTGCAGCCATGAAATTAAAAGATGCTTGCTCCTTGGAAGGAAAGTTATGACCAACCTAGATAGCATATTAAAAAGCAGAGACATTACTTTGCCAACCAAGGTCTGTCTAGTCAAGGCTATGGTTTTTCCAGTGGTCATGTATGGATGTGAGAGTTGGACTATAAAGAAAGCTGAGCACTAAAGAATTGATGCTTTTGAACTATGGTGTTGAAGAAGACTCTTGAGAGTCCCTTGGACTGCAAGGAGATCCAACCAGTCCATCCTAAAGGAGATCCATCCTGGGTGTTCATTGGAAGGACTGATGCTGAAGCTGAAACTCCAATACTTTGGCCACCTGATGCAGAGAGTTAACTCATTGGAAAAGACCCTGATGCTGGGAAAGATTGAAGGCAGGAGAAGGGGATGACAGAGGATGAGATGGTTGGATGGCATCACCGACTCAATGGACATGGATTTGGGTGGACTCTGGGAGTTGGTGATGGACAGAGAGGCCTGGCGTGTTCATGGGGTCGCAAAGAGTTGGACATGACTGAGCGACTGAACTGAAACTGAAATATATTCCTAAACTTCCAACTACAGACCTCTTTTTTAAAATTTATTTTCTTGAAGTACAGCTAATTTATAACAGTCATTTACAATGACTTACAATTTGCACTTCTGCCATATTGTAAAGTAATTCATATTTATGTGTATATATACTTTTTCCTGTTCTTTTCCATTATGGTTTATCACAGGGTTTTGAATATAGTCCCTGTGATACACAGTAGGAACTTGTTGTTCATCCATCCTCTGTATAACTGTTTACGTCTACTAATCCCAAACTCCCAGTCCTTCCCTCTCCCATCCCCCCTCCCCTTGGCAACAAGAAGTATATGCTCTATCTCTTTGAGTCAGCTACAGCTCTCTTGTCAACTTGGATTTCTGTGTCTATAACCTAAGAAAAATTCATTGTGTATAGAGCTCTAATATTACATTGACAATCCAGAAATCTGTTGACTAATGGACCTAATATTTCAGTTAGATGGGAGGGCAAATGATTCTGGCTTATTACCATATTTCACACAGCATTCCCTCCAGTCCTTTCAAGGGGAAAGTCATCTAGTTGGCACTGTGAACCAGGAAACACTTCACTAGGAACTTTAAAGGCAAGTGAGCAATATTCAAGTTCTCTTCCCTTTCTCAAGCCACATCTCTTAAAGTTCCCTTTGCTGTAGCTCCTGACACTGCTGCATATGGTTGCTTGCCAGTGCCTTGAATTCATGAGCCCCAAATATTGTTCCCCAAAATGTACACTGATGGTGACTTGGTACTGGAAGTGAACAAGGCAGCTGGCCCAGTGTGGATGGACTTTTTATGCCACGGAGGCCTGCAGGTCAGCATGCTCTATACTTGCAAGTTGGCCAGCGCCTTCCCTCAGCAAACAGTATTGGATCCCTGCTAGGCACCCAGCTCAGGATGAAATGACAGCGGTAATAAGTAACAGAGCCCTCTCTCTATCTTGAAGAGTCTGGGAAAAGCAGTTGAGTGACCAGAGATGGTGACTGAGCCAAGCATGAGCAGCACTGGGCCAGGTAAAGACCCTGTGCCACCAGCTCCTGGCTCCTCCTACAGGTCACCATGGTGCTACCAACATGCCCATCATCCCATTTATCTGAAGCAGAAGCCCCTGGTAGGGTCAGCAAATGCCTTTTCCAGAGCCGAACTCCAGGCTCCCTGCCTCATACTCGCCCCGTTCTCTGCCTCTGGGCCTTCCAGAAGGCCGGCCGCTGGCATGTTAGGCACTCTCTCCTGCTCGGCAGCAGCAGATCCTGGCTCTGACGCAAAATCCACAACAAGGGGCCCCCAGCTAACCAGATCCTTCTTCAAATTCTGAAATGGATCCTAATCAGCTTTCCCAGAGCCAGGCTGTTAGCAGCCATTGGGAGCCATAATTTAAACTTTCTGTGCGAGGATTACAGTAGCCTGCCAAACCACCATGCAGGAAGAAAACTTTGAAATAGGAATCTCTTTTAAAGGAGAAAAATTCAAATGAGTCCCCTCTCCTTTCCTTTGGCTCCTGATTGGTTTTGAAATGGCCTGGCCCTGGGGCCTCTTCAAGACACTCATAAAGGCCTGTTTATAGGAGGAAGTTTCATTATTGTTCAGATGGTGTATGGGACTTGAACCTTTAAGGAGTGCCTTCAGCTCACCAAGCCAGCCTTTGAGTCAAGTGGTAAGAGAGTAGAGATGCTGTGATGTTTTTGCTTCAAGAGGAAAAGCCTCATTGAGGGCCCCAGACTTCTCTCTCCTCTTCTGCCTGCTCCCTTGTACAATTTGCCAAAACAAGCAGGCCACCACTCAGTGAAGGAGAAAACTGCATCCTTCTCTACTGCTTCCAACCCAGGAACCGTTCCCCTCCCTCCTCTTGGCCCCTTTTGCCAATGAGATGGTCTGGAGCAAAGGGCAGTGCCATCGCCTCATCAGAACCATGGCCAGCCTCTTCCCAAAAGGCCCAGAACCTGCCAACTTTGTCTGCTCTCAGGTGTTGTAGAGCTGGGCCATGCAACGGGTTTGTCACCCTCTTCAGAAGAACCAACTCAAACCGTCCGTCAGCTGAACCTGTTCTAAGAGCCTGCTGCTCCGGAGCTGGCTTTGGGCGCCTGGTTTTCACTTGAGAGCATTGCTGCAAATCTCAAGCAGAAGCACTTAGAAAAAGAAATCTGTGAAAAGGCTCAGAGGCTGTATAGGTCTGGCAGCCCCTCCGGGAGTCATTAGGGGGTTATCACCTTCCCTCCAGCTGGGCAATGAGAACCTTTCCTTGCTTCCCCTGCAGAGAAAAAGAAAATGCACAGGCACACACATACACACACCCCCTTTGCACTGTCTCAATTGAAACCATGTGCCAGAGACACTCGGTGGAGACTTATTTATATTTGGAAGTAAATATTGGGTTGACGTTGCACTGTTGACATCTTGAGACAGAGATGTGCTATGTAAATAGTCAAGGAACTTGAAAGGGCTGATAAACATGAGGCTCTGAGTCAGTCCAAAGAAGGAGTATGTCTGAGCCCCTTAGAATAGCTACCCAGGAGGCATCCCGAAGGCCAGGGAGGAGCGGGTGGGGGTCTCCCTAAAGACCAAGCACCATGGGGTTGTTAACTGTCCCTCATTCACCCCAGACTGGGCTGGGAAGGAGGAACCTGATGCTGCAAGCTGTGGACCCCAGAACCCAGTAATTCTCACTTCTCCCTTGGCCCCAGGCCTCTCACAGCATCCTCCTAATTAGGGCTATTCAAGGGGAAACTGGCTGTTTCCCTAGGAATTTTCTGGCAGGTTTTTTGATACAAGTTTGCATCAGTAAGTTGTGTGAATCTGTCAGAAGGTCTGAGGGAGCTGCCCTGTGATACTACAGGCCCCCTCTAGACCAGCACAGACAAGAAGCCAGAAAACCCCCTGCTCCCTCAGCTTCCAGCAGAGCCAAGTTTGGCTGGAGTCTCTCTTCCTGTAGGGTTTCCATGAGTGTTTCCTCTGCTACAGACAGATCAATTATAAACATAATCTTTTGCCCCTTACGTGCAAAGCAGGCCCTAGAAGGTTCCAGGAAAAGTGTAGGAAAACACAGACTCCACTGGCTTGGCATTGAATGAGGGGCTTCTTAGGGTCTGGTTTAACTCATCATGGATCATTTCCCAGTACCCTCAGCAAGGGCTCAACTGGCCCTGAAAATCTAAGTTTGTCCAGCATCTCTTCAAGATTTTCCCCAAAGTAACCATGAGCACTAGTGAGGGTGAAAGTGTAGGCCTGCTGCAGGGGAGAAATGCCTTTAAAGTCTTGATTTATCTTTGTGTTTAAGAGTTTTAGACTTCTGTATACTTTATAATATATCCATACTTTAATATCAAAATTCAAAATTTACTGTTCCCAAAAACTCTTTGTGAAAAGTTGATACTGGGTAAGGACTTTGTGTCCTGAGCCTCCTGCATGTGAGGGCTGGGCACACAGCTGCGTGCTTCACAAGCTACAGTGCTGAGTTTGCTTTGGGAACCAACATAAAAAGCCTTCATTATGTTTCAGGGCTGGAAGAGTTCTGAGAATGCCGTCCGTCTCTTGGATGGAGACAAAGACACTGGGGCTTAGAGCCAGGAGATGACCTGCTCTGGGGCCCCAGCATGAGCAGTAATCAGAACTCCAGGCTCCCCATGCACTACATCTCCTGTCCGGCCCTTCTGAGTAGGTCCTATGTCTCTGAGCAGGCCTGGCATGTCACAGTTGTTTGGGGGACCATGGCTTGGTAAACTCAGAGCCTAAGCTTTGGGCTATCTATCAAAATCCAAAATCAGGCTATAAACAACAGCATGAAGGCGATAGTCTCTTTTTCTGAAATGGAGTTCGTTTGATCACATAAGAAACATTAGTCTGACGGATCCAGCTCTAGACTATATGGTACCTTGGTGCATGTGTGCGCGCTGAGTCACTTCAGTCGTGTCTGACTCTTTGCAGCCCTGTGGACTACAGCCCACCAGGTTTCTCCGTCCGTGGGATTCTCTAGGCAAGAGTACTAGAGTAGGTTGCCATGCCCTCCTCCAAAGGGTCTTCCCAGCCCAGGGATTGAACTTGTGTCTGCATTCATTGTCTGCATTGCAGGCAGATTCTTTATCCACTAAGCCACCTGGGAAACCCATGGCACCTTGGTGCAAATGAGTAAACTACACCCTGTCCTCCAGAAGCTTTACTTCCGGCTGTCAGAAAATTCAGAAAATCTGATTTTGTTAGAAAAAGACACTCGACTGCCATCTGCTGGAAAATAGTTGCAATAAACTTCACGTCTCTGATATCTGTGGCATGAGTGGTGCCCCCGACGACTTATATGCAGTGCACAGCCTGTGCTACTGTACCCAGCACTCCCTAGTTATGAGAGTGGACTATGTTTTAAGAAATTGTCTTTGGGCTCCAGAGAAGAAGGACAAACATCAGTGGCAGCTCCAACCTTCCATATAAGAGACTGCGCACAGGTTGTGTTGGGAACAGGGCTCTGGAGACCCTGCTGCACTGGAGTGGGGTGGAGAGTTTGCAAGGCTGTTTCTAAGAGAAGCTTTACGGTTACTGCCAGTGGGTGCAGCGTTTTCAAGACTAATGCTGACTGCACTCCACTTGAGAAAAAATAATTCCTACAGGATATGATGCCGTCACTTTGTTGGTAACAAGTATGACACACATAAACATGAACTCAGAAGAGCCACCTGTGAGAGTCAGTGCAGACACTCTAAATCCTTGCTAGATCGCACACTCTGCATCAGATCCACATGCCAGCATAACATAGCTATGAGGAAGCATGCCAACTTTTTGTCCCCTTTAGAGGAACAAGACAAGTCTGTTCAGCAGGACCAGACACAGTGATGCTTTCTACCTGGAACCCTGTCAGCTGCCCCCCTGCCACTCTTCCCATGAGTGTCCACCCATTCATAAATCAGACAAAAATATGGAATTCTGTATCAGTTAACTCTTGCTGTGTAACAAACCGAAATTTAGGAGCTAAAACACAGCCACCATCTTCATAGCTCACAGTTCTGTGGGTTACACTGAGCTTGACAAGGCAGTCCTCCCATCTTTGTGGGGCTCACACCCCACAGCTGCAGGCATTTGGGTGCTCTCTGGTTCAGGAAGACAGCTGGGTGGACTCGTCTTTCAGCAGCAAGACCAAACTCGTTCACATGGAAGCCAGGCAGGGGTCTGAGAAAGCAAGCGGGAGTGTGCATGGCTGAAGTGTGGAACTGACAGGGCATCACCTCCCCTGTATTCAGCCATCAAAACAAGTCACAGCGCAGATTTGGGAAGCGAAAAGTAGCCTCAGTCTCCTGATAGTGTTTGTTGCAGAGCCATGGTACAGGGCATTTTTGCATTTGTCATTGGCACTAAGTAGAATTGAGATGCTAAGCTCTGGAGATAAGAAGCACAAATCCTTAGGAATCCTAAATGTGAAAGATAATAAGAGAGCAGAAGGCAGTTAAAGGTCTGCTTGATTGGTGCCACCGTGGAGATATGTTATATCTTTGGAGTTAAAGTGAGTAACCTAAGATCACTGAAACATCGTTCTATCTGCAGGCAGAATCCTGTGCTGAAAAATCTTATTCTATTGTAACATCCAGCCTTTTTTCTACCATTATGTTCTCCTCAGTTCAGAAAGTATGCATAACACACTTGCTCTGTTAACCACATCTTTAGCTTTCAAGAATGAGATATCAAGCAGTAACTTCTTGACAGACATTTCCACAAAGTCTTTGGTTGCTTTGCTGGCCTCCTGTGGGTATGCTTAGAGGATGGCAACAACAATCTTTTTCTGATTCTCCAGAACATTCAGGCCAAGCCTCCTTTCTACATTCCCTTGCAGAAGGAAGAAGGTGGTAGAGATTTGAGGAGAGAAAAGTGTATGTGTGGGGGTGTCAGGAAGTGGGGTTCTGACAGATGTGTGGGAAGATAAGGGAACTCAGTATCTGTCTGTAGAATGGACCTTGAGGATCAAAACTCAGAACACAAGACCCTTGCCAACTGTACTTTGGAAGCTTCCTCTCCCTCCTGGCCATCAGTCTGCCCTACTTTGCTGGCTGCTCTCAAAGGGAGCTCTCAGGACTTCCTTGGCCATGCAGGTGGAGGTGACCAGTGCTGGGTTCACAGTGAAGAAGTGTGATGACAGATGCACAAAGGAGTTAGATGTGCTTGCGAGCCTGGGTTTGCTTAACAGTTTGTTTAGGGCAAGTTTGGTATGTACATCCCGCATTGGCACAGACTGCATGATTACTAGTCTCAAAGGTCTTCAAATATGACTGTGAGAATTATATGCCAGTGACAGTGTGGTACCAAAAACCTGCAGTGCAGCCTCCCAGCAGTGAGCCAAGAGTGCATGTCTGTTTCATTTCCCTTACTCAGGGAGATCAAAATGAGGATTTGGGGGCAATTATTTATTTGGAAGACAGTCTCAGGAAACAGATGGGGGACCAGGAGAGGGAGAGGGCTGGGAACGAAGCTAATAAAGGATATTATCAAGCCGGTTACCACTGCAGGCAACTTCCATGGAGCACATACCTCAGGGTTTCGCACCCGAGGAGAGAGGGAGCTGGAGTATTTGTACACCCACTCCCATCAGTCATGTTTAAAGGCAGATACAGGAGAATGTCTGACCTCAGAAACAGAGGCCACTAACACTGGGGAGCACAGCACAAGAGATGCCAGGTGTTCCTGAGCGGGGAAAGGTCAGCTTTGGACTACAAAAGTTTACTTTTCTGTGGTGATAGAGCCTACACTGTGCGAGAACTGGAAATCCATCTTACCAAATGTGAAAAGCCATAAACACTGGAAAGAAAGATCTTTTCAGAACTAAACTAGGGAAACTACCATCATGGTTCAGGAGGAGTTGCCAGTTCTAGGGAGATACACACTGCCAGCTGTGTGCACAGCAGCTCACTGGGGTCACCGATTTGAGAGAAAGATCTAGAAGACAGCACAGTAGGTTGCAGCCCTGAAGACACTTTTAAACGCCTACTGTATGAGAGCAGCATTTATCAAACTGTTCCACAGTGGCTAGTGTCTCACAGGATATTAACTGATTTATCAAAAGTTAAATAAGCTTGAGAAATATCAAGTCCCTGACTTTCTCAATCCTTTCCTAAAAGGGTTAATTTGATCCTTTACTGATCTCCTGTACATTACAAATCTCTTAAAGAATACATCATCTCCAAATTTATTTGACCACGGAACCTCTTTCCTCCCAAACAACCTATGAATAGCTCAATAGCTAGTGTTCCCCAGCACAGAGTTTGGGAAACGCTCCACCAGACGTGCATTGCAAGGAACAAACAGCTTGTCATAAGAAAGCCTTCAGGGAGTCCATGCATTTTGAAGAGTGGCTCCATGTAACATTTCTTCTAAATCAGTCTAGTCTGAGGAGTTTTCCAGGCCTTTCCAGCACTGTAAGTAGATCATGCCTCCTCCCAGGCCAGGCAGCTTTGAAACCCAAACAGTTGATTCTCCAGCAGGTCTAACCCAGCCTCTCCTCTTTCTGCCTTTCAGATGGGCTTCTTTCGCAGAAGGTACAGAGAAATTATTGAAGCTGAGAAGAACCGGCAAGAGAATGAAGACAGTTGGGACTGGGTCCAGAAAAACCAGTGACCCGCTACCCCACCCTGCGACGCGGCCCAGTCGTTCGCCTGTCGTCCCGATCTTTGTATCTTCCATATTTGGAAGAAAGAATCTTCTCCAGATTTTTCGGAGGCCCCACGATGCTGTTCTTGTCCTCATTCTCTCAAGCCCAGGTGGCAACCTGAGGCAGCCACTTCGGCCAGGCCGCCTGACTGGAACCACCACCACCTCCTTTTCCAGTTGAACTCCGAACTTTGGAAAGCCGGCTGCAGAGCTGGGGGATATTTATGGATGCAACAAGTGTGGTCAACCCTCAGGGGAAAACTGTTAACCTAAAAGTATTTTTATAAATATAAGCCTTTTATACTGATTATGTCTTTATATTTGTATCGATGTTTTATTATTTCTATTAAATGATTATATAGTTCACTCAAGCACTGATATCTGGCCTGAAATCTTGGAAATACCTGTACATTTATACAAATGTTAAAGGAAAAAGGATCTTATTGTACTTTGGAATGGAACTTGCTGTTAAAAAAAGGACTTGCAGATGAAATCATCTGAAGGAACCTCGTGTGATGAATCCATCAAGCAGGCGGTGCTATATATCAACTGCAGTTGGGGTTGACCGCGAAGACATTTCATGTCTTTGTTGCTTGGAGTCAAGTGTGAAGTAATGTGCTAAAGAACCAAGAGTGTTTTTTCATCTGTACCTTTCGTTGGAAGATTCCCAGCAGGAATTTGGATGGAAAAACCTGATTCCTGAGGCCTGCTCTGCATCACCTTATAGAGCAAGCATTTCACCCTTCTTTCACTTGGATTAAGACATGAAAGATTGGAGCAATGCCAGTTGGTTATCTGGTAAACCTCAGAATGGCATCTCATCCTGGACAAAGTGCATCAGAGTCCACATACCACCAGGACTCAATCAGTGGCCGTCAAGCAGAGACTTGTGTCTGAATGCTGTGATGTGTTGCCTTTTCATGGTAATTTGAGTCAGAGGTCTCCATTGTGCCCAACACTCTTGCTGTCCCAGCTAGTGGTAATTGCAGAGTCCTTCCTGGAGATGACCTGAATGGTCAACCTGTCTTTTTTAAAAAATTGTATCTTAGGTGGGATTCTTAAGAAGTAGACCCTGAAACAAGGATTTTCACACAGTAACTTATGAAGGAAGTTTCCCCAGGGCACACCAGTAAAGACATGAGAGAAGCAAGACAGGAAAGGGGAGGAAGCCATACAAGGAAGTCATATCAGGGCACATCCTGTGCAGGGGGGCTTCAGCTTAACCCTGCAATGGGCTCTGGAGGGTAACTTATGCCTCAGAATTGTACCAGTCCGCAGCAAGGGAGCTGAGCGTTCAGTCTTGCACCCAGGGGAGATGTAAACATTTTTTCACTTCCTGCCAGCAAAAGAGCCCCCATAGCTCAGGAACAGTCCTCAAAAAGAGAGCTGCACCCCGACCTGGGAGGCACACAGAAATGATGTAAAGGGCTCTGGGCATAGCACTGATGTCATCACCTATCCCCTGCAGGGCTGAAGGCCGAGTTATGGCCTTCACCATGCGAGCTCTCTGTTTGACAGTGTTTATTACCAGATGCACAGTGCTGTCCAGGTTTGAGTGTGGTGTGATTCTCTGAAAGGGCGAGGAGAGGGTGGAGCAGCATGCTGAGCACTGCACCTGGCCTGTGGTGAACACGGTAATGGTGAGCAGCCCTGGCTGCTGTTGCCACTGCTGGAAAACCATCTGGTATGAAGGAAAGTGTGTCTAAGAACAGGGTCTGACAGAGTCCTCAGTGACTTATCACAGTCTGCTCAAGCCACAGGCACAAACAGATGGCATCAGATGCAAATGAAACAAGAAACAAGACCAGGCATCTCTCTTCTAGGGCCGTGTTGACTGGAGGTTAACATGTTAGGGGCCTGTGAGTGTTGTTGAAAAGACACAGAACTCAACTGCAGGGAGACAGGATTTTCTAAACACATAGTTGGCCAGTCCTTGCAAAGATACCTAAAGTTTTGGCAAAATCATGAGAGTGCTGGGCACTTGCGAACCTGGCATGGAGCACGCGTGTCTTTGTTTTTTATGCAGTTTACTCTGATACAGGAAGATGCGGAATGCATCATGCTTCCCTTCCCAGTGACCATGGAGGTAGACAGAAGCCAGAGGGTCAAGGGCATGAACTAGGTTGGTCTTAGGAGGAAGTTAAAGATACAGCCTCTCACTGAGGGGTGGAGGCCCTGAGGTAACAACAGGCAGATGCAGGCAGAGAAACCAGCTCTCACTGAGAGCTCACCTAGGACAGATCTGCGTGGACCCCAGCTGCACCTGAGGCACTGTGCTGAGTGCCTGTGGCGCTCCTGGGAGCCCCATCGCACACTTTGCCCCAGGGGAGACAGATCTTCCCACAGGAGAGCATAGAGCGTGGATTCCTTTACAAAACCTCATTTGCAGCTCTCCTTGGACATTCTCTTGCTTGTTTCATGGTGTTCTTTAATAAATCATTTAGGACTTCCCTGGTGGCTCAGCTAGTAAAGAATCTGCCTGCAATGCAGGAGACCCCGGTTCGATTCCTGGGTCAGGAATCCACTGAAGAAGGGATAGGCTATCCACTCCAGTATTCTTGGGCTTCCCAGGTGGCTCAGGGGGTAAAGAATCTGCCTGCAATGCAGGAGACCTGGGTTTGATCCCTGGGTTGGGAAGATCTGGAGAAGGGAACGCTCTACCCACTCCAGTATTCTGGCCTGAAGAATTCCATGGACTGTATAGTTCATGGGGTCGCAAAGAGTCAGACACGACTGAATGACTTTCACTTTCACCTTTTGGGATTCTTAGGTGGTAGACCTGGACAACTCCATCCGCAACTTTGACTAAATGCATTAATGGGCACTCACCAGCCTCCTGCAAGGAGTGCAGATGCATTGGTGAGAGTGTAACAGGATAACTGGCAGGCCCACAGTTCCGCAGCCTCAGTGGGGGAAGGGCAGACTCCATAACCAGTGTCAGAGCTAGGATTCATGTGCTTCTGAGTGGTAGACACTCAGGAGTGAGCACATACCCCGGAGGTTACTAAGACTCAATAGGGCAGTTTTTAAGAAAATCATGCTTGGCATCTGCTGGAGCAAATACTGGCGGCCAGTCTGGGACGGGGGTACCTCTGCTTGTTTCCTATTGCTGAGTAGCAGGCGGGCTGCAGGGAGTGGAGAGTTGACCAGGGAGCACAGACAGAGAGGGGAAGTCGAGCAGGTTGTCAGGGTTCTCAGCTTGGCCAGTTCACCGGCTCCATCCAGTTCAGAAGCCATCAGTAGGCTCTCGAGGGAAGCAGACAGAATGGGTTGGTATGTCTTTGTTCTTTTTCCAGAAGGTTCTTTTAAGATTCCACAGCGCCTTCCAATTTCTGCCTTTCCTGCCTCTGTGGGTTTGCTGTGGAACGCTATCTGATACTCTCTTGCACAGCATTGTCAGCTTCAGCTTTTGACTGTGTATTCACTAGGGTTGTCATCAACTCTCACAAGGATTGAGATGCTTTTTAAATATGAAAAAAGGACCTTTGTATAAATTGAGAGAATACCCCCTTTTTTCACTTATGCTCAGTTTACATGGACTAAGGAGTTTGGAACACCCCCTAAGTGAGTCTTGAACCCATCACAAAGAGGCCATGAGGTTCAGGAATGAAGGGACACTGGCAGGAGTGAGTGGGTCCAGTGGTTTTATGGTGACTGACAGGCATGTGTCCAGAATCACTTGCTACTGAGGTCACTGAGGCATTGTCAATCAGTTCTTCAGAAAAATTCCATCAGCATCACCAAGCCATCAGCATTCTGAAGTTGGTTAAGCTTTGTAGAAAATCCAGTAGAAAGTTCTCCTTTACCAAGTCATACATAGCCTTCAGGCCTGGAGCCAGAGGCAAGGAGATTCCACACAAAACCAGCAGGCCTCCTAGAAACATCCAGGACTCGTTTTTGTTGTGAATGTGTAACAGGTCCACTAGGTGGTTGAGATGGGTGCTGACACGCAAACTGTGGAACCATAGCAAAGTCATTTTTAGAAAGCTTGCTGCTGCTGCTGCTGCTAAGTCGCTTCAGTCGTGCCCGACTCTGTGTGACCCCATAGACGGAAGCCCACCAGGCTCCCCCATCCATGGGATTTTCCAGGCAAGAGTACTGGAGTGGCTTGCCATTGCCTTCTCCGTTTAGAAAGCTTATTCTACTTTTATTTTCGGATAAGTCATCATGGCAGGGGAATGCAGTTGTGCATGGGTTACATGTAAACCTATACCTGTTGAAACCTACACCTGATTCAGACTTCCTGAAGTGTAGAGGCAGAATAAAGGATTGGCTTTGGGGGGAAATGGCCCGTTAGCAGATTAAAGGCAGAAAACCACTGTCCCTTAGAAGTGTTCCAAGTATGCAGGGTTTTAGTCCATGATTTGTTTAGCTATGTAGAGCAAGAAGATGCACAGCGGAGAATGTGTTTTGAAGCAAAGAATGGCTGAAGTGGCAGTAGGGTCAAAATGAATCTTCTATAATGTCTTCTGATTTTCAGCATGTGAGGGGGGTAATGACCAAATATCCTATGTGATGCAATGTTTATAGCACAATGATCTAGGTTTCAGCCTGTGTTAAGGTTTTTTTTCAAATTCTAATGTGTGACTGACAGAGTGAGTTTAAAAGCTTTAAGAGTGATCAATTGCATGGCAGGCACCCACGCTAGTTCACTTCCAGAACTTGACTGATGCATCCATGTTTCTGTTGAGGAATTTTTGTGGGAGGGATGTTCCTCTTCACAAAGTCACATGTATTCAAGTCTATGCAGTCACTTCTAATTCACTTGCACTGTTTGGGAAATGCAGGTTTACAAAAATACATGTTTGGAATAAAAAAAAAATGGCTGCAAATGATTCAGGAGTTCTGTCTGTAATTTCTTTTCCCTTTTTAGGTTGTTGAAGATGGGGCTTCAGTGTAATACCGCATGAGCATTTAAAGAGCCTGTACAGGTCCATCTAATTAATTGCACATAAAGAACACACTATGTGGTCGAACTGCCCCTGACCTTTGGCCTTCCTTCCATGGTCCTCACCTTCTCTGTGCGTCACTCACCCACCAGAGCAGCACCTGGGACCTTGGCCTTAGCATTTTGTTGTTGGTCAGTCACTCAGTCATGTCTGGCTCTCTGTGACCCCATGGATTATGGCATGCTTGGCTTCCCTGTCCTTCACCGTCTCCCGGAGTTTGCTCAAACTCTGTCCATTCAGTTGGTGATGGGCGTCCTCTGTCACCCCCTTCTCCTCCTGCCCTCAGCCTTTCCCAGCATCAGGGTCTTTTCCAATGAGTCAGCTCTTAGGTCTTAGGATGGATGGTCTTAGGATGAATGTGACCAGATTGAATGGGCTAGGTTCCTAACTGTTGTTAGTAGACGAGTCCTTCTGCGTCTCCCAGTTAGGAAGCGTTTTCCCAGGAGCCTTTTGGTAGCATCCTTACACATTTACAAACATCGTGTTCTCTTACATTTTTAATCTTCTCCATCTGTCTAGTTGTCTTCCTGTTCTTATCTCAAATGGTGTTCGTTTGTGTGTTTTTCTCTTTGTTCCCTAGAAGAGGCCAACAAAGATCTATTTTATTGATCTTTTCAAAAATAAGTCTTGATAAATCTTTGGCTATACCGATTAAATCTACTGGGTTTTCCTTTCTATTTCATTAATTATTGCTTTTATACTTATTAAGGTTTATTTTATTGCCCTGTGGTTAAAAATCATACACACACACACCCCCCACAATGTAGAAGAGAGTCTGAAAAGATACATACCAAGGGGTTAAAAATTGTTGTCTTTAGGTAGATGGGATTGTCAATGGTTTTGCTTTGCATTTTGTTTTTACTTGTCTGAAATTTCATTTTCTATAGTGAGCATATCACAATGAAACATATGCAAATTATTTTAAAAATAACATTACATCTGAGAGAGTATGAATTGCTAAGCCAAAAGAGGTCTCAAATTCTAAGTCTGGAAAGAAAGAGATTTGTTTACAGCAAAGATCACTGATGATCCTGACACACTTAGGACAATGGTCTAGTGAAAAATTTCAACCAAACTTTTTAACTCTGAATGCTTTCTGACTTAACAAGACCAGGCAGATCACTAGTGCTGATTAAATATGCTTCTCTCCTGTTGCCTTAATCCAGGAAAAGGCCTTGACTAACTCAAAGGAATCAAAGATACAACAGTAAGAGGAAGAAAAATGGCCAATTAGTAAAGTGTACCTCCTGTTCAATCAGGAGTTGTATAATCCACTGGATTACCTCTGGTCCTTAAAGTCTATCTATTCGTCAAGATACTATGCTTAGTAATAGAATTCATGGGAGTGCTAAATCAGAGCTCTGTCTGCACTATCAAATCATTGGCAGCTATCCACCAGCAACGTCCCCTAACCCTGAGGTCATGTCCATTCATTCTATGTAACATCCAACTAACGTGGATATAACAAATATCTCCAGCTCTACACTGAAATCTGAGGCTGTGCTGTCTGGGCCTGCTGCCAAACCTCTGCTTCACCTCAAAGTCTAGTCCAGATCATTGTGTACTTTATTTAATATGATTCTTCTATAATTGAAAAAATACCTAAAAATTAAAACAAATCTCAATAGATGTATAAAAACTACTCTCTGAAGTCGCAAAATCACCAAATAAATGAATAAGCAGGGGGCATTTTAAAAAGAATTTTCAGGAAAACTTTCTTCTAAGAAATAGAAGATTTGGAAAAAATGAAATCCTGTCCAGTATGACATCAATTTGGAACCTACTTTATCAGTTAGAAGAGTATTTGCTCCATGTAATAGAAAAATCCAAAATAGCAATGGTTTAAACATTGCTGAAAGTATGTTCCTCTCTCACATAAAAGAAGACTGGATGTGGGGCATCAAGTATTGGATGATCAGGATCATCATCAAGCTTCATGGATGATCATGATACCAGCTTCTCTCTTTCTATGCATGTGGCTTAAAGTTACCTCATGGTCCCATATGGCTACCAGGGTACCAGCCATTGTGTCCACATTCCTAGTCAGCAGTAGAGGGGGAGGATAAAATGGCATATGCCCCTTCCCTTTTCACCAGCCTTCTCAGAAGTCCCATACAATACTGACCAGAAGGTAGTCATATAAATGCATTCGCTTGTAAAGGAGGCTGGGGAATGGATCGTTAATGAATAAGAGGAGAATACATGTTGAAGACAAGTAACAGTTGCCGTACCCACTGGTGTAAGACACTCAGAATATAGCTGCCTTAAGCCCTAACGTGTATCCTTCAAATTCTTGAGTCTGACTGAATTTGAGCAAGAGCAATACCTTTATTTATGCAACTCTGGGGTATGCAGAGTTGGTTAATCATATTCATTTTTTATGTTATGTGCTTTTCTTGTTTAGCCCCCGCCATCCCCATTCACATTCTTCTCTCTTCTAGAGGCACCAAGTCTGATGAATTGAATATATGTCCTTAGGAGTATATGTACATGGTGTTATTTTATGTTTCTCTCAAATGGTATTGAGCCTGAAAGGCTGTGTTTATATTTTTTAGGGATATATTCATGTTGCTTTGTTTACATCTAGTTTGTTGTTTCCAGCTGCAGCACTACCTTCTACATTGTTTTCACCACAGTTTACTTCTCCAGTCTCTCTGAAGGAGACCTTTGACTGCTTCCACCCTCCTGCTGCACTGAACACCCTCCCCCATGTCCCCTGAAGGGACTGGGTAGAATCTCTCCCAGTACATATTACATACATAACATCTTAACATGGTTACAGTCTCATTCTCCGGATTCTGAAATGAGCACACGGTGGATGCTCGCAGCAGAGTGCCTGTCCCTGAATCCCTGCCCAACATGGGATTCTCTCTCTTGCCAATCTCCTGTGCTGTATGGAGTTAGCTTTGAATGTGCTCGACAGCCATACGCATGCATCTCTTCATATTCTTATTGTCCATCTGGGTTTCCTCTTCTGGAATCAGATTCACTTCCTCGAACAGTCTGTCCATTAGATTTCCAGAGTAGCACACCCACCCCATCCCTGGCCACTTCTGCTTCCTTTGCTGGTTCCCACTCATCTTCCCAGCCTCTAGATGTTGGAAGAGATCAGAGCTGTGACCTTGGAACTCCTTCCATCTGTACCCCTTGGAGACCCTGATCAAAACTCCTGGCATTCCATGTTACCTACAGGACCCAGGTGCCTCCTGCCTGGTCCTCTCCCCTGAAATCTAGGCTTGTAGTATTCAGCTAGATCATAAACCTTTCAAACTGAGCATGTGCAGAGCTGGACTGCTGCTGCCCCATCTCTGGAAATGACAGCTTTATTCTTCTGCTTGCTCTGGCCGAAATCATTGCAGTCACCCTTGGCTCAGCCTTCTCCCATGCTACAACCAATCAGAGTTCAGTTCAGTTCAGTCACTAAGTCATGCCCAACTCTTTGTGACCCCATGGACTGCAGTCCACCAGCCTTCCCTGTCCTTCACCATCTCCTGGAGTTTGCTCAAATTCACGTCCATTGCATGGGTGATGCCATCCAACCATCTCATCCTCTATCGTCACCTTCTCCTTCTGCCTTCAATCTTTCCCAGCATCAGGGTCCCTGCCAAATACTCTTTAAAAAAGAAAAACACTAATTTGAAAAGATGCACCACAATGTTAATAGCAGTATTTTTACAATAGCCAAGATATGGAAGCAACCTAAATGTCCATCCACAGATGAATGGATAAAGAAAATGTGACATATATATATATATATATAGTAGAATACTACTAGGCCATAAAAAAAAAAGAAAATGTTACCATTCACAGCAACATGGATGAACTTTGGAGGACATTGTGCCCAGTGAGATAAGCCAGATGAATAAAAACAATTACTGTGTGTTATATCATATGTGAAATCTAAAAGATACAACAAACTAGTGAATAAAGCAAAAAAGAGGCAGACTCACAGATACAGAGAAAAAACTAGTGGTTACCAATGGAGGGAGGGTGCAGTATAGGAATAGAGGGGGAAAGGGGCTATTATGGGATTAAATGAAATCATCTGTGTGAATATTTGGAAGATTGTAAAGCATTCATTGCCAGGCAAGCTTGAGAACTTTCAGGATCACTCAGAAACCATCCTGTTTCTCTCTCCATACCTATAATGGCTTGGATGTTTCTTTATTTCTTTTTAGTTTTGCCCATCTTTACCTTTTATTTAGGACTGAGGCTATTTTATTAAGTACTTAAAAGTTTAAATTATCTGTCTTTTCCAGATGTAATTGGGCATTCTATCATTACGCAGTGATCTTTTTCTGTAGTAATACTTTCTTGTCTTCAGATCTGTGTTGGTTAGTTAGTATTTATACAACATATCTTTTCTCATTCGCTTATTTATAGCCCTTCTCTATCCTTATATTTTGTATGCGTCACTTGTAAACAGAATATAGTTGGGTTTTTAAAATCCATTCTAACAATGTTTGTCATTTTACTGGAACATTTAGTTTATCTGTATTATTAATGAAATAATTGAATTTATATCTCCCATCTTATTTTGTGGGGCCTTGTTTGCCTATCTTAAGTTTCTTTTTTATTTTTCACATTCCATTCTTTCCCAGTCTTTCTTCTTTTGTTCTTTAAGGGGATTCACAGATACCCTAGAACTTTAAGACTTATCATAGTTTACTTGCCTAAACTACCACACTCTAAAGTTGATAGCTCTTCTAAAGCATTTTAATTTTTTTCTTCCACCTCATAAGTCTTTGTTTCTGTTGTTTTTTGTGGTGACTTTCTGTAGTCAAAATATTGCTCATGTATATCCCACTTCCTCTGTTCTTCATTGTTTCTTTTATCTTAGATCTTTATTCCCAGGCTCATTTTCCTTCTGCCTAATATATCCTTTAGAATTTTTTAGTGAAAGTCTGTTGGTGGCCAGTAGTTCAGTTTTGTTATATTTGAAGCTTCTTTAATCTGCCATATTCTTGACTTCTTGCTGGTATAGAACTCAGGCATTATTTTCTCTTGGTGGATAAATATATCATTTCATCTTCTGACTCCTGTTGATACCATGAAGAAGTCAGCAGTTAATCCATTTGCCATCTCTTTTTTAAAATTTATTTTAAATGTGTTGATTTGGGGCTTCTCTGGTGGCCACCAGAGACCCGGAAGACCCAGGTTTGATCCCTGGGTCAGGAAGATCTCCTGGAGAAGGGAATGGCTACCAACTCCAGTATTCTCACCTTGAGAATTCCATGGACAGAGGAGTCTGGCAGTCCATGGGATCTCAAAGAGTTGTTCCATGGACAGAGGAGTCTGGCAGTCCATGGGATCTCAAAGAGTTGTACATTTTTGACAGAGTGACTTTTACTTTTGTCATATTTGATTTTTAAATGTTGTATTAATTTCTGCTATACAGCAAAGTTATCCAGTTATTTACACACACACACAGAGATTCTTTTCCAGTATGGTTTATCATAGGATATTGAATATATATCCTGTGCTATATGGTGGGACCTTATTTTTTATCCACATGTGTCACTTCTTTAATAAGGGTCTGTTTGGGGTGATTTCCTGGCAGTCCAGTGGTTAGGAGTTGGCATTTTCACTGCTGTGGTCCAGGTTCAATCCCTGGTCCAGGAACTAAGATGCCATAAGCTACAAGGCAAAAAACAAACAAAAGAGGGATCTTTTTTTCTTCTAGATTTCTTTTAAAGATTTTTCTGTTATTGGGAACTGTAGTTTCACTCTGACATGAAGGTGGAATTTCTTTCTGTTTATTCTGCTTGGGATTTGCTGGGCTTCAATGCTTTGATGTCTCTTCAGCTTTTTAAACACTCCCCACACTCCATTTTCACTCTCTTCTCCATTTAGAACTCTGAGTGTGAGACAGTCTCCCTCTGTCCTTCTCACCTCTCTGTTTTCCTCTCCTGTTCTCACCTCACTGTCTCTCTGGGCAGCATCCTGGGATACCTCTTCCGGGTTCAGTATCTTTTCAGCCTGTGTCAAACCTGTTCATAGATCTGTTTGTTGGGAATTTTGTTTCAATTATATTCTTACACCCAAAAGTCCTATTTGGTTCTCCTTCAAATATGATGGGTAATTCTTTGTATTCTCTTATTCACTTTCTGTGTTTTCAAGTTTCTTTTGTATCCTTACACACGATAATCATAGTTTCTATTTTTATCCAATAAATATGATGACATTTTTATGTGTCTGTTTCTGTTTTCTGCTTTGTAGGGTTTTTTCCCTGATGATACTTACACATAGTACTTTGTTTCCTTCTGTAACTGGTGGTTTTTTTTTCCTTGATTGCTTGCTTTTTGTTTGTCTGTGTGTGTCATACATATACACACAAACACACATATATATATAACAATTAGTTGCTTATTTTCCTTGAAAAATTATTTGTGGTAATTCTTTGAGAGATAGGAGGAAAGTACGTTCCTACAGAGAGCATTTGCTTCTGCTGCTTCCAGGAGCCAGTATGAGACCATATGTTGAGGTCTTATGGACCACCCATGTAACATGAATTTAAACAAATCCATGTTAAGGCCAGCTTGTGGTTGTTACTTGCCCACCCTGGGCCATACTCAGCACTGAGGCAGCTCTCCTCAGTTGAGTACTGATAGGAACGGAGTTTCTGTTTCTTTTACAATAAGGTTGTAGCCCTTTGAGCGCCACCTTTCTGGGCCCCTGAAGCCTGCAAGGCCACGAAAAGCAACCTCAACCTTGTTAGGCTGACATGTGCTCAGGACTAAAGTGACCACAGCCCTCCTTTTATCTCCGCATCGCCACTTTCACTCAGATTTTGGCTTCATAATTTCGTACATTTCCCATCTCTTCAGTGCTTTAAAATAAAAGCATGTTATTTTAAATATTTTATTTCATTTTTAAAAATATTTTTGTTGTTGTTTGGAGGCTTTGTCTTCCTTTATTCATGGATTAAAACTCTTGATATTTATTTTCTAAGTATCTAATCTTCTCATCAGTTTGTGTGTATGTGGGTATGGTTGTGTGTGTGACATTATTATAAAAATTCTCAAGCATCCAGAAAAGTTGAGTTTTAAGGTAAATGCCTACGTGCTCAGCATCTAAATTCTGTCCATTAACATTTTCCTGTACTTAGTTTATCACAAATCTGTCCGTTCCCCTCTCCATCCATTCATGTCTGATTTTTACATATTTCAAAGTAGGTGGCAGGCCTCAGTACATTTTCCCCTGAATGTTGGTTGTTTTCATATGTTTGAGTTGTTAATTCAATTATATTTTTCATTTCCATAAGTTCTGTTTGATTCTTCTGTCATCTCTAAAGTCTCTCATCCCTGCACATATGTTTAAGTTTTTATTTTTTAAGTATGTCAAACTTAATTATTTTATGGTGTGTATGTTATTTCCAATAGCTGGTGTCTTTTGTTATCATTGTCTGTTTCTCAGACTTGGTGCCTCTTCTCCTTTGTGTTTTGCTATTATGTTTCCTGTCAATTGCTTGTTTTCCTTAGGGCCTATCTGTGGGAATTTGAAGTAGTTTGCTCCAGGGAAGATTTTCATTTGCTTCTGCAAAGTAGATGAGAGAATTAATAATCTAGGACTGTTTTAAACTAAAGTTTTGCCTTGAGTTTTTTCAGACCACCCAGGGAGTGTGGAGGCAGGCTGCAAATTGATGTCAGAGCAGGAGCAAGGTTGTAAGTTCTCTGGGGAGGTGTTTTTTCCTCCTCTCTTCAACACCAGGGCTCCAGTCTGGCCATTCGCTCTGTGTGCCTTGGGTTTACCTCTCATTCAGCCTTATGCTGATGGCACAGCCCTTTGGTGTCCCAGGCTCAGGAAGACAGAGATCCCTTTGGGATGGCTCTCCTTGAATGATTCTTAGAGTGTGTCTCCAGTGCCGCCTTCCCTATGAGCCATAAAAAGTCCGAGCCCAGTTTGCCCAGTTTAGCAAATGTCTCCAAGGTGCAAGTCAGCTTCAGCTTTCTGCCTACCACACACCCCCACCCCCGGTTTCCCCCTGAACTCAGTGCTTCGCCGAGATGTGCTTTATTTTGTTGCCATATTGTCAATCATTTAAGAAAAGCATCTGTAATATTTTCGTCCTGTACTTTTAGATGATTTCAGCAGAAAAGTCAATCATGCTATCAGAAAGAGAAGTCTGTATTTTTCTATATATTTCAAATATGTCATAATTTAAAATAATCTAATAAAAAGAAAAATCTGGGAATTTCTTCTACTCTGAAGTAAATCTCATGCGCTCTATTAAGAATTGACTCAGACTCTAACATATGTGAATACTGATATATGAGATACTGAAAGCAAGATGAGAAGCTCTGTACCACACATTTACGAGTTATTTATTCCCTCTGGGTTTTTCATTTTAGTTGCTCTACCTTTGAGCTGAAGGTTTTATTAACGATACTGTTGTTAATGTAGCTATTGGCAATAACTGTGCATAGTGAGACTTATTTTATACTGTACTTTTGACTGCATGTTGAAACTTGTACGAACATATGAGCTGATGGAAATACGTATACATTAGATTCCTACTTGTCAGTGCTTAATATCAGCAGCAATAATTATTAGGATTTATTTTTATGGTGCTTATGTGTCCATCTGAGTTAAATTCACCCATTCCAGTCCATTTTAGTTCGCTGATTCCTAGAATGTCTACTTTCACTCTTGCCATCTCCTGTTTGACCACTTCCAATTTGCCTTGATTCATGGACCTAACATTCCAGGTTCCTATGCAATATTGCTCTTTACAGCATCAGACCTTGCTTCTATCACCAGTCACATCCACAACTGGGTATTTGTTTCGCTTTGGCTCCATCCCTTCATTCTTTCTGGAGTTATTTCTCCCTGATCTCTAGTAGCATACTGGGCACCTACTGACCTGGGGAATTCCTCATTCAGTATCCTATCATTTTGCCTTTTGATACTGTTCATGGGGTTCTCAAGGCAAGTATACTGAAGTGGTTTGCCATTCCCTTCTCCAGTGGACCACATTCTATCAGACCTCTCCACCATGACCCATCTGTCTTGGGTCGCCCCACACGGCATGGCTTAGTTTCATTGAGTTAGACAAGACTGTGGTCCATGTGATCAGATCAGCTAGTTTTCTGTGATTATGATTTCAGTATGTCTGCCCTCTGATGCCCCCTCGCAATACCTACCGTCTTATTTGGGTTTCTCTTACCTTGGTTGTGGGATATCTCTTCACAGCTGCTCCAGCAAAGTGCAGCCGCTGTTCCTTACCTTGGACGTGGGGTAGCTCCTCTCGGGCACGCTTCTGCGCATGGTCGGTTGTGCCTGCGCCGCCGGAGCCAGCATCTCTTAGAATTAACACCCAAGAAAGATGTCCTTTTCATTATAGGGGACTGGAATGCAAAAGTAGGAAGTCAAGAAACACCTGGAGTAACAGGCAAATTTGGCCTTGGAGCACGAAATGAAGCAGGGCAAAGGCTAATAGAGTTTTGCCAAGAGAACGCACTGGTCATAGCAAACACCCTCTTCCAACAACACAAGAGAAGACTCTACACATGGACATCGCCAGATGGTCAACACCGAAATCAGATTGATTATATTCTTTGCAGCCAAAGATGGAGAAGCTCTATACAGTTAGCAAAAACAAGACCAGGAGCTGACTGTGGCTCAGATCATGAACTCCTTATTGCCAAATTCAGACTTAAATTGAAGAAAGTAGGGAAAACCACTAGACCATTCAGATATGACCTAAATCAAATCCCTTATGATCATACAGTGGAAGTAAGAAATAGATTTAAGGGACTAGATCTGATAGATAGAGTGCCTGATGAACTATGGATGGAGGTTCATGACATCGTACAGGAGACAGGGACCAAGACCATCCCCATGGAAAAGAAATGCAAAAAAGCAAAATGGCTGTCTGAGGAGGCCTTACAAATAGCTGTGAAAAGACGAGAAGCGAAAAGCAAAGGAGAAAAGGAAAGATATAAGCATCTGAATGCAGAGTTCCAAAGAATAGCAAGGAGAGATAAGAAAGCCTTCCTCAGCGATCAATGCAAAGAAATAGAGGAAAACAACAGAATAGGAAAAACAAGAGATCTCGTCAAGAAAATTAGAGATTCCAAGGGAACATTTCATGCAAAGATGGACTCGATAAAGGACAGAAACGGTATGGACCTAACAGAAGCAGAAGATATTAAGAAGAGGTGGCAAGAATACACAGAAGAACTGTACAAAAAAGATCTTCATGACCAAGATAATCACAATAATGTGATCACTGACCTAGAGCCAGACATCTTGGAATGTGAAGTCAAGTGGGCCTTAGAAAGCATCACTACGAACAAAGCTAGTGGAGGTGATGGAATTCCAGTTGAGCTATTTCAAGTCTTGAAAGATGATGCTGTGAAAGTGCTGCACTCAATATGCCAGCAAATTTGGAAAACTCAGCAAGTGGCCACAGGACTGGAAAAGGTCAGTCTTCATTCCAATCCCAAAGAAAGGCAATGCCAAAGAATGCTCAAACTACCGCACAATTGCACTCATCTCACACACTAGTAAAGTCATGCTCAAAATTCTCCAAGCCAGGCTTCAGCAATATGTGAACCGTGAACTCCCAGATGTTCAAGCAGGTTTTAGAAAAGGCAGAGGAACCAGAGATCAAATTGCCAACATCCGCTGGATCATGGAGAAAGCAAGAGAGTTCCAGAAAAACATCTATTTCTGCTTCATTGACTATGCCAAAGCCTTTGACTGTGTGGATCACAATAAACTGTGGAAAATTCTGAAAGAGATGGGAATACCAGACCACCTGACCTGCCTCTTGAGAAACCTGTATGCAGGTCAGGAAGCAACAGTTAGAACTGGACTTTAAACAACAGACTGGTTCCAAATAGGAAAAGGAGTGCGTCAAGGTTGTATATTGTCACCCTGCTTATTTAACTTATATGCAGAGTACATCATGAGGAACGCTGGGCTGGAGGAAGCACAAGATGGAATCAAGATTCCTGGGAGAAATATCAATAACCTCAGATATGCAGATGACACCACCCTTATGGCAGAAAGTGAAGAGGAACTCAAAAGCCTCTTGATGAAAGTGAAAGAGGAGAGTGAAAAGGTCAGCTTGAAGCTCAACATTCAGAAAACAAAGATCATGGCATCTGGCCCCATCACTTCATGGGAAATAGATGGGGAAACAGTGGAAGCAGTGTCAGACTTTATTTTTTGGGGCTCCAAAATCACTGCAGATGCTGATTGCAGCCATGAAATTAAAAGACACTTACTCCTTGCAGGAAAGTCATGACCAACCTAGATAGCATATTAAAAAGCAGAGACATTACTTTGCCAACCAAGGTCCATCTAGTCAAGGCTATGGTTTTTCCCGTGGTCTTGTATGGATGTGAGAGTTGGACTGTGAAGAAAGGTGATCGCTGAAGAATTGATGCTTTTGAACTGTGGTGCTGGAGAAGACTCTTGAGAGTCCCTTGGACTGCAAGGAGATCCAACCAGTCCATTCTGAAGGAGATCAATCCTGGGTGTTCATTGGAAGGACTGATGCTAAAGCTGAAACTCCAGTACTTTGGCCACCTCATGTGACGAGTTGACTCACTGGAAAAGACTCTGATGCTGGGAGGGATTGGGGGCAGGAGGAGAAGGGGACGACAGAGAATGAGATGGCTAGATGGCATCACCAGCTCGATGGACATGAGTCTGAGTGAACTCTGGGAGTTGGTGATAGACAGGGAGGCCTGGCGTGCTGTGATTCATGGGGTCGCAAAGAGTCGGACAGGACTGAGCGACTGAACTGACTGACTGACTGATGTGTCCATAGCAAATTCTATAAACCCAGACTTACTAGAACGTCTAAGAAGGTTGGAATCTGAAGAGATATATAACTTCAGACAAATACATTGTCTTTCTCTACACCCAGCTGAGAAGGTGCACCCTCAGTTCAGTTCAGTTCAGTCGCTCAGTTGTGTCCAACTCTTTGTGAACAGAAGCCAAATAATTTTCTTGAGTGCTCCTTGAAGCCTTTTGAGACAAAAACAATAATATTTATACAGGCCCGTGAGGACTGGGTGGCTCTGGGCTCCTGAGAATGAGTCTGTGTCTTAGGGTACCAGTGCCCTTGGATGTGATTTTCCTTCTGTGTGGAATTGTTCTCCAACTAGGGGGCTGAGGCTCAGATCTCGAGACGCTGGGCAAGGCCAAGCAAAGCTGATTTTCAGGGTTGGGTTTTTATCCTCAGATCTTCTCTCTGAACTTCCTTCTTCCCTGCTAAGTTAGCTACTTAATGGAGGGGCTTGAAACATAATAATAACAACATATATTGCATAATCGAACTATAGTGAATGGTATAGCTTCCTAAAGGGACCCCGTATTCCCAGAATAGGAGGTAGTTCTAAGACACTATACAGTAATCATTAGAATATTTACTAATTCCTCACACAAGTAAAGTACAGATTACTTACCAACCTCTTCTGAGAAATGACAACCATCCATGGACTCTCTATATCAGACTCTTCCAGGATATCCATAATATCAGATGTCTCTCATGGTCTCCTGATGTGTCCAAACCTTTTGGTAGAAGGTGTGTGAGGTACGGTATAGGGGTGCGGCTGAGAGGGCGAGCTCTTGATTTAGGCAGACCAGAGGGAGAACAGCCAGCAGGAAAGAAGAACCCAGAACAGCAAAGAGACGCCCCACGAGGCTCTGAGGGACCAGGAGGGAGCACTGGTCGCTGGAGAGACAAACCCTCTATCGGCAGCACCCTGTGGTCACCCCTAAAGGATGGGCTAGCAGCAGGAGGAGCCCTGCTCAGTGACGAGACAATGCCCACCACCACCACGGCCCTCCATGTCCCAGAACCTTGCTTATGGGGCCTTAGGAGGAAAATGAGTTCACCTAACACACACACACACACCACCAATCATACACATAAGCAATAATACAGCTGCCTGTAATCATAAGCATACTGAGGAGGGGATTCAGGAATATTTGATCACATGGTTCTGGCCCAAGTATAAATTCTTGGGTATTATGTGATTATGGCTCAGAGTCGGACACGACTGAGCGACTGAACTGAACTGAACTGAACTGAAGCTTTTGTAACAGCACAGTCTAGTATATTCCAGTTACACCTAGAATCTGAATCTTGGAGTTGTCACCTATTCTAGAGATCACTCACTACAGGAGTATTTGGCATCCCTAAAGTTGCATTCTTTGAACCTCTGCTCAAACATTCTTATCGATGGAGCATCCACTGTACTTCTCTGCGCCACCAGGTCAGTGCTGTCTGAACCCTGGAGCTCCCTCTGTCTCCCCAGCCGTCTCCCTATGTCGAGTCTGCTTCCTTATTTTAAAAAAATTCTGTTAAAATATACAAACCATGTAATTTGCCATCTTAACCATTTTTAAGGGTACAGTGCAGCGGTATTAAATACATTCACATTGATGTGTAGCTGTCACCACCGTTCATCCCCTGACCTCTTTCATCTTCTAAAACCAAGACTCTGTACCTATTAAACAGTAATTCCCCCTCCCTCCAGCGCCTGGAAACCACCATTCTACTTTCTGTCTCTATGTTCTGGCTACTCTAGGTATCTCATATAAATGGAATCTCGCAGTATCGTCCTTTTGCAGCTGGCTTGTTTCACTCAGCTAATGTCCTGATGGTTCGCTTGTATTGTAGCATATGTCAGAATATTGTTCCTTTTTAAGGATGAACAATTTTCCATCAGTATACCACACTTCACTCATCCGTTCTCCAGCTGATGGGCACCTGCATTGCTTCCATGCTTTGGTTATTGTAAATAATGCTGCTATGAACATGGGCGCACTGGTGTCACTGTGAGACCCTGATTTCGGTTCTTCAGGGAGACAGATAAACAGATACCTCCAGGTGTGAAATTGCTGTATCCTACGGTAATTCTATTTTCTAATTTTTTGAGGAACCAGCATACTCTTTTCCACAGGGGCTGTGCCATTTCGCGTTCCCATCAAGAGTGTACACGGAGTCCAGTTTCTCCATGTCCTGGCCGGCACTTGTTGTTTTCTGTTTGCTTGTTGACAGAAGCATCCTAATGAGGTGCGAATAGTGGCTCCTTGCAGCTTTGCTTTGCATTTACCTAATGATCGGCTGTATCGAGCATCTCGTTGTTGTTCAGTCGCTCAGTCGTGTCCACCTCTCTGCGACCCCGTGGACTGCAGCATGCCAGGCTTCCCTGTCCTTCGCCATCTCCCGGAGTTCACCCAAACTCATGTCCATTGAGCCGGTGATGGCATCCAGCCATCTCATCCTCGGTCGTCCCCTTCTCCTCCTGCCTTCAATCTTTCCCAGCATCAGCTCTTCGCATGTGTCAGCTCTTTGCATCAGGTGGCCAACAGATTGGAGCTTCAGTGTCAGCATCAGTCCTTCCAGTGAATATTCAGGACTGATTTCCTTTAGAATGGACTGGTTTGATCTCCTTGCAGTCCAAGGGACTCTCAAGAGTCTTCTCCAGCACCACAGTTCAAAAGCATCAATTCTTTGGCGATCAGCCTTCTTTATGGTCCAGCTCTCACATCAATACATGACTCATGGGCTAATTATCATTTGTATGTCTCTTTTGGAGAAATGTCTATACAAATCCTTTGCCCATTTTCAATGTGTTTTTGTTGTCGTTGTTGAGTTTTGGAAATTCTCTATGTTTCCTGAGTATTCAACTCTTACCCACCACATACGTGATTTGCAATTTTTTTCTCCCATTCTGTGGTTGTCTTTTTAGTCTGGATCGTGTCTTTTGATGTGCAAATTTTTTAATTTTCATGAAGTCCAACTTGTCTGTTTTTTCTTTTGTTATCTATGCCTTTGGTGTCGTTTCCAATAAATCAGTGTCAAATCCTAAGTTGGGAAATTCTGTCCTGTGTTTTCTTCTAAAAGTTTTATTGTTTTAGGTCTTACATTTAGGTTTTCGATCCGTTTTGAGTTTTTATATATATATATATATATATATATATATATATATATATAGTGTTAGGTAAGGGTTCAACCTCATTGTTTGGATCTGGACATCCAGTTTCCTAATACCATTGATTGAAAACTGTTCTCCCCATTGAATGTTCTCCCCATTGACCCTTGTCAAAAATTGTTGTTGTTGTTCAGTCGCTAAGTCACATCTGATTCTTTGCAAACTCATGGACTGTAGCAGGCCAGGTTCCTCTGTCCTCCACTATCTCCCAGAGTGTGCTCAAATTCATGTCCATTGAGTCTGTGAGCTATCTAACCATCTCATCCTCTGCTGCCCAAAGGGGTGGTCCTTTGCCTTCAATCTTTCCCAGCATCAAGATCTTTTCCAATGAGTCCTGTCTTCACATCAGGTGGCCAAAGTATTAAAGCTTCAGCATTAATTCTTCCAATGAATGTTCAGGGTTGATTTCCTTTAGGATTGACTGATTTCATCTCCTTGCTATCCAAGGGACTCTCAAGAGTCTTCTCCAGCACCATAATTTGAAAGCAGCAATTCTTCAGTGCTCAGCCTTCTTCATGGACCAACTCTCAAATCCATTTATGTCTACTGGAAAAACCATAGCTTTGACTATACAGACCTTTGTCAGCAAAGTGATGTCCCTGCTTTTTAATATGCTCTCTAAATGGCAACCCACTCCAGTACTCTGGCCTGGAGAATCCTATGGACAGAGGAGCCTGGTGGGCTACAGTCCACAGGGTCGCAAAGAGTCAGACATGACTGAGCAACTACCCTAGGTTGGTCATAGTTTTCCTTCCAAGGAGCAAGAGTCTTTTAATTTCATGGCTATAATCACTGTCCACAGTGATTTTGGAGCCCAAGGAAAGAAAATCTGTTACTGCTTCCATTTTTTCCCTTTCTGTTTGCCATGAAATGATGGGACCAGATGCCATGATATTAGTTTTTATGAATGTTGAGTTTTAAGCCAGCTTTTTCACTCTCTTTCACCCTCATCAAGAGGCTCTTTAGTTTCTCTTCACTTTCTGCCATTAGAGTGGTATCATCTGTGTATCTGGGATTGTTGATATTTCTCCTGGCAATCTTGATTCCAGCTTACAATTCATCGCATAATGTACTCTGCATAGAAGTTAGATAAGCAGGGTGACAATATACAGCCTTATCATACTCGTTTCCCAGTGTTGAACCAGTCCATTGTTCCATGTCTGGTTCTAACTATTATTTCTTGACCCATATACAGGTTTCTCAGGAGACAAGTAAGGTGGTCTGGTATTCCCATCTCTTGAAGAATTTTCCACAGTTTGTTGTGATCCACAGTCAAAGGCTTTAACATAGGCAATAAAGCAGAAGTAGATGTTTTTCTGGAACTCCCTTGATTTCTCTATGATCCCAA